>NW_027475148.1:0-364966 GCF_051020985.1 Nomia melanderi | reverse complement strand
CAGGGTCAGTGAAAAATCCAATATATATCTGGTGATATCTCGGGTGCTATTACAGATAGCGCAATAAATCAAAGTTCATTGTCTGGAGGTGGCCCTGGCGCATGAATCTGTGCAGCGGGAACGACCTCGGTCCACCAGGGGCCTAGAAAACCACCGTCTCATGGGGCTGGACACTCAGGGTGAGGGTAATATCCAATATATATCTGGTGATATCTCGGGTGCTATTACAGATAGCGCAATAAATCAAAGTGCATTGTCTGTAGGAGGCCCTGGCGCATGAATCTGTGCAGCGGGAACGACCTCGGAACACAAGGGGCCGAGAAAACCACCGTCTCATGGGGCAGGACACTCAGGGTCAGTGAAAAATCCAATATATATCTGGTGATATCTCGGGTGCTATTACACATAGCGCAATAAATCAAAGTGCATTGTCTGTAGGAGGCCCTGGCGCATGAACCTGTGCAGCAGGAACGACCTCGGACCACCAGGGGCCGAGAAAACGACCGTCTCATGGGGCCGGACGCTCAGGGTCAGTGAAAAATCCAATATATATCTGGTGATATCTCGGGTGCTGTTACAGATAGCGCAATAAATCAAAGTGCATTGTCTGTAGGAGGCCCTGGCGCATGAATCTGTGCAGCGGGAACGACCTCGGACCACCAGGGGCCGAGAAAACCACAGTCTCATGGGGCCGGACACTCAGGGTCAGGGGAAAATACAATATATATCTGGTGATATCTCGGGTGCTATTACAGATAGCGCAATAAACCAAAGTGAATTATCTGCAGGATGCCCTGGCGCATGAATCTGTGCAGCGGGAACGACCTCGGACCACCAGGGGCCGAAAAAACCATAGTCTCATGGGGCCGGACCCTCATGGTCAGGGTAAAATCAAATATATATCTGGTGATATCTCGGGTGCTATTACAGATAGCGCAATAAATCAAAGTGCATTGTCTGTAGGAGGCCCTGGCGCATGAATCTGTGCAGCGGGAACGACCTCGGACCACCAGGGGCCGAGAAAACCACAGTCTCATGGGGCCGGACACTCAGGGTCAGCGGAAAATCCAATATATATCTGGTGATATCTCGGGTGCTATTAGAGATAGCGCAATAAATCAAAGTGCATTGTCTGCAGGAGGCCCTGGCGCATGAATCTGTGCAGCGGGAACGACCTCGGACCACCAGGGGCCGAGAAAACCACCGTCTCATGGGTCCGGACACTCAGGGTCAGTGAAAAATCCAATATATATCTGGTGATATCTCGGGTGCTATTACAGATAGCGCAATAAATCAAAGTGCATTGTCTGTAGGAGGCCCTGGCGCATGAATCTGTGCAGCGGGAACGACCTCGGACCACCAGGGGCCGAGAAGACCGCAGTCTCATGGGGACGGACTCTCAGGGTCAGGGAAAACTCCAATATATATCTGGTGATATCTCGGGCGCTATTAGAGATAGCGCAATAAACCAAAGTGAATTATCTGCAGGAGGCCCTGGCGCATGAATCTGTGCAGCGGGAACGACCTCGGGCCACCAGGGGCTGAGAAAACGACCGTCTCATGGGGCCGGACACTCAGGGTCAGTGAAAAATCCAATATATATCTGGTGATATCTCGGCTGCTATTACAGATAGCGGAATAAATCAAAGTGCATTGTCTGTAGGAGGCCCTGGCGCATGAATCTGTGCAGCGGGAACGACCTCGGACCACCAGGGGCCGAGAAGACCGCAGTCTCATGGGGACGGACTCTCAGGGTCAGGGAAAAATCCAATATATATCTGGTGATATCTCGGGCGCTATTAGAGATAGCGCAATAAACCAAAGTGAATTATCTGCAGGAGGCCCTGGCGCATGAATCTGTGCAGCGGGAACGACCTCGGGCCACCAGGGGCTGAGAAAACGACCGTCTCATGGGGCCGGACACTCAGGGTCAGTGAAAAATCCAATATATATCTGGTGATATCTCGGCTGCTATTACAGATAGCGGAATAAATCAAAGTGCATTGTCTGTAGGAGGCCCTGGCGCATGAATCTGTGCAGCGCGAACGACCTCGGACCACCAGGGGCCGAGAAAACCACAGTCTCATGGGGCCGGACACTCAGGGTCAGGGGAAAATCCAGTATATATCTGGTGATATCTCGGGTGCTATTAGAGATAGCGCAATAAGCCAAAGTGAATTATCTGCAGGAGGCCCTGGCGCATGAATCTGTGCAGCGGGAACGTCCTCGGACCTCCAGGGGCCGAAACAACCACCGTCTCAAGGGGCCGGACACTCAGGGTCAGGGTAAAATCCAATATGTATCTGGTGATATCTCGGGTGCTATTACAGATAGCGCAATAAATCAAAGTGCATTATCTGTAGGTGGCCCTGTCGCGTGAATCTGTGCAGCGGGAACGACCTCGGACCACCAGGGGCCGAAAAAACCACAGTCGCATGGGGCCGGACTCTCACGGTCAGGGTAAAATCCAATATATATCTGGTGATATCTCGGGTGCTATTACAGATAGCGCAATAAATCAAAGTGCATTGTCTGTAGGAGGCCCTGGCGCATGAATCTGTGCAGTGGGAACGACCTCGGACTACCAGGGGCCGAGAAAACGACCGTCTCATGGGGCCGGACACTCAGGGTCAGGGGAAAATCCAATATAGGTCTGGTGATATCTCGGGTGCTATTAGAGATAGCGCGATAAATCAAAGTGAATTATCTGCAGGAGGCCCTGGCGCATGCATCTGTGGCAGCGGGAACGACCTCGGATCACCAGGGGCCGAGAAAACCACTGTCTCATGGGGCCGGGCACTCAGGGTCTGGGGAAAATCCAATATATATCTGGTGATATCTCGGGTGCTATTAGAGATAGCGTAATAAACCAAAGTGCATTGTCTGTAGGAGGCCCTGGCGCATGAATCTTTGCAGCGGGAACGACCTCGGACCACCAGGGTCCGAAAAAACCACAGTCTCGTGGGGCCGGACTCTCACGGTCAGGGTAAAATCCAATATATATCTGGTGATATCTCGGGTGCTATTAGAGATAGCGCAATAAATCAAAGTGCATTGTCTGTAGGAGGGCCTGGCGCATGAATCTGTGCAGCGGGAACGACCTCGGACCACCAGGGGCCGAGGAAACCACAGTCTCATGGGGCCGGACACTCAGGGTCCGGGAAAAATCCAATATATATCTGGTGATATCTTGGGTGCTATTAGATATAGCGCAATAAACCAAAGTGAATTATCTGCAGGAGGCCCTGATGCATGAATCTGTGCAACGGGAACGACCTCGGACCACCAGGGGCCGAAAAATCCACAGTCTCATGGGGCCGGACACTCAGGATCAGGGAAAAATCCAATATATATCTGGTGATATCTTGGGTGCTATTAGAGATAGCGTAATAAACCAAAGTGAATTATCTGCAGGAGGCCCTGGCGCATGAATCTGTGCAGAGGGAACGATTTCGGACCACCAGGGGCCGAGACAACAACCGTCTCATGGGGCCGGACACTCAGGGTCAGGGAAAAATCCAATATATATCTGGTGATATCTCGGGTTATATTACAGATAGCACAATAAATCAAAGTGCATTGTCTGTAGGAGGCCCTGGCACATGAATCTGTGCAGAGGGAACGACCTCGGACCACCAGGGGCCGAGAAAACCACCGTCTCATGGCGCCGGACACTCAGGGTCAGGGGAAAATCCAATATATATCTGGAGATATCTCGGGTGCTATTACAGATAGCGCAATAAATCAAAGTGAATTATCTGCAGGAGGCCCTGGCGCATGAATCTGTGCAGCGGGAACGACCTCGGACCACCAGGGGCCGAGAAAACCACAGTCTCATGGAGCCGGACACTCAGGGTCAGGGGAAAATCCAATATATATCTGGTGATATCTCGGGTGCTATTACAGATAGCGCAATAAATCAAAGTGAATTATCTGCAGGAGGCCCTGGCGCATGAATCTGTGCAGCGGGAACGACCCCGGACCACCAGGGGCCGAGAAAACCACAGTCTCATGGAGCCGGACACTCAGTGTCAGGGGAAAATCCAGTATATATCTCTTGATATCTCGGGTGCTATTAGAGATAGCGCAATAAACCAAAGTGAATTATCTGCAGGAGGCCCTGGCGCATGAATCTGTGCAGCGGGAACGACCTCGGACCACCAGGGGCCGAGAAAACCACAGTCTCATGGGGCCGGACACTCAGGGTCAGGGGAAAATCCAATATATATCTGGTGATATCTCGGGTGCTATTACAGATAGAGCAATAAATCAAAGTGCATTGTCTGTAGGAGGCCCTGGCGCATGAATCTCTGCAGCGGGAACAACCTCGGACCACCAGGGGCCGAGAAAACCACCGTCTCATGGGGCCGGACACTCAGGGTCAGGGAAAAATGCTATATATATCTGGTGATATGTCGGGTGCTATTACAGATAGCGCAATAAATCAAAGTGCATTGTCTGGGGGAGGCCCTGGCGCATGTATCTGGGCAGCGGAAACGACCTCGGATCACCAGGGGCCGAGAAAACCACAGTCTCATGGGGCCGGACACTCAGGGTCAGGGGAAAATCCAATATATATCTGGTGATATCTCGGGTGCTATTAGATACAGCGCAATAAACCAAAGTGAATTATCTGCAGGAGGCCCTGGCGCATGAATCTGGGCAGCGGGAACGACCTCGGACCACCAGAGGCCGAGAAAACCACAGTCTAATGGGGCCGGACACTCAGGGTCAGGGGAAAATCCAATATATATCTGGTGATATCTCGGGTGCTATTAGAGATAGCGCAATAAACCAAAGTGAATTATCTGCAGGGGGCCCTGCCGCATGCATCTGTGCAGCGGGAACGACCTCGGAACACCAGGGGCCGAGAAAACCACCGTCTCATGGGGCAGGACACTCAGGGTCAGTGAAAAATCCAATATATATCTGCTGATATCTCGGGTGCTGTTACAGATAGCGCAATAAATCAAAGTGCATTGTCTGTAGGAGGCCCTGGCGCATGAATCTCTGCAGGGGGAACAACCTCGGACCACCAGGGGCCGAGAAAACCACCGTCTCATGGGGCCGGACACTCAGGGTCAGGGAAAAATGCTATATATATCTGGTGATATGTCGGGTGCTATTACAGATAGCGCAATAAATCAAAGTGCATTGTCTGGAGGAGGCCCTGGCGCATGTATCTGGGCAGCGGGAACGACCTCGGACCACCAGGGGCCGAGAAAACCACAGTCTCATGGGGCCGGACACTCAGGGTCAGGGGAAAATCCAATATATATCTGGTGATATCTCGGGTGCTATTAGATACAGCGCAATAAACCAAAGTGAATTATCTGCAGGAGGCCCTGGCGCATGAATCTGGGCAGCGGGAACGACCTCGGACCACCAGGGGCCGAGAAAACCACAGTCTAATGGGGCCAGACACTCAGGGTCAGGGGAAAATCCAATATATATCTGGTGATATCTCGGGTGCTATTAGAGATAGCGCAATAAACCAAAGTGAATTATCTGCAGGAGGCCCTGCCGCATGCATCTGTGCAGCGGGAACGACCTCGGAACACCAGGGGCCGAGAAAACCACCGTCTCATGGGGCAGGACACTCAGGGTCAGTGAAAAATCCAATATATATCTGCTGATATCTCGGGTGCTGTTACAGATAGCGCAATAAATCAAAGTGCATTGTCTGTAGGAGACCCTGGCGCATGAACCTGGGCAGCGGGAACGTTCTCGGACCTCCAGGGACCGAGAAAACCACAGTCTCATGGGGCCGGACACTCAAGGTCAGGGGAAAATCCAATATATATGTGGTGATATCTCGGGTGCTATTACAGATAGCGCAATAAATCAAAGTGCATTGTCTGTAGGAGACCCTGGCGCATGAACCTGTCCAGCGGGAACGACCTCGGACCACCAGGGGCCGAGAAAACCACCGTCTCATGGGGCCGGACACTCTGGGTCAGCGAAAAATCCAATATATATCTGGTGATATCTCGGGTGCTATTACAGATAGCGCAATAAATCAAAGTGCATTGTCTGTAGGAGGCCCTGGCGCATGACTCTGTGCAGCGGGATCGACCTCGGACCACCAGGGGCCGAGAAAACTACAGTCTCATGCGGCCGGACACTCAGGGTCTGGGGAAAATCCAATATATATCTGGTGATATCTCGGGTCCTATTACAGATAGCGAAATAAATCAAAGTGCATTGTCTGTAGGAGGCCCTGGCGCATGAATCTGTGCAGCGGGAACGACCTCGGACCACCAGGGGCCGAGGAAACCACAGTCTCATGGGGCCGGACACTCAGGGTCAGGGAAAAATCCAATATATATCTGGTGATATCTTGGGTGCTATTAGATATAGCGCAATAAACCAAAGTGAATTATCTGCAGGAGGCCCTGGCGCATGAATCTGTGCAACGGGAACGACCTCGGTCCACCAGGGGCCGAAAAATCCACAGTCTCATGGGGCCGGACACTCAGGATCAGGGAAAAATCCAATATATATCTGGTGATATCTTGGGTGCTATTAGAGATAGCGTAATAAACCAAAGTGAATTATCTGCAGGAGGCCCTGGCGCATGAATCTGTGCAGAGGGAACGATTTCGGACCACCAGGGGCCGAGACAACAACCGTCTCATGGGGCCGGACACTCAGGGTCAGCGAAAAATCCAATATATATCTGGTGATATCTCGGGTTATATTACAGATAGCACAATAAATCAACGTGCATTGTCAGTAGGAGGCCCTGGCGCATGAATCTGTGCAGAGGGAACGACCTCGGACCACCAGGGGCTGAGAAAACCACCGTCTCATGGCGCCGGACACTCAGGGTCAGGGGAAAATCCAATATATATCTGGTGATATCTCGGGTGCTATTACAGATAGCGCAATAAATCAAAGTGCATTGTCTGTAGGAGGCCCTGGCGCATGAATCTGTGCAGCGGGAACGACCTCGGACCACCAGGGGCCGAGAAAACCACAGTCTCATGGGGCCGGACACTCAGGGTCAGGGGAAAATCCAATATATATCTGGTGATATCTCGGGTGCTATTACAGATAGCGCAATAAATCAAAGTGCATTGTCTGTAGGAGGCCCTGGCGCATGAATCTGTGCAGCGGGAACGACCTCGGACCACCAGGGTCTGAGAAAACCACAGTCTCATGGGGCCGGACACTCATGGTCAGGGAAAAATCCATTATATATCTGGTGATATATCGGGTGCCATTAGAGATAGCTCGATAAATCAAAGTGCATTGTCTGCAGGAGGCCCTGACGCATGAATCTGTGCAGCGGGAACGACCTCGGACCACCAGGGGCCGAGAAGACCGCAGTCTCATGGGGACGGACTCTCAGGGTCAGGGAAAAATCCAATATATATCTGGTGATATCTCGGGCGCTCTTAGAGATAGCGCAATAAACCAAAGTGAATTATCTGCAGGAGGCCCTGGCGCATGAATCTGTGCAGCGGGAACGACCTCGGGCCACCAGGGGCTGAGAAAACGACCGTCTCATGGGGCCGGACACTCAGGGTCAGTGAAAAATCCAATATATATCTGGTGATATCTCGGCTGCTATTACAGATAGCGGAATAAATCAAAGTGCATTGTCTGTAGGAGGCACTGGCGCATGAATCTGTGCAGCGGGAACGACCTCGGACCACCAGGGGACGAGAAGACCGCAGTCTCATGGGGACGGACTCTCAGGGTCAGGGAAAAATCCAATATATATCTGGTGATATCTCGGGCGCTATTAGAGATAGCGCAATAAACCAAAGTGAATTATCTGCAGGAGGCCCTGGCGCATGAATCTGTGCAGCGGGAACGACCTCGGGCCACCAGGGGCTGAGAAAACGACCGTCTCATGGGGCCGGACACTCAGGGTCAGTGAAAAATCCAATATATATCTGGTGATATCTCGGCTGCTATTACAGATAGCGGAATAAATCAAAGTGCATTGTCTGTAGGAGGCCCTGGCGCATGAATCTGTGCAGCGCGAACGACCTCGGACCACCAGGGGCCGAGAAAACCACAGTCTCATGGGGCCGGACACTCAGGGTCAGGGGAAAATCCAGTATATATCTGGTGATATCTCGGGTGCTATTAGAGATAGCGCAATAAGCCAAAGTGAATTATCTGCAGGAGGCCCTGGCGCATGAATCTGTGCAGCGGGAACGTCCACGGACCTCCAGGGGCCGAAACAACCACCGTCTCAAGGGGCCGGACACTCAGGGTCAGGGTAAAATCCAATATGTATCTGGTGATATCTCGGGTGCTATTACAGATAGCGCAATAAATCAAAGTGCATTATCTGTAGGTGGCCCTGTCGCGTGAATCTGTGCAGCGGGAACGACCTCGGACCACCAGGGGCCGAAAAAACCACAGTCGCATGGGGCCGGACTCTCACGGTCAGGGTAAAATCCAATATATATCTGGTGATATCTCGGGTGCTATTACAGATAGCGCAATAAATCAAAGTGCATTGTCTGTAGGAGGCCCTGGCGCATGAATCTGTGCAGTGGGAACGACCTCGGACTACCAGGGGCCGAGAAAACGACCGTCTCATGGGGCCGGACACTCAGGGTCAGGGGAAAATCCAATATAGATCTGGTGATATCTCGGGTGCTATTAGATATAGCGCAATAAACCAAAGTGAATTATCTGCAGGAGGCCCTGATGCATGAATCTGTGCAACGGGAACGACCTCGGACCACCAGGGGCCGAAAAATCCACAGTCTCATGGGGCCGGACACTCAGGATCAGGGAAAAATCCAATATATATCTGGTGATATCTTGGGTGCTATTAGAGATAGCGTAATAAACCAAAGTGAATTATCTGCAGGAGGCCCTGGCGCATGAATCTGTGCAGAGGGAACGATTTCGGACCACCAGGGGCCGAGACAACAACCGTCTCATGGGGCCGGACACTCAGGGTCAGGGAAAAATCCAATATATATCTGGTGATATCTCGGGTTATATTACAGATAGCACAATAAATCAAAGTGCATTGTCTGTAGGAGGCCCTGGCACATGAATCTGTGCAGAGGGAACGACCTCGGACCACCAGGGGCCGAGAAAACCACCGTCTCATGGCGCCGGACACTCAGGGTCAGGGGAAAATCCAATATATATCTGGAGATATCTCGGGTGCTATTACAGATAGCGCAATAAATCAAAGTGAATTATCTGCAGGAGGCCCTGGCGCATGAATCTGTGCAGCGGGAACGACCTCGGACCACCAGGGGCCGAGAAAACCACAGTCTCATGGAGCCGGACACTCAGGGTCAGGGGAAAATCCAATATATATCTGGTGATATCTCGGGTGCTATTACAGATAGCGCAATAAATCAAAGTGAATTATCTGCAGGAGGCCCTGGCGCATGAATCTGTGCAGCGGGAACGACCTCGGACCACCAGGGGCCGAGAAAACCACAGTCTCATGGGGCCGGACACTCAGGGTCAGGGGAAAATCCAATATATATCTGGTGATATCTCGGGTGCTATTAGAGATAGGGCAATAAACCAAAGTGAATTATCTGCAGCAGGCCCTGGCGCATGAATCTGTGCAACGGGAACGACCTCGCACCACCAGGGGCCGAGAAAACCACAGACACATGGGGCCGGACACTCAGGGTCAGGGGAAAATCCAATATATATCTGGTGATATCTCGGGTGCTATTACAGATAGAGCAATAAATCAAAGTGCATTGTCTGTAGGAGGCCCTGGCGCATGAATCTCTGCAGCGGGAACAACCTCGGACCACCAGGGGCCGAGAAAACCACCGTCTCATGGGGCCGGACACTCAGGGTCAGGGAAAAATGCTATATATATCTGGTGATATGTCGGGTGCTATTACAGATAGCGCAATAAATCAAAGTGCATTGTCTGGGGGAGGCCCTGGCGCATGTATCTGGGCAGCGGAAACGACCTCGGACCACCAGGGGCCGAGAAAACCACAGTCTCATGGGGCCGGACACTCAGGGTCAGGGGAAAATCCAATATATATCTGGTGATATCTCGGGTGCTATTAGATACAGCGCAATAAACCAAAGTGAATTATCTGCAGGAGGCCCTGGCGCATGAATCTGGGCAGCGGGAACGACCTCGGACCACCAGAGGCCGAGAAAACCACAGTCTAATGGGGCCGGACACTCAGGGTCAGGGGAAAATCCAATATATATCTGGTGATATCTCGGGTGCTATTAGAGATAGCGCATAAACCAAAGTGCATTGTCTGTAGGAGGCCCTGGCGCATGAATCTGTGCAGCGGGAACGACCTGGGACCACCAGGGGCCGAGAAAACGACCGTCTCATGGGGCCGGGCACTCAGGGTCAGTGAAAAATCCAATATATATCTGCTGATATCTCGGGTGCTGTTACAGATAATGCAATAAATCAAAGTGCATTGTCTGTAGGAGGCCCTGGCGCATGAATCTGTGTAGCGGGAACGACCTCGGACCACCAGGGGCCGAAAAAACCACAGTCTCATGGGGCCGGACACTCAGTGTCAGGGTAAAATCCAATATATATCTGGTGATATCTCGGGTGCTATTACAGATAGCGCAATAAATCAAAGTGCATTGTCTGTAGGAGGCCCTGGCGCATGAATCTGTGCAGCGGGAACGACCTCGGACCACCAGGGGCCGAGAAAACGACCGCCTCATGGGGCCGGACACTCAGGGTCAGTGAAAAATCCAATATATATCTGGTGATATCTCGGCTGCTATTACAGATAGCGCAATAAATCAAAGTGCATTGTCAGTAGGAGGCCCTGGCGCATGAATCTGTACTGCGGGAACGACCTCGGACCACCAGGGGCGAGACAACCACCTTCTCATGGGGCCGGACACTCAGGGTCAGGGAAAAATCCAATATATATCTGGTGATATATCGGCTGCTATTACAGATAGCGCAATAAATCAAAGTGCATTACCTGTAGGAGGCCCTGGCGCATGAATCTGTGCAGCGGGAACGTCCTCAGACCTCCAGCTGCCGAGACAACGACCGTCACATGGGGCCGGACACTCAGGGTCAGGGTAAAATCCAATATATATCTGGTGATATCTCGGCTGCTATTACAGATAGCGCAATAAATCAAAGTGCATTACCTGTAGGAGGCCCTGGCGCATGAATCTGTGCTGCGGGAACGACCTCGGACCACCAGGGGCAAGACAACCACCTTCTCATGGGGCCGGACACTCAGGGTCAGGGAAAAATCCAATATATATCTGGTGATATCTCGGCTGCTATCACAGATAGCGCAATAAATCAAAGTGCATTGTCTGTAGGAGGCCCTGTCGCATGAATCTGTGCAGCGGGAACGACCTCGGACCACCAGGGGCCGAGAAAACGACCGTCTCATGGGGCCGGACACTCAGGGTCAGTGAAAAATCCAATATATATCTGGTGATATCTCGGCTGCTATTACAGATAGCGCAATAAATCAAAGTGCATTGTCTGTAGGAGGCCCTGGCGCATGAATCTGTGCAGCGGGAACGACCTCGGAACACCAGGGGCCGAGAAAATCACCGTCTCATGGGGCCGGACACTCAGGGTCAGGGGAAAATCCAATATAGATCTGGTGATATCTCGGGTGCTATTACAGATAGCGCAATAAATCAAAGTGCATTACCTGTAGGAGGCCCTGGCGCATTAATCTGTGCTGCGGGAACGACCTCGGACCACCAGGGGCGAGACAACCACCTTCTCATGGGGCCGGACACTCAGGGTCAGGGAAAAATCCAATATATATCTGGTGATATCTCGGCTGCTATTACAGATAGCGCAATAAATCAAAGTGCATTGTCTGTAGGAGGCCCTGGCGCATGAATCTGTGCAGCGGAAACGACCTCGGACCACCAGGGGCCGAGAAAACGACCGTCTCATGGGCCCGGACACTCAGGGTCAGTGAAAAATCCAATATATATCTGGTGATATCTCGGCTGCTATTACAGATAGCGCAATAAATCAAAGTGAATTATCTGCAGGAGGCCCTGGCGCATGAATCTCTGCAACGGGAACGACCTCGGACCTCCAGGGGCCGAGAAAACCACAGTCTCATGGGGCCGGACACTCAGGGTCAGGGGAAAATCCAATATATATCTGGTGATATCTCGGGTGCTATTTGAGATAGCGCAATAAATCAAAGTGCCTTGTCTGTAGGAGGCCCTGGCGCATGAAGCTGTGCAGCGGAACGACCTCGGAACACCAGGGGCCCAGAAAACCACCGTCTCATGGGGAAGGACTCTCAGGGTCAGTGAAAAATCCAATATCTATCTGGTGATATCTCGGGTGCTATTACAGATAGCGCAATAAATCAAAGTGCGTTGTCTGTAGGAGACCCTGGCGCATGAACCTGTGCAGCGGGAATGACCTCGGACCACCAGGGGCCGAGAAAACGACCGTCTCATGGGGCCGGACGCTCAGGGTCAGTGAAAAATCCAATAAATATCTGGTGATATCTCGGGTGCTATTACAGATAGCGCAATAAGTCAAAGTGCATTGTCTGTAGGAGGCCCTGGCGCATGAATCTGTGCAGCGGCAACGACCTCGGACCACCAGGGGCCGAGACAACCACCGTCTCATGGGGCCGGGCACTCAGGGTCTGGGAGAAATCCAATATATATCCGGTGATATCTCGGGTGCTATTACAGATAGCGCAATAAATCAAAGAGAATTCTCTGTAGGAGGCCCTGGCGCATGAATCTGTGTAGCGGGTACGATCTCGGATCACCTGGGGCCGAGAAAACCACCATCTCATGGGGCCGGACACTCAGGGTCGGATAAAGTCCAATATATATCTGGTGATATCTGGGGTGCTGTTAGAGATAGCGCATCAAACCAAAGTGAATTATCTGCAGGAGGTCCTGGCGCATGAATCTCTGCAGCGGCAACGACCTCGGACCACCAGGGGCCGAGAAAACCACCGTCTCATGGGGCCGGACTCTCAGGGTCAGGGAAAAATCCAATATATATCTGGTGATATCTCGGGTGCTATTAGAGAGAGCGCAATAAACCAAAGTGAATTATCTGCAGGAGACCCTGGCGCATGCATCTGTGCAGCGGGAACGACCTCGGAACACCAGGGGCCGAGAAAACCACCGTCTCATGGGGCCAGACACTCAGGGTCAGGGGAAAATCCAATATATATCTGGTGATATCTCGGGTGCTATTAGAGATAGCGCAATAAATCAAAGTGCATTGTCTGCAGGAAGCCCAGACGCATGAAGCTGTGCAGCGGGAACGACCTCGGACCACCAGGGGCCGAGAAAACCACCGACACATGGCGCCGGACACCCAAGGTCATGTAATTACCCAGGATGTATCTGATGATATCTCGGGTGCTATTAGAGATAGCGCAATAAATCAAAGTGCATTGTCTGCAGGAAGCCCTGGCGCATGATTCTGTGCAGCGGGAACGACCTCGGACCACCAGGGGCCGAGAAAACCACCGTCTCATGGGGTCGGACACTCAGTGTCAGGGAAAAATCCAATATATATCTGGTGATATCTCGGGTGCTATTACAGATAGCGCAATAAATCAAAGTGCATTATCTGCAGGGGGCCCTGGCGCATGAACCTGTGCAGCGGGTACGACCTCGGACCACCGGGGGCCGAGAAAACAACCGTCTAATGGGCCGGACAATCGGGGTCATGGAAGAATCCAATATATACCTGGTGATATCTCGGGTGATATTAGAGATAGCGCGATAAACCAAAGTGAATTATCTGCAGGAGGCCCTGGCGCATGAATCTGTGCAGCGGGAACGACCTGGGACCACCAGGGGCCGAGAAAACGACCGTCTCATGGGGCCGGACACTCAGGGTCAGTGAAAAATCCAATATATATCTGCTGATATCTCGGGTGCTATTAGAGATAGCGCAATAAATCAATGTGCATTGTCTGCAGGAAGCCCTGGCGCATGATTCTGTGCAGCGGAAACGACCTCGGACCTCCAGGGGCCGAGAAAATCAGCGTCTCATGCGGCCGGACTGTCAGGGTCAGGGGAAAATCCAATATATATCTGGTGATATCTGGGGTGCTGTTAGAGATAGCGCATCAAACCAAAGTGAATTATCTGCAGGAGGTCCTGGCGCATGAATCTCTGCAGCGGCAACGACCTCGGACCACCAGGGGCCGAGAAAACCACCGTCTCATGGGGCCGGACTCTCAGGGGCAGGGAAAAATCCAATATATATCTGGTGATATCTCGGGTGCTATTAGAGAGAACGCAATAAACCAAAGTGAATTATCTGCAGGAGACCCTGGCGCATGCATCTGTGCAGCGGGAACGACCTCGGAACACCAGGGGCCGAGAAAACCACCGTCTCATGGGGCCAGACACTCAGGGTCAGGGGAAAATCCAATATATATCTGGTGATATCTCGGGTGCTATTAGAGATAGCGCAATAAATCAAAGTGCATTGTCTGCAGGAAGCCCAGACGCATGAAGCTGTGCAGCGGGAACGACCTCGGACCACCAGGGGCCGAGAAAACCACCGACACATGGCGCCGGACACCCAAGGTCATGTAAATACCCAGGATGTATCTGATGATATCTCGGGTGCTATTAGAGATAGCGCAATAAATCAAAGTGCATTGTCTGCAGGAAGCCCTGGCGCATGATTCTGTGCAGCGGGAACGACCTCGGACCACCAGGGGCCGAGAAAACCACCGTCTCATGGGGTCGGACACTCAGTGTCAGGGAAAAATCCAATATATATCTGGTGATATCTCGGGTGCTATTACAGATAGCGCAATAAATCAAAGTGCATTATCTGCAGGGGGCCCTGGCGCATGAACCTGTGCAGCGGGTACGACCTCGGACCACCGGGGGCCGAGAAAACAACCGTCTAATGGGCCGGACAATCGGGGTCATGGAAGGATCCAATATATACCTGGTGATATCTCGGGTGCTATTAGAGATAGCGCGATAAACCAAAGTGAATTATCTGCAGGAGGCCCTGGCGCATGAATCTGTGCAGCGGGAACGACCTGGGACCACCAGGGGCCGAGAAAACGACCGTCTCATGGGGCCGGACACTCAGGGTCAGTGAAAAATCCAATATATATCTGCTGATATCTCGGGTGCTATTACAGATAGCGCAATAAATCAAAGTTCATTGTCTGTAGGAGGCCCTGGCGCATGAATCTGTGCAGCGGGAACGACCTCGGACCACCAGGGGCCGAGAGAACCACAGTCTCATGGGGCCGGACACACAGGGTCAGGGGAAAATCCAATATATATCTGGTGATATCTCGGGTGCTATTAGAGATAGCGCAATAAACCAAAGTGAATTATCTGCAGGAGGCCCTGGCGCATGAATCTGTGCAGCGGGAACGACCTCGGACCACCAGGGGCCGAGAAAACTACCGTCTCATGGGCCCGGTCACTCAGGGTCAGTTAAAAATCCAATATATATCTGCTGATATCTCGGGTGCTATTAGAGATAGCGCAATAAACCAAAGTGAATTATCTGCAGGAGGCCCTGGCGCATGAATCTGTGCAGCGGGAACGACCTCGGACCACCAGGGGCCGAGAAAACAAGCGTCTCATGGGGCCGGACACTCAGGGTCAGTGAAAAATCCAATATATATCTGCTGATATCTCGGGTGCTATTACAGATAGCGCAATAAATCAAAGTTCATTGTCTGTAGGATGCCCTGGCGCATGAATCTGTGCAGCGGGAACGACCTCGGAACACCAGGGGCCGAAAAAACCACCGTCTCATGGGGCCGGACACTCATGGTCAGGGTAAAATCCAATATATATCTGGTGATATCTCGGGTGCTATTACAGATAGCGCAATAAATCAAAGTGCATTGTCTGTAGGAGGCCCTGGCGCATGAATCTGTGCAGCGGGAACGACCTCGGACCACCAGGGGCCGAAAAAACCACAGTCTCATGGGGCCGGACACTCAGGGTCAGGGTAAAATCCAATATATATCTGGTGATATCTCGGGTGCTATTACAGATAGCGCAATAAACCAAAGTGAATTATCTGCAGGAGGCCCTGGCGCATGAATCTGTGCAGCGGGAACGACCTCGGACCACCAAGGGCCGAGAAAACGACCGTCTCATGGGGCCGGACACTCAGGGTCAGTGAAAAATCCAATATATATCTGGTGGTATCTCGGGTGCTATTACAGATAGCGCAATAAATAAAAGTGCATTGTCTGTAGGGGGCCCTGGCGCATGAATCTGTGCAGCGGGAACGACCTCGGACCACCAGGGGCCGAGAAAACCACCGTCTCATGGGGCCGGACACTCAGGGTCAGGGGAAAATTCAATATATATCTGGTGATATCTCGGGTTATATTACAGATTGCACAATAAATCAAAGTGCATTGTCTGTAGGAGGCCCTGGCGCATGAATCTGTGCAGCGGGACCGACCTGGGAGCACCAGGGGCCGAGAAAATCAATGTCTCATGGGGCCGGACTGTCAGGGTCAGGGAAAAATCCAATATATATCTGGTGATATCTCGGGTTCTATTACAGATAGCGCGATAAATCAAAGTGCATTGTCTGTAAGAGGCCCTGGCGCGTGAATCTGTGCAGCCGGAACGGCCTCGGACCACCAGGGGCCGAGAAAACCAAAGTCTCATGGGTCCGGACACTCAGGGTCAGGTTAAAATCCAATATATATCTGGTGATATCTCGGGTGCTATTAAAGATAGCGCAATAAACCAAAGTGAATTATCTGCAGGGGGCCCTGGCGCATGAATCTGTGCAGCGGGATCGACCTCGGACCACCAGGGGCCGAGACAACCACCTTCTCATGGGGCCGGACACTCAGGGTCAGGGAAAAATCCAATATATATCTGGTGATATCTCGGCTGCTATTACAGATAGCGCAATAAATCAAAGTGCATTGTCTGTAGGAGGCCCTGGCGCATGAATCTGTGCAGCGGAAACGACCTCGGACCACCAGGGGCCGAGAAAACGACCGTCTCATGGGCCCGGACACTCAGGGTCAGTGAAAAATCCAATATATATCTGGTGATATCTCGGCTGCTATTACAGATAGCGCAATAAATCAAAGTGAATTATCTGCAGGAGGCCCTGGCGCATGAATCTCTGCAACGGGAACGACCTCGGACCTCCAGGGGCCGAGAAAACCACAGTCTCATGGGGCCGGACACTCAGGGTCAGGGGAAAATCCAATATATATCTGGTGATATCTCGGGTGCTATTTGAGATAGCGCAATAAATCAAAGTGCCTTGTCTGTAGGAGGCCCTGGCGCATGAAGCTGTGCAGCGGAACGACCTCGGAACACCAGGGGCCCAGAAAACCACCGTCTCATGGGGAAGGACTCTCAGGGTCAGTGAAAAATCCAATATCTATCTGGTGATATCTCGGGTGCTATTACAGATAGCGCAATAAATCAAAGTGCGTTGTCTGTAGGAGACCCTGGCGCATGAACCTGTGCAGCGGGAATGACCTCGGACCACCAGGGGCCGAGAAAACGACCGTCTCATGGGGCCGGACGCTCAGGGTCAGTGAAAAATCCAATAAATATCTGGTGATATCTCGGGTGCTCTTACAGATAGCGCAATAAATCAAAGAGAATTCTCTGTAGAAGGCCCTGGCGCATGAATCTGTGTAGCGGGTACGATCTCGGATCACCTGGGGCCGAGAAAACCACCATCTCATGGGGCCGGACACTCAGGGTCGGATAAAGTCCAATATATATCTGGTGATATCTGGGGTGCTGTTAGAGATAGCGCATCAAACCAAAGTGAATTATCTGCAGGAGGTCCTGGCGCATGAATCTCTGCAGCGGCAACGACCTCGGACCACCAGGGGCCGAGAAAACCACCGTCTCATGGGGCCGGACTCTCAGGGTCAGGGAAAAATCCAATATATATCTGGTGATATCTCGGGTGCTATTAGAGAGAGCGCAATAAACCAAAGTGAATTATCTGCAGGAGACCCTGGCGCATGCATCTGTGCAGCGGGAACGACCTCGGAACACCAGGGGCCGAGAAAACCACCGTCTCATGGGGCCAGACACTCAGGGTCAGGGGAAAATCCAATATATATCTGGTGATATCTCGGGTGCTATTAGAGATAGCGCAATAAATCAAAGTGCATTGTCTGCAGGAAGCCCAGACGCATGAAGCTGTGCAGCGGGAACGACCTCGGACCACCAGGGGCCGAGAAAACCACCGACACATGGCGCCGGACACCCAAGGTCATGTAATTACCCAGGATGTATCTGATGATATCTCGGGTGCTATTAGAGATAGCGCAATAAATCAAAGTGCATTGTCTGCAGGAAGCCCTGGCGCATGATTCTGTGCAGCGGGAACGACCTCGGACCACCAGGGGCCGAGAAAACCACCGTCTCATGGGGTCGGACACTCAGTGTCAGGGAAAAATCCAATATATATCTGGTGATATCTCGGGTGCTATTACAGATAGCGCAATAAATCAAAGTGCATTATCTGCAGGGGGCCCTGGCGCATGAACCTGTGCAGCGGGTACGACCTCGGACCACCGGGGGCCGAGAAAACAACCGTCTAATGGGCCGGACAATCGGGGTCATGGAAGAATCCAATATATACCTGGTGATATCTCGGGTGTTATTAGAGATAGCGCGATAAACCAAAGTGAATTATCTGCAGGAGGCCCTGGCGCATGAATCTGTGCAGCGGGTACGACCTGGGACCACCAGGGGCCGAGAAAACGACCGTCTCATGGGGCCGGACACTCAGGGTCAGTGAAAAATCCAATATATATCTGCTGATATCTCGGGTGCTATTAGAGATAGCGCAATAAATCAATGTGCATTGTCTGCAGGAAGCCCTGGCGCATGATTCTGTGCAGCGGAAACGACCTCGGACCTCCAGGGGCCGTGAAAATCAGCGTCTCATGCGGCCGGACTGTCAGGGTCAGGGGAAAATCCAATATATATCTGGTGATATCTGGGGTGCTGTTAGAGATAGCGCATCAAACCAAAGTGAATTATCTGCAGGAGGTCCTGGCGCATGAATCTCTGCAGCGGCAACGACCTCGGACCACCAGGGGCCGAGAAAACCACCGTCTCATGGGGCCGGACTCTCAGGGTCAGGGAAAAATCCAATATATATCTGGTGATATCTCGGGTGCTATTAGAGAGAGCGCAATAAGCCAAAGTGAATTATCTGCAGGAGACCCTGGCGCATGCATCTGTGCAGCGGGAACGACCTCGGAACACCAGGGGCCGAGAAAACCACCGTCTCATGGGGCCAGACACTCAGGGTTAGGGGAAAATCCAATATATATCTGGTGATATCTCGGGTGCTATTAGAGATAGCGCAATAAATCAAAGTGCATTGTCTGCAGGAAGCCCAGACGCATGAAGCTGTGCAGCGGGAACGACCTCGGACCACCAGGGGCCGAGAAAACCACCGACACATGGCGCCGGACACCCAAGGTCATGTAAATACCCAGGATGTATCTGACGATATCTCGGGTGCTATTAGAGATAGCGCAATAAATCAAAGTGCATTGTCTGCAGGAAGCCCTGGCGCATGATTCTGTGCAGCGCGAACGACCTCGGACCACCAGGGGCCGAGAAAACCACCGTCTCATGGGGTCGGACACTCAGTGTCAGGGAAAAATCCAATATATATCTGGTGATATCTCGGGTGCTATTACAGATAGCGCAATAAATCAAAGTGCATTATCTGCAGGGGGCCCTGGCGCATGAACCTGTGCAGCGGGTACGACCTCGGACCACCGGGGGCCGAGAAAACAACCGTCTAATGGGCCGGACAATCGGGGTCATGGAAGGATCCAATATATACCTGGTGATATCTCGGGTGCTATTAGAGATAGCGCGATAAACCAAAGTGAATTATCTGCAGGAGGCCCTGGCGCATGAATCTGTGCAGCGGGAACGACCTGGGACCACCAGGGGCCGAGAAAACGACCGTCTCATGGGGCCGGACACTCAGGGTCAGTGAAAAATCCAATATATATCTGCTGATATCTCGGGTGCTATTACAGATAGCGCAATAAATCAAAGTTCATTGTCTGTAGGAGGCCCTGGCGCATGAATCTGTGCAGCGGGAACGACCTCGGACCACCAGGGGCCGAGAGAACCACAGTCTCATGGGGCCGGACACACAGGGTCAGGGGAAAATCCAATATATATCTGGTGATATCTCGGGTGCTATTAGAGATAGCGCAATAAACCAAAGTGAATTATCTGCAGGAGGCCCTGGCGCATGAATCTGTGCAGCGGGAACGACCTCGGACCACCAGGGGCCGAGAAAACTACCGTCTCATGGGGCCGGTCACTCAGGGTCAGTGAAAAATCCAATATATATCTGCTGATATCTCGGGTGCTATTAGAGATAGCGCAATAAACCAAAGTGAATTATCTGCAGGAGGCCCTGGCGCATGAATCTGTGCAGCGGGAACGACCTCGGACCACCAGGGGCCGAGAAAACAAGCGTCTCATGGGGCCGGACACTCAGGGTCAGTGAAAAATCCAATATATATCTGCTGATATCTCGGGTGCTATTACAGATAGCGCAATAAATCAAAGTTCATTGTCTGTAGGATGCCCTGGCGCATGAATCTGTGCAGCGGGAACGACCTCGGTACACCAGGGGCCGAAAAAACCACCGTCTCATGGGGCCGGACACTCATGGTCAGGGTAAAATCCAATATATATCTGGTGATATCTCGGGTGCTATTACAGATAGCGCAATAAATCAAAGTGCATTGTCTGTAGGAGGCCCTGGCGCATGAATCTGTGCAGCGGGAACGACCTCGGACCAGCAGGGGCCGAGAAAACCACAGTCTCATGGGGCCGGACACTCAGGGTCAGGGGAAAATTCAATATATATCTGGTGATATCTCGGGTGCTATTACAGATAGCGCAATAAATCAAAGTGCATTGTCTGTAGGAGGCCCTGGCGCATGAATCTGTGCAGCGGGAACGACCTCGGACCACCAGGGGCCGAAAAAACCACAGTCTCATGGGGCCGGACACTCAGGGTCAGGGTAAAATCCAATATATATCTGGTGATATCTCGGGTGCTATTACAGATAGCGCAATAAACCAAAGTGAATTATCTGCAGGAGGCCCTGGCGCATGAATCTGTGCAGCGGGAACGACCTCGGACCACCAAGGGCCGAGAAAACGACCGTCTCATGGGGCCGGACACTCAGGGTCAGTGAAAAATCCAATATATATCTGGTGGTATCTCGGGTGCTATTACAGATAGCGCAATAAATAAAAGTGCATTGTCTGTAGGGGGCCCTGGCGCATGAATCTGTGCAGCGGGAACGACCTCGGACCACCAGGGGCCGAGAAAACCACCGTCTCATGGGGCCGGACACTCAGGGTCAGGGGAAAATTCAATATATATCTGGTGATATCTCGGGTTATATTACAGATTGCACAATAAATCAAAGTGCATTGTCTGTAGGAGGCCCTGGCGCATGAATCTGTGCAGCGGGACCGACCTGGGAGCACCAGGGGCCGAGAAAATCAATGTCTCATGGGGCCGGACTGTCAGGGTCAGGGAAAAATCCAATATATATCTGGTGATATCTCGGGTTCTATTACAGATAGCGCGATAAATCAAAGTGCATTGTCTGTAAGAGGCCCTGGCGCGTGAATCTGTGCAGCCGGAACGGCCTCGGACCACCAGGGGCCGAGAAAACCAAAGTCTCATGGGTCCGGACACTCAGGGTCAGGTTAAAATCCAATATATATCTGGTGATATCTCGGGTGCTATTAAAGATAGCGCAATAAACCAAAGTGAATTATCTGCAGGGGGCCCTGGCGCATGAATCTGTGCAGCGGGATCGACCTCGGACCACCAGGGGCCGAGATAACCACCGTCTCATGGGGCCGGACACTCAGGGTCGGGGAAAAATCCAATATATATCTGGTGATATCTCGGGTGCTATTAGAGATAGCGCAATAAACCAAAGTGAATTATCTGCAGGGGCCCCTGGCGCATGAATCTGTGCTGCGGGAACGTCCTCGGGCCTCCAGGGGCCGAGACAACCACCGTCTCATGGGGCCGGACACTCAGGGTCAGGGTAAAATCCAATATATATCTGGTGATATCTCGGGTGCTATTACAGATAGCGCAATAAATCAGAGTGCATTGTCTGTAGGAGGCCCTGGCGCATGAATCTGTGGAGCGGGAACGACCTCCGACCACCAGGGGCCGAGAAAACCACAGTCTCATGGGGCCGGACGCTCAGGGTCAGGGGAAAATCCAATATATATCTGGTTATATCTCGGGTGCTATTAGAGATAGCGCAATAAACCAAAGTGAATTATCTGCAGGAGGCCCTGGCGCATGAATCTGTGCAACGGGAACGACCTCGGACCACCAGGGGCCAAGAAAACCACAGTCTCATTGGGCCGGACACTCAGGGTCAGGGGAAAATCCAATATATATCTGGTGATATCTCGGGTGCTATTACAGATAGCGCAATAAATCAAAGTGCATTGTCTGTAGGAGGCCCTGGCGCATGAATCTGTGCAGCGGGAACGACCTCGGACCACCAGGGGCCGCGAAAACCACCGTCTCATGGGGCCGGACACTCAGGGTCAGTGAAAGATCCAATATATTTCTGGTGATATCTCGGGTGCTATTACAGATAGCGCAATAAATCAAAGTGCATTGTCTGTAGGAGGCCCTGGTGCATGAATCTGTGCAGCGGGAACGACCTCGGACCACCAGGGGCCGAGACAACCACAGTCTCATGGGGAAGGACACTCAGGGTCAGTGTAAAATCCAATATATATCTGGTGATATCTCGGGTGCTATTACA
Source organism: Nomia melanderi (assembly GCF_051020985.1). Taxonomy (NCBI): domain Eukaryota; kingdom Metazoa; phylum Arthropoda; class Insecta; order Hymenoptera; family Halictidae; genus Nomia; species Nomia melanderi. The sequence continues at coordinate 342,173 of NW_027475148.1, read as the reverse complement.
GATAGCGCAATAAATCAAAGTGCATTGTCTGTAGGAGGCCCTGGCGCATGAGTCTGTGCAGCGGGAACGACCTCGGACCACCAGGGGCCGAGAAAACCACAGTCTCATGGGGCCGGACACTCTGGGTCAGGGGAAAATCCAATATATATCTGGTGATATCTCGGGTGCTATTAGAGATAGCGCAATAAACCAAAGTGAATTATCTGCAGGAGGCCCTGGCGCATGAATCTGTGCAACGGGAACGACCTCGGACCACCAGGGGCCGAGAAAACCACAGTCTCATTGGGCCGGACACTCAGGGTCAGGGGAAAATTCAATATATATCAGGTGATATCTCGGGTGCTATTAGAGATGGCGCAATAAACCAAAGTGAATTATCTGCAGGAGGCCCTGGCGCATGAATCTGTGCAGCGGGAACGACCTCCGATCACCAGGGGCCGAGAAAACTACCATCTCATGGGGCCGGACACTCAGGGTCAGGGGAAAATCCAATATATATCTGGTGATATCTCGGGTGCTATTAGAGATAGCGCAATAAACCAAAGTGAATTATCTGCAGGAGGCCCTGGCGCATGATTTTGTGCAGCGGGAACGCCCTCGGACCACCAGGGGCCGAGAAAATCACCGTCTCATGGGGCCGGACTCTCAGGGTCAGGAAAAAATCCAATATAAATCTGGTATATCTCGGGTGCTATTACAGATAGCGCAATAAATCAAAGTGCATTGTCTGTAGGGGGCCCTGGCGCATGAATCTGTGCAGCGGGAACGACCTCGGACCACCAGGGGCCGAGAAAATTACAGATATTCTGAATCCGTCACCCAAGGTCATGTAAAAATCCAGCATATATCTGGTGATATCACGGGTGCTATTACAGATAGCGCAATAATCCAAAGTGCCTTGTCTGCGGGAGGCCCTGGCGCATGAATCTGTGCAGCGGGAACGACCTCGGACCACCAGGGGCCGAGAAAACGACCGCCTCATGGGGCCGGACACTCAGGGTCAGTGAAAAATCCAATATATATCTGGTGATATCTCGGGTGCTATTACAGATAGCGCAATAAATCAAAGTGCGTTGTCTGTAGGAGACCCTGGCGCATGAACCTGTGCAGCGGGAACGACCTCGGACCACCAGGGGCCGAGACAACCACCGTCTCATGGGGCCGGACACTCAGGGTCGGGGAAAAATCCAATATATATCTGGTCATATCTCGGGTGCTATTACAGATAGCGCAATAAATCAAAGTGCATTGTCTGTAGGAGGCCCTGGCGCATGAGTCTGTGCAGCGGGAACGACCTCGGACCACCAGGGGCCGAGAAAACCACAGTCTCATGGGGCCGGACACTCAGGGTCAGTGAAAGATCCAATATATATCTGGTGGTATCTCGGGTGCTATTACAGATAGCGCAATAAATAAAAGTGCATTGTCTGTAGGAGGCCCTGGCGCATGAATCTGTGCAGCGGGAACGCCCTCGGACCACCAGGGGCCGAGAAAACCACAGTCTCATGGGGCCGGACACTCACGGTCAGGGGAAAATCCAACATATATCTGGTGATATCTCGGGTGCTATTAGAGATAGCGCAATAAACCAAAGTGAATTATCTGCAGGGGCCCCTGGCGCATGAATCTGTGCTGCGGGAACGTCCTCGGACCTCCAGGGGCCGAGACAACCACCGTCTCATGGGGCCGGACACTCAGGGTCAGGGTAAAATCCAATATATATCTGGTGATATCTCGGGTGCTATTACAGATAGCGCAATAAATCAAAGTGCATTGTCTGTAGGGGGCCCTGGCGCATGAATCTGTGCAGCGGGAACGACCTCGGACCACCAGGGGCCGAGAAAACCACCGTCTCATGGGGCCGGACACTCAGGGTCAGGGGAAAATTCAATATATATCTGGTGATATCTCGGGTTATATTACAGATTGCACAATAAATCAAAGTGCATTGTCTGTAGGAGGCCCTGGCGCATGAATCTGTGCAGCGGGACCGACCTGGGAGCACCAGGGGCCGAGAAAATCAATGTCTCATGGGGCACGGACTGTCAGGGTCAGGGAAAAATCCAATATATATCTGGTGATATCTCGGGTTCTATTACAGATAGCGCGATAAATCAAAGTGCATTGTCTGTAAGAGGCCCTGGCGCGTGAATCTGTGCAGCCGGAACGGCCTCGGACCACCAGGGGCCGAGAAAACCAAAGTCTCATGGGTCCGGACACTCAGGGTCAGGTTAAAATCCAATATATATCTGGTGATATCTCGGGTGCTATTACAGATAGCGCAATAAATCAAAGTGCATTATTTGCAGGGGGACCTGGCCCATGAATCTGTGCAGCGGGATCGACCTCGGACCAGCAGGGGCCGAGAAAACCACCGACACATGGGGCCGGGCACTCAGGGTCAGGGAAAAATCGAATATATATCTGGTGATATCTCGGGTGCTATTACAGATAGCGCAATAAATCAAAGTGAATTGTCTGTAGGAGGCCCTGGCGCATGAATCTGTGCAGCGGGAACGACCTCGGACCACCAGGGGCCGCGAAAACCACCGTCTCATGGGGCCGGACACTCAGGGTCAGTGAAAGATCCAATATATATCTGGTGGTATCTCGGGTGCTATTACAGATAGCGCAATAAATAAAAGTGCATTGTCTGTAGGAGGCCCTGGCGCATGGATCTGTGCTGCGGGAACGTCCTCGGGCCTCCAGGGGCCGAGACAACCACCGTCTCATGGGGCCGGACACTCAGGGTCAGGGTAAAATCCAATATATATCTGGTGATATCTCGGGTGCTATTACAGATAGCGCAATAAATCAGAGTGCATTGTCTGTAGGAGGCCCTGGCGCATGAATCTGTGTAGCGGGAACGACCTCCGACCACCAGGGGCCGAGAAAACCACAGTCTCATGGGGTCGGACGCTCAGGGTCAGGGGAAAATCCAATATATATCTGGTTATATCTCGGGTGCTATTAGAGATAGCGCAATAAACCAAAGTGAATTATCTGCAGGAGGCCCTGGCGCGTGAATCTGTGCAGCGGGAACGTCCTCGGACCTCCAGGGGCCGAGACAACCACCGTCTCATGGGGCCGGACACTCAGGGTCAGGGTAAAATCCAATATATATATGGTGATATCTCGGGTGCTATTACAGATAGCGCAATAAATCAGAGTGCATTGTCTGTAGGAGGCCCTGGCGCATGAATCTGTGTAGCGGAAACGACCTCGGACCACCAGGGGCCGAGAAAACCACAGTCTCATGGGGCCGGACGCTCAGGGTCAGGGGAAAATCCAATATATATCTGGTGATATCTCGGGTGCTATTACAGATAGCGCAATAAATCAGAGTGCATTGTCTGTAGGAGGCCCTGGCGCATGAATCTGTGTAGCGGGAACGACCTCGGACCATCAGCGGCCGAGAAAACCACAGTCTCATGGGGCCGGACGCTTAGGGTCAGGGGAAAATCCAATATATATCTGGTGATATCTCGGGAGCTATTAGAGATGGCGCAATAAACCAAAGTGAATTATCTGCAGGGGCCCCTGGCGCATGAATCTGGGCTGCGGGAACGTCCTCGGACCTCCAGGGGCCGAGACAACCACCGTCTCATGGGGCCGGACACTCAGGGTCAGGGTAAAATCCAACATATATCTGGTGATATCTCGGGTGCTATTACAGATAGCGCAATAAATCAGAGTGCATTGTCTGTAGGAGGCCCTGGCGCATGAATCTGTGTAGCGGGAACGACCTCGGACCATCAGCGGCCGAGAAAACCACAGTCTCTAGGGGCCGGACGCTCAGGGTCAGGGGAAAATCCAATATATATCTGGTGATATCTCGGGTGCTATTAGAGATAGCGCAATAAGCCAAAGTGAATTATCTGCAGGAGGCCCTGGCGCATGAATCTGTGCAACGGGAACGACCTCGGACCACCAGGGGCCGAGGAAACCACAGTCACGTGGGGCGTGACACTCAGGGTCAGGGAAAATCCAATATATATCTGGTGATATCTCGGGTGCTATTACAGATAGCGCAATAAATCAAAGTGCATTGTCTGTAGGAGGCCCTGGCGCATGAGTCTGTGCAGCGGGAACGACCTCGGACCACCAGGGGCCGAGAAAACCACAGTCTCATGGGGCCGGACACTCTGGGTCAGGGGAAAATCCAATATATATCTGGTGATATCTCGGGTGCTATTAGAGATAGCGCAATAAACCAAAGTGAATTATCTGCAGGAGGCCCTGGCGCATGAATCTGTGCAACGGGAACGACCTCGGACCACCAGGGCCCGAGAAAACCACAGTCTCATTGGGCCGGACACTCAGGGTCAGGGGAAAATTCAATATATATCAGGTGATATCTCGGGTGCTATTAGAGATGGCGCAATAAACCAAAGTGAATTATCTGCAGGAGGCCCTGGCGCATGAATCTGTGCAGCGGGAACGACCTCCGATCACCAGGGGCCGAGAAAACTACCATCTCATGGGGCCGGACACTCAGGGTCAGGGGAAAATCCAATATATATCTGGTGATATCTCGGGTGCTATTAGAGATAGCGCAATAAACCAAAGTGAATTATCTGCAGGAGGCCCTGGCGCACGATTTTGTGCAGCGGGAACGCCCTCGGACCACCAGGGGCCGAGAAAATCACCGTCTCATGGGGCCGGACTCTCAGGGTCAGGAAAAAATCCAATATAAATCTGGTGATATCTCGGGTGCTATTACAGATAGCGCAATAAATCAAAGTGCATTGTCTTTAGGAGGCCCTGGCGCGTGAATCTGTGCAGCGGGAACGACCTCGGACCACCAGGGGCCGAGACAACCACAGTCTCATGGGGCCGGACACTCAGGGTCAGTGTAAAATCCAATATATATCTGGTGATATCTCGGGTGCCCTTACAGATAGCGCAATAAATCAAAGTGCATTGTCTGTAGGAGGCCCTGGCGCATGAGTCTGTGCAGCGGGAACGACCTCGGACCACCAGGGGCCGAGAAAACCACAGTCTCATTGGGCCGGACACTCAGGGTCAGGGGAAAATTCAATATATATCAGGTGATATCTCGGGTGCTATTAGAGATGGCGCAATAAACCAAAGTGAATTATCTGCAGGAGGCCCTGGCGCATGAATCTGTGCAGCGGGAACGACCTCCGATCACCAGGGGCCGAGAAAACTACTATCTCATGGGGCCGGACACTCAGGGTCAGGGGAAAATCCAATATATATCTGGTGATATCTCGGGTGCTATTAGAGATAGCGCAATAAACCAAAGTGAATTATCTGCTGGAGGCCCTGGCGCACGATTTTGTGCAGCGGGAACGCCCTCGGACCACCAGGGGCCGAGAAAATCACCGTCTCATGGGGCCGGACTCTCAGGGTCAGGAAAAAATCCAATATAAATCTGGTGATATCTCGGGTGCTATTACAGATAGCGCAATAAATCAAAGTGCATTCTCTTTAGGAGGCCCTGGCGCGTGAATCTGTGCAGCGGGAACGACCTCGGACCACCAGGGGCCGAGACAACCACAGTCTCATGGGGCCGGACACTCAGGGTCAGTGTAAAATCCAATATATATCTGGTGATATCTCGGGTGCTATTACAGATAGCGCACTAAATCAAAGTGCATTGTCTGTAGGAGGCCCTGGCGCATGAGTCTGTGCAGCGGGAACGACCTCGGACCACAAGGGGCCGAGAAAACCACAGTCTCATGGGGCCGGACACTCTGGGTCAGGGGAAAATCCAATATATATCTGGTGATATCTCGGGTGCTATTACAGATAGCGCAATAAACCAAAGTGAATTATCTGCAGGAGGCCCTGGCGCATGAATCTGTGCAGCGGGAACGACCTCGGACCACCAGGGGCCGAAAAAACCACAGTCTCATGGGGCCGGACACTCAGGGTCAGGGTAAAATCCAATATATATCTGGTGATATCTCGGGTGCTATTACAGATAGCGCAATAAACCAAAGTGAATTATCTGCAGGAGGCCCTGGCGCATGAATCTGTGCAGCGGGAACGACCTCGGACCACCAAGGGCCGAGAAAACGACCGTCTCATGGGGCCGGACACTCAGGGTCAGTGAAAAATCCAATATATATCTGGTGGTATCTCGGGTGCTATTACAGATAGCGCAATAAATAAAAGTGCATTGTCTGTAGGGGGCCCTGGCGCATGAATCTGTGCAGCGGGAACGACCTCGGACCACCAGGGGCCGAGAAAACCACCGTCTCATGGGGCCGGACACTCAGGGTCAGGGGAAAATTCAATATATATCTGGTGATATCTCGGGTTATATTACAGATTGCACAATAAATCAAAGTGCATTGTCTGTAGGAGGCCCTGGCGCATGAATCTGTGCAGCGGGACCGACCTGGGAGCACCAGGGGCCGAGAAAATCAATGTCTCATGGGGCCGGACTGTCAGGGTCAGGGAAAAATCCAATATATATCTGGTGATATCTCGGGTTCTATTACAGATAGCGCAATAAATAAAAGTGCATTGTCTGTAAGAGGCCCTGGCGCGTGAATCTGTGCAGCCGGAACGGCCTCGGACCACCAGGGGCCGAGAAAACCAAAGTCTCATGGGTCCGGACACTCAGGGTCAGGTTAAAATCCAATATATATCTGGTGATATCTCGGGTGCTATTAAAGATAGCGCAATAAACCAAAGTGAATTATCTGCAGGGGGCCCTGGCGCATGAATCTGTGCAGCGGGATCGACCTCGGACCACCAGGGGCCGAGATAACCACCGTCTCATGGGGCCGGACACTCAGGGTCGGGGAAAAATCCAATATATATCTGGTGATATCTCGGGTGCTATTAGAGATAGCGCAATAAACCAAAGTGAATTATCTGCAGGGGCCCCTGGCGCATGAATCTGTGCTGCGGGAACGTCCTCGGGCCTCCAGGGGCCGAGACAACCACCGTCTCATGGGGCCGGACACTCAGGGTCAGGGTAAAATCCAATATATATCTGGTGATATCTCGGGTGCTATTACAGATAGCGCAATAAATCAGAGTGCATTGTCTGTAGGAGGCCCTGGCGCATGAATCTGTGGAGCGGGAACGACCTCCGACCACCAGGGGCCGAGAAAACCACAGTCTCATGGGGCCGGACGCTCAGGGTCAGGGGAAAATCCAATATATATCTGGTTATATCTCGGGTGCTATTAGAGATAGCGCAATAAACCAAAGTGAATTATCTGCAGGAGGCCCTGGCGCATGAATCTGTGCAACGGGAACGACCTCGGACCACCAGGGGCCAAGAAAACCACAGTCTCATTGGGCCGGACACTCAGGGTCAGGGGAAAATCCAATATATATCTGGTGATATCTCGGGTGCTATTACAGATAGCGCAATAAATCAAAGTGCATTGTCTGTAGGAGGCCCTGGCGCATGAATCTGTGCAGCGGGAACGACCTCGGACCACCAGGGGCCGCGAAAACCACCGTCTCATGGGGCCGGACACTCAGGGTCAGTGAAAGATCCAATATATTTCTGGTGATATCTCGGGTGCTATTACAGATAGCGCAATAAATCAAAGTGCATTGTCTGTAGGAGGCCCTGGTGCATGAATCTGTGCAGCGGGAACGACCTCGGACCACCAGGGGCCGAGACAACCACAGTCTCATGGGGAAGGACACTCAGGGTCAGTGTAAAATCCAATATATATCTGGTGATATCTCGGGTGCTATTACAGATAGCGCAATAAATCAAAGTGCATTGTCTGTAGGAGGCCCTGGCGCATGAGTCTGTGCAGCGGGAACGACCTCGGACCACCAGGGGCCGAGAAAACCACAGTCTCATGGGGCCGGACACTCTGGGTCAGGGGAAAATCCAATATATATCTGGTGATATCTCGGGTGCTATTAGAGATAGCGCAATAAACCAAAGTGAATTATCTGCAGGAGGCCCTGGCGCATGAATCTGTGCAACGGGAACGACCTCGGACCACCAGGGGCCGAGAAAACCACAGTCTCATTGGGCCGGACACTCAGGGTCAGGGGAAAATTCAATATATATCAGGTGATATCTCGGGTGCTATTAGAGATGGCGCAATAAACCAAAGTGAATTATCTGCAGGAGGCCCTGGCGCATGAATCTGTGCAGCGGGAACGACCTCCGATCACCAGGGGCCGAGAAAACTACCATCTCATGGGGCCGGACACTCAGGGTCAGGGGAAAATCCAATATATATCTGGTGATATCTCGGGTGCTATTAGAGATAGCGCAATAAACCAAAGTGAATTATCTGCAGGAGGCCCTGGCGCATGATTTTGTGCAGCGGGAACGCCCTCGGACCACCAGGGGCCGAGAAAATCACCGTCTCATGGGGCCGGACTCTCAGGGTCAGGAAAAAATCCAATATAAATCTGGTGATATCTCGGGTGCTATTACAGATAGCGCAATAAATCAAAGTGCATTGTCTGTAGGGGGCCCTGGCGCATGAATCTGTGCAGCGGGAACGACCTCGGACCACCAGGGGCCGAGAAAATTACAGATATTCTGAATCCGTCACCCAAGGTCATGTAAAAATCCAGCATATATCTGGTGATATCACGGGTGCTATTACAGATAGCGCAATAATCCAAAGTGCCTTGTCTGCGGGAGGCCCTGGCGCATGAATCTGTGCAGCGGGAACGACCTCGGACCACCAGGGGCCGAGAAAACGACCGCCTCATGGGGCCGGACACTCAGGGTCAGTGAAAAATCCAATATATATCTGGTGATATCTCGGGTGCTATTACAGATAGCGCAATAAATCAAAGTGCGTTGTCTGTAGGAGACCCTGGCGCATGAACCTGTGCAGCGGGAACGACCTCGGACCACCAGGGGCCGAGACAACCACCGTCTCATGGGGCCGGACACTCAGGGTCGGGGAAAAATCCAATATATATCTGGTCATATCTCGGGTGCTATTACAGATAGCGCAATAAATCAAAGTGCATTGTCTGTAGGAGGCCCTGGCGCATGAGTCTGTGCAGCGGGAACGACCTCGGACCACCAGGGGCCGAGAAAACCACAGTCTCATGGGGCCGGACACTCAGGGTCAGTGAAAGATCCAATATATATCTGGTGGTATCTCGGGTGCTATTACAGATAGCGCAATAAATAAAAGTGCATTGTCTGTAGGAGGCCCTGGCGCATGAATCTGTGCAGCGGGAACGCCCTCGGACCACCAGGGGCCGAGAAAACCACAGTCTCATGGGGCCGGACACTCACGGTCAGGGGAAAATCCAACATATATCTGGTGATATCTCGGGTGCTATTAGAGATAGCGCAATAAACCAAAGTGAATTATCTGCAGGGGCCCCTGGCGCATGAATCTGTGCTGCGGGAACGTCCTCGGACCTCCAGGGGCCGAGACAACCACCGTCTCATGGGGCCGGACACTCAGGGTCAGGGTAAAATCCAATATATATCTGGTGATATCTCGGGTGCTATTACAGATAGCGCAATAAATCAAAGTGCATTGTCTGTAGGGGGCCCTGGCGCATGAATCTGTGCAGCGGGAACGACCTCGGACCACCAGGGGCCGAGAAAACCACCGTCTCATGGGGCCGGACACTCAGGGTCAGGGGAAAATTCAATATATATCTGGTGATATCTCGGGTTATATTACAGATTGCACAATAAATCAAAGTGCATTGTCTGTAGGAGGCCCTGGCGCATGAATCTGTGCAGCGGGACCGACCTGGGAGCACCAGGGGCCGAGAAAATCAATGTCTCATGGGGCACGGACTGTCAGGGTCAGGGAAAAATCCAATATATATCTGGTGATATCTCGGGTTCTATTACAGATAGCGCGATAAATCAAAGTGCATTGTCTGTAAGAGGCCCTGGCGCGTGAATCTGTGCAGCCGGAACGGCCTCGGACCACCAGGGGCCGAGAAAACCAAAGTCTCATGGGTCCGGACACTCAGGGTCAGGTTAAAATCCAATATATATCTGGTGATATCTCGGGTGCTATTACAGATAGCGCAATAAATCAAAGTGCATTATTTGCAGGGGGACCTGGCCCATGAATCTGTGCAGCGGGATCGACCTCGGACCAGCAGGGGCCGAGAAAACCACCGACACATGGGGCCGGGCACTCAGGGTCAGGGAAAAATCGAATATATATCTGGTGATATCTCGGGTGCTATTACAGATAGCGCAATAAATCAAAGTGAATTGTCTGTAGGAGGCCCTGGCGCATGAATCTGTGCAGCGGGAACGACCTCGGACCACCAGGGGCCGCGAAAACCACCGTCTCATGGGGCCGGACACTCAGGGTCAGTGAAAGATCCAATATATATCTGGTGGTATCTCGGGTGCTATTACAGATAGCGCAATAAATAAAAGTGCATTGTCTGTAGGAGGCCCTGGCGCATGGATCTGTGCTGCGGGAACGTCCTCGGGCCTCCAGGGGCCGAGACAACCACCGTCTCATGGGGCCGGACACTCAGGGTCAGGGTAAAATCCAATATATATCTGGTGATATCTCGGGTGCTATTACAGATAGCGCAATAAATCAGAGTGCATTGTCTGTAGGAGGCCCTGGCGCATGAATCTGTGTAGCGGGAACGACCTCCGACCACCAGGGGCCGAGAAAACCACAGTCTCATGGGGTCGGACGCTCAGGGTCAGGGGAAAATCCAATATATATATGGTGATATCTCGGGTGCTATTACAGATAGCGCAATAAATCAGAGTGCATTGTCTGTAGGAGGCCCTGGCGCATGAATCTGTGTAGCGGGAACGACCTCGGACCATCAGCGGCCGAGAAAACCACAGTCTCATGGGGCCGGACGCTTAGGGTCAGGGGAAAATCCAATATATATCTGGTGATATCTCGGGAGCTATTAGAGATGGCGCAATAAACCAAAGTGAATTATCTGCAGGGGCCCCTGGCGCATGAATCTGGGCTGCGGGAACGTCCTCGGACCTCCAGGGGCCGAGACAACCACCGTCTCATGGGGCCGGACACTCAGGGTCAGGGTAAAATCCAACATATATCTGGTGATATCTCGGGTGCTATTACAGATAGCGCAATAAATCAGAGTGCATTGTCTGTAGGAGGCCCTGGCGCATGAATCTGTGTAGCGGGAACGACCTCGGACCATCAGCGGCCGAGAAAACCACAGTCTCTAGGGGCCGGACGCTCAGGGTCAGGGGAAAATCCAATATATATCTGGTGATATCTCGGGTGCTATTAGAGATAGCGCAATAAGCCAAAGTGAATTATCTGCAGGAGGCCCTGGCGCATGAATCTGTGCAACGGGAACGACCTCGGACCACCAGGGGCCGAGGAAACCACAGTCACGTGGGGCGTGACACTCAGGGTCAGGGAAAATCCAATATATATCTGGTGATATCTCGGGTGCTATTACAGATAGCGCAATAAATCAAAGTGAATTGTCTGTAGGAGGCCCTGGCGCATGAATCTGTGCAGCGGGAACGAGCTCGGACCACCGGGGGCCGCGAAAACCACCGTCTCATGGGGCCGGACACTCAGGGTCAGTGAAAGATCCAATATATATCTGATGGTATCTCGGGTGCTATTACAGATAGCGCAATAAATAAAAGTGCATTGTCTGTAGGAGGCCCTGGCGCATGAATCTGTGCAGCGGTAACGACCTCGGACCACCAGGGGCCGAGAAAACCACAGTCTCATGGGGCCGGACACTCAGGGTCAGGGTAAAATCCAATATAAATCTGGTGATATCTCGGGTGCTATTACAGATAGCGCAATAAACCAAAGTGCATTGTCTGTAGGAGGCCCTGGCGCACGAATCTGTGCAGCGGGAACGACCTCGAGCCACCAGGGCCCGAGACAACCACCGTCTCATGGGGCCGGACACTCAGGGTCATGGAAAAATCCAATATATATCTGGTGATATCTCGGGTGCTATTACAGATAGCGCAATAAATCAAAGTGCATTGTCTGTAGGAGGCCCTGGCGCATGAATCTGTGCAGCGGGAACGACCTCGGACCACCAGGGGCCGAGAAAACCACCGTCTCATGGGGCCGGACACTCAGGGTCAGTGAAAAATCCAATATATATCTGGTGATATCTCGGGTGCTATTAGAGATAGCGCAATAAATCAAAGTGCATTGTCTGCAGGAAGCCCAGACGCATGAAGCTGTGCAGCGGGAACGACCTCGCACCACCAGGGGCCGAGAAAACCACCGACACATGGCGCCGGACACCCAAGGTCATGTAAATACCCAGGATGTATCTGATGATATCTCGGGTGCTATTACAGATAGCGCAATAAATCAAAGTGCATTGTCTGTAGGAGGCCCTGGCGCATGAATCTGTGCAGCGGGAACGACCTCGGACCACCAGGGGCCGAGAAAACCACCGTCTCATGGGGCCGGACACTCAGGGTCAGTGAAAGATCCAATATATTTCTGGTGATATCTCGGGTGCTATTACAGGTAGCGCAATAAATAAAAGTGCATTGTCTGTAGGAGGCCCTGGTGCATGAATCTGTGCAGCGGGAACGACCTCGGACCACCAGGGGCCGAGACAACCACAGTCTCATGGGGCCGGACACTCAGGGTCAGTGTAAAATCCAATATATATCTGGTGATATCTCGGGTGCTATTACAGATAGCGCAATAAATCAAAGTGCATTGTCTGTAGAAGGCCCTGGCGCATGAGTCTGTGCAGCGGGAACGACCTCGGACCACCAGGGGCCGAGAAAACCACAGTCTCATGGGGCCGGACACTCTGGGTCAGGGGAAAATCCAATATATATCTGGTGATATCTCGGGTGCTATTAGAGATAGCGCAATAAACCAAAGTGAATTATCTGCAGGAGGCCCTGGCGCATGAATCTGTGCAACGGGAACGACCTCGGACCACCAGGGCCCGAGAAAACCACAGTCTCATTGGGCCGGACACTCAGGGTCAGGGGAAAATTCAATATATATCAGGTGATATCTCGGGTGCTATTAGAGATGGCGCAATAAACCAAAGTGAATTATCTGCAGGAGGCCCTGGCGCATGAATCTGTGCAGCGGGAACGACCTCCGATCACCAGGGGCCGAGAAAACTACCATCTCATGGGGCCGGACACTCAGGGTCAGGGGAAAATCCAATATATATCTGGTGATATCTCGGGTGCTATTAGAGATAGCGCAATAAACCAAAGTGAATTATCTGCAGGAGGCCCTGGCGCACGATTTTGTGCAGCGGGAACGCCCTCGGACCACCAGGGGCCGAGAAAATCACCGTCTCATGGGGCCGGACTCTCAGGGTCAGGAAAAAATCCAATATAAATCTGGTGATATCTCGGGTGCTAATACAGATAGCGCAATAAATCAAAGTGCATTGTCTTTAGGAGGCCCTGGCGCGTGAATCTGTGCAGCGGGAACGACCTCGGACCACCAGGGGCCGAGACAACCACAGTCTCATGGGGCCGGACACTCAGGGTCAGTGTAAAATCCAATATATATCTGGTGATATCTCGGGTGCTCTTACAGATAGCGCAATAAATCAAAGTGCATTGTCTGTAGGAGGCCCTGGCGCATGAGTCTGTGCAGCGGGAACGACCTCGGACCACCAGGGGCCGAGAAAACCACAGTCTCATGGGGCCGGACACTCTGGGTCAGGGGAAAATCCAATATATATCTGGTGATATCTCGGGTGCTATTAGAGATAGCGCAATAAACCAAAGTGAATTATCTGCAGGAGGCCCTGGCGCATGAATCTGTGCAACGGGAAAGACCTCGGACCACCAGGGCCCGAGAAAACCACAGTCTCATTGGGCCGGACACTCAGGGTCAGGGGAAAATTCAATATATATCAGGTGATATCTCGGGTGCTATTAGAGATGGCGCAATAAACCAAAGTGAATTATCTGCCGGAGGCCCTGGCGCATGAATCTGTGCAGCGGGAACGACCTCCGATCACCAGGGGCCGAGAAAACTACTATCTCATGGGGCCGGACACTCAGGGTCAGGGGAAAATCCAATATATATCTGGTGATATCTCGGGTGCTATTAGAGATAGCGCAATAAACCAAAGTGAATTATCTGCTGGAGGCCCTGGCGCACGATTTTGTGCAGCGGGAACGCCCTCGGACCACCAGGGGCCGAGAAAATCACCGTCTCATGGGGCCGGACTCTCAGGGTCAGGAAAAAATCCAATATAAATCTGGTGATATCTCGGGTGCTATTACAGATAGCGCAATAAATCAAAGTGCATTGTCTTTAGGAGGCCCTGGCGCGTGAATCTGTGCAGCGGGAACGACCTCGGACCACCAGGGGCCGAGACAACCACAGTCTCATGGGGCCGGACACTCAGGGTCAGTGTAAAATCCAATATATATCTGGTGATATCTCGGGTGCTATTACAGATAGCGCAATAAATCAAAGTGCATTGTCTGTAGGAGGCCCTGGCGCATGAGTCTGTGCAGCGGGAACGACCTCGGACCACAAGGGGCCGAGAAAACCACAGTCTCATGGGGCCGGACACTCTGGGTCAGGGGAAAATCCAATATATATCTGGTGATATCTCGGGTGCTATTACAGATAGCGCAATAAACCAAAGTGAATTATCTGCAGGAGGCCCTGGCGCATGAATCTGTGCAACGGGAACGACCTCGGACCACCAGGGCCCGAGAAAACCACAGTCACATTGGGCCGGACACTCAGGGTCAGGGGAAAATTCAATATATATCAGGTGATATCTCGGGTGCTATTAGAGATGGCGCAATAAACCAAAGTGAATTATCTGCAGGAGGCCCTGGCGCATGAATCTGTGCAGCGGGAACGACCTCCGATCACCAGGGGCCGAGAAAACTACCATCTCATGGGGCCGGACACTCAGGGTCAGGGGAAAATCCAATATATATCTGGTGATATCTCGGGTGCTATTAGAGATAGCGCAATAAACCAAAGTGAATTATCTGCAGGAGGCCCTGGCGCACGATTTTGTGCAGCGGGAACGCCCTCGGACCACCAGGGGCCGAGAAAATCACCGTCTCATGGGGCCGGACTCTCAGGGTCAGGAAAAAATCCAATATAAATCTGGTGATATCTCGGGTGCTATTACAGATAGCGCAATAAATCAAAGTGCATTGTCTTTAGGAGGCCCTGGCGCGTGAATCTGTGCAGCGGGAACGACCTCGGACCACCAGGGGCCGAGACAACCACAGTCTCATGGGGCCGGACACTCAGGGTCAGTGTAAAATCCAATATATATCTGGTGATATCTCGGGTGCTCTTACAGATAGCGCAATAAATCAAAGTGCATTGTCTGTAGGAGGCCCTGGCGCATGAGTCTGTGCAGCGGGAACGACCTCGGACCACCAGGGGCCGAGAAAACCACAGTCTCATGGGGCCGGACACTCTGGGTCAGGGGAAAATCCAATATATATCTGGTGATATCTCGGGTGCTATTAGAGATAGCGCAATAAACCAAAGTGAATTATCTGCAGGAGGCCCTGGCGCATGAATCTGTGCAACGGGAAAGACCTCGGACCACCAGGGCCCGAGAAAACCACAGTCTCATTGGGCCGGACACTCAGGGTCAGGGGAAAATTCAATATATATCAGGTGATATCTCGGGTGCTATTAGAGATGGCGCAATAAACCAAAGTGAATTATCTGCAGGAGGCCCTGGCGCATGAATCTGTGCAGCGGGAACGACCTCCGATCACCAGGGGCCGAGAAAACTACCATCTCATGGGGCCGGACACTCAGGGTCAGGGGAAAATCCAATATATATCTGGTGATATCTCGGGTGCTATTAGAGATAGCGCAATAAACCAAAGTGAATTATCTGCAGGAGGCCCTGGCGCACGATTATGTGCAGCGGGAACGCCCTCGGACCACCAGGGGCCGAGAAAATCACCGTCTCATGGGGCCGGACTCTCAGGGTCAGGAAAAAATCCAATATAAATCTGGTGATATCTCGGGTGCTATTACAGATAGCGCAATAAATCAAAGTGCATTGTCTTTAGGAGGCCCTGGCGCGTGAATCTGTGCAGCGGGAACGATCTCGGACCACCAGGGGCCGAGACAACCACAGTCTCATGGGGCCGGACACTCAGGGTCAGTGTAAAATCCAATATATATCTAGTGATATCTCGGGTGCTATTACAGATAGCGCAATAAATCAAAGTGCATTGTCTTTAGGAGGCCCTGGCGCGTGAATCTGTGCAGCGGGAACGACCTCGGACCACCAGGGGCCGAGACAACCACAGTCTCATGGGGCCGGACACTCAGGGTCAGTGTAAAATCCAATATATATCTGGTGATATCTCGGGTGCTCTTACAGATAGCGCAATAAATCAAAGTGCATTGTCTGTAGGAGGCCCTGGCGCATGAGTCTGTGCAGCGGGAACGACCTCGGACCACCAGGGGCCGAGAAAACCACAGTCTCATGGGGCCGGACACTCTGGGTCAGGGGAAAATCCAATATATATCTGGTGATATCTCGGGTGCTATTAGAGATAGCGCAATAAACCAAAGTGAATTATCTGCAGGAGGCCCTGGCGCATGAATCTGTGCAACGGGAAAGACCTCGGACCACCAGGGCCCGAGAAAACCACAGTCTCATTGGGCCGGACACTCAGGGTCAGGGGAAAATTCAATATATATCAGGTGATATCTCGGGTGCTATTAGAGATGGCGCAATAAACCAAAGTGAATTATCTGCAGGAGGCCCTGGCGCATGAATCTGTGCAGCGCGAACGACCTCCGATCACCAGGGGCCGAGAAAACTACCATCTCATGGGGCCGGACACTCAGGGTCAGGGGAAAATCCAATATATATCTGGTGATATCTCGGGTGCTATTAGAGATAGCGCAATAAACCAAAGTGAATTATCTGCAGGAGGCCCTGGCGCACGATTTTGTGCAGCGGGAACGCCCTCGGACCACCAGGGGCCGAGAAAATCACCGTCTCATGGGGCCGGACTCTCAGGGTCAGGAAAAAATCCAATATAAATCTGGTGATATCTCGGGTGCTATTACAGATAGCGCAATAAATCAAAGTGCATTGTCTGTAGGAGGCCCTGGCGCATGAGTCTGTGCAGCGGGAACGACCTCGGCCCACCAGGGGCCGAGAAAACCACAGTCTCATGGGGCCGGACACTCTGGGTCAGGGGAAAATCCAATATATATCTGGTGATATCTCGGGTGCTATTACAGATAGCGCAATAAACCAAAGTGAATTATCTGCAGGAGGCCCTGGCGCATGAATCTGTGCAACGGGAACGACCTCGGACCACCAGGGCCCGAGAAAACCACAGTCTCATTGGGCCGGACACTCAGGGTCAGGGGAAAATTCAATATATATCAGGTGATATCTCGGGTGCTATTACAGATAGCGCAATAAACCAAAGTGAATTATCTGCAGGAGGCCCTGGCGCATGAATCTGTGCAGCGGGAACGACCTCCGATCACCAGGGGCCGAGAAAACTACCATCTCATGGGGCCGGACACTCAGGGTCAGGGGAAAATCCAATATATATCTGGTGATATCTCGGGTGCTATTAGAGATAGCGCAATAAACCAAAGTGAATTATCTGCAGGAGGCCCTGGCGCACGATTTTGTGCAGCGGGAACGCCCTCGGACCACCAGGGGCCGAGAAAATCACCGTCTCATGGGGCCGGACTCTCAGGGTCAGGAAAAAATCCAATATAAATCTGGTGATATCTCGGGTGCTATTACAGATAGCGCAATAAATCAAAGTGCATTGTCTTTAGGAGGCCCTGGCGCGTGAATCTGTGCAGCAGGAACGACCTCGGACCACCAGGGGCCGAGAAAATTACAGATATTCGGAATCCGTCACCCAAGGTCATGTAAAAATCCAGCATATATCTGGTGATATCACGGGTGCTATTACAGATAGCGCAATAATCCAAAGTGCCTTGTCTGCGGGAGGCCCTGGCGCATGAATCTGTGCAGCGGGAACGACCTCGGACCACCAGGGGCCGAGAAAACCAGTCTCATGGGGCCGGACACTCAGTGTCAGGGAAAAATCCAATATATATCTGGCGATATCTCGGGTGCTATTACAGATAGCGCAATAAATTAAAGTGCATTGTCTGTGGGGGGCCCTGGCGCATGAATCTGTGCAGCGGGAACGACCTCGGACCACCAGGGGCCGAGAAAATTTCAGATATTCGGAATCCGTCACCCAAGGTCATGTAAAAATCCAGCATATATCTGGTGATATCACGGGTGCTATTACAGATAGCGCAATAATTCAAAGTGCCTTGTCTGCGGGAGGCCCTGGCGCATGAATCTGTGCAGCGGGAACGACCTCGGACCACCAGGGGCCGAGAAAACGACCGCCTCATGGGGCCGGACACTCAGGGTCAGTGAAAAATCCAATATATATCTGGTGATATCTCGGGTGCTATTACAGATAGCGCAATAAATCAAAGTGCGTTGTCTGTAGGAGACCCTGGCGCATGAACCTGTGCAGCGGGAACGACCTCGGACCACCAGGGGCCGAGACAACCACCGTCTCATGGGGCCGGACACTCAGGGTCAGGGAAAAATCCAATATATTTCTGGTGATATCTCGGGTGCTATTACAGATAGCGCAATAAACCAAAGTGAATTATCTGCAGCAGGCCCTGCCGCATGAATCTGTGCAGCGGGAACGACCTCGGACCACCAGGGGCCGAGAAAACCACCGTCTCATGGGGCCGGACACTCAGGGTCAGGGAACAATCCAATATATTTCTGGTGATATCTCGGGTGCTATTACAGATAGCCCAAGAAATCAAAGTGCATTGTCTGTATTAGGCCCCAGGCGCATGAATCTGTGCAGCGGGAACGACCTCGGACCACCAGGGGCCGAGAAAACCACCGTCTCATGGGGCCGGGCACTCAGTGTCAGGGAAAAATCCAATATATTTCTGGTGATATATCGGGTGCTATTACAGATAGCCCAAGAAATCAATGTGCATTGTCTGTATTAGGCCCCAGGCGCATGAATCTGTGCAGCGGGAACGACCTCGGACCACCAGGGGCCGAGAAAACCACCGTCTCATGGGGCCGGGCACTCAGGGTCAGGGAAAAATCCAATATATATCTGGTGGTATCTCGTGTTCTATTACAGATAGCGCGATAAATCAAAGTGCATTGTCTGTAGGAGGCCATGGCGCGTGAATCTGTGCAGCGGGAACGACCTCGGACCACCAGGGGCCAAGACAACAACCGTCTCATGGGGCCGCACACTCAGGGTCAGGGAAAAATCCAATATATATCTGGTGATATCTCGGGTGCTATTACAGATAGCCCAAGAAATCAAAGTGCATTGTCTGTATTAGGCCCCAGGCGCATGAATCTGTGCAGCGGGAACGACCTCGGACCACCAGGGGACGAGAAAACCACAGTCTCATGGGGCCGGACACTCAGGGTCAGGGTAAAATCCAATATATATCTGGTGATATCTCGGGTTCTATTACAGATAGCGCAATAAACCAAAGTGAATTATCTGCAGGAGGCCCTGGCTCATGAATCTGTGCAGCGGGAACGACCTCGGACCACCAGGGGCCACGAAAACCACCGTCTCATGGGGCCGGACACTCTGGGTCAGTGAAAGATCCAATATATATATGGTGATATCTCGGGTGCTATTAGAGATAGCGCAATAAACCAAAGTGCATTGTCTGTAGGAGGCCCTGGCGCACGAATCTGTGCAGCGGGAACGACCTCGAGCCACCAGGGCCCGAGACAACCACCGTCTCATGGGGCCGGACACTCAGGGTCATGGAAAAATCCAATATATATCTGGTGTTATCTCGGGTGCTATTACAGATAGCGCAATAAATCAAAGTGCATTGTCTGTAGGAGGCCCTGGCGCATGAATCTGTGCAGCGGGAACGACCTCGGACCACCAGGGGCCGAGAAAACCACCGTCTCATGGGGCCGGACACTCGGGGTCAGTGAAAAATCCAATATATATCTGGTGATATCTCGCGTGCTATTACAGATAGCGCAATAAATCAAAGTGCATTGTCTGTAGGAGGCCCTGCCGCATGAATCTGTGCAGCGGGAACGACCTCGGACCACCAGGGGCCGAGAAAACCACAGTCTCATGGGGCCGGACACGCAGGGTCAGGGGAAAATCCAATATATATCTGGTGATATGTCGGGTGCTATTACAGATAGCGCAACAAATCAAATTGCATTGTCTGTAGGAGGCCCTGCCGCGTCAATCTGGGCAGCGGGAACGACCTCGGACCACCAGCGGCCGAGACAACCACCGTCTCATGGGACCGGACACTCAGGGTCTGGGGAAAATCCAATATATATCTGGTGATATCTCGGGTGCTATTACAGATAGCGCAATAAATCAAAGTGCATTGTCTGTAGGAGGCCCTGCCGCGTCAATCTGGACAGCGGGAACGACCTCGGACCACCAGGGGCCGAGAAAACCACAGTCTCATGGGGCCGGATACTCAGGGTCAGGGGAAAATCCAATATATATCTGGTGATATCTCGGGTGTTATTAGACATAGCGCAATAAACCAAAGTGAATTATCTGCAGCCGGCCCTGGCGCATGAATCTGTGCATCGGGAACGACCTCGGACCACCAGGGGCCGAGAAAACCACCGTCTCATGGGGCCGGTCACTCAGGGTCAGGGAAAAATCCAATACATATCTGTTGACATCTCGGGTGCAATTAGAGGTAGAACAATAAATCAAAGTGCATTGTCTGTAGGAGGCACGGGCGAATGAATCTGTGCAGCAGGAACGACCTCAGACAACCAGGGGCCGAGAAAACCACCGACGCATGGGGCCGGGCACTCAGGGTCAGGGAAAAATCCAATATATATCTGGTGATATCTCGGGTTCTATTACAGATAGCGCGATAAATCAAAGTGCATTGTCTGTAGGAGGCCCTGGCGCGTGAATCTGTGCAGCGGGAACGACCTCGGACAACCAGGGGCCGAGAAAACCACAGTCTCATGGGGCCGGACACTCAGGGTCAGTGTAAAATCCAATGTATATCTGGTGATATCTCGGGTGCTATTACAGATAGCGCAATAAATCAAAGTGCATTGTCTGTAGGAGGCACTGGCGAATGAATCTGTGCAGCAGGAACGACCTCGGACCACCAGGGGCCGAGAAAATTACAGATATTCGGAATCCGTCACCCAAGGTCATGTAAAAATCCAGCATATATCTGGTGATATCTCGGGTGCTATAACAGATAGCGCAATAAATCAAAGTGCATTGTCTGCAGGAGGCCCTAGCGCATGGATCTGTGCACTGAGATCGATCTCTGACCACCAGGGTCCGAGAAAACCACCGACGCATGGGGCCGGGCACTCAGGGTCAGGGAAAAATCCAATATATATCTTGTGATATCTCGGGTGCTATTAGAGATAGCGCAATAAACCAAAGTGAATTATCTGCAGGAGGCCCTGGCCCATGAACCTGTGCAGCGGGAACGACCTCGGACCCCCAGGGGCCGAGAAAACCACAGTCTCATGGGGCCGGAAACTCAGGGTCAGTGTAAAATCCAATGTATATCTGGTGATATCTCGGGTGCTATTACAGATAGCGCAATAAATCAGAGTGCATTGTCTGTAGGAGGCCCTGGCGCATGAATCTGTGTAGCGGGAACGACCACGGACCACCAGGGGTCGAGAAAACCACAGTCTCATGGGGCCGGACACTCAGGGTCAGGGTAAAATCCAATATATATCTGGTGATATCTCGGGTGCTATTACAGATAGCGCAATAAATCTAAGTGCATTGTCTGTAGGAGGCCCTGCCGCGTCAATCTGGACAGCGGGAACGACCTCGGTCCACCAGGGGCCGAGAAAACCACAGTCTCATGGGGCCGGATACTCAGGGTCAGGGGAAAATCCAATATATATCTGGTGATATCTCGGGTGTTATTAGACATAGCGCAATAAACCAAAGTGAATTATCTGCAGCAGGCCCTGGCGCATGAATCTGTGCATCGGGAACGACCTCGGACCACCAGGGGCCGAGAAAACCACCGTCTCATGGGGCCGGTCACTCAGGGTCAGGGAACAATCCAATACATATATGTTGACATCTCGGGTGCTATTAGAGGTAGAACAATAAATCAAAGTGCATTGTCTGTAGGAGGCACTGGCGAATCAATCTGTGCAGCAGGAACGACCTCAGACAACCAGGGGCCGAGAAAACCACCGTTTCATAGGGCCGGGCACTCAATGTCAGGGTAAAATCCAATATGTATCTGGTGATATCTCGGGTGCTATTAGAGATAGCGCAATAAACCAAAGTGAATTATCTGCAGGAGGCCCTGGCGCATGAATCTGTGCAGCGGGAACGACCTCGGACCCCCAGGGGCCGAGAAAACCACCGTCTCATGGGGCCGGACACTCAGGGTCAGGGAAAAATCCAATATATATCTGGTGATATCTCGGGTGCTATAACAGATAGCCCAATAAATCAAAGTGCATTGTCTGCAGGAGGCCCTAGCGCATGAATCTGTGCAGCGAGATCGATCTCTGATCACCAGGGGCCGAGAAAACCACCGACGCATGGGGCCGGGCACTCAGGGTCAGGGAAAAATCCAATATATATCTGGTGATATCTCGGGTTCTATTACAGATAGCGCGATAAATCAAAGTGCATTGTCTGTAGGAGGCCCTGGCGCGTGAATCTGTGCAGCGGGAACGACCTCGGACAACCAGGGGCCGAGAAAACCACAGTCTCATGGGGCCGGACACTCAGGGTCAGTGTAAAATCCAATGTATATCTGGTGATATCTCGGGTGCTATTACAGATAGCGCAATAAATCAAAGTGCAATGTCTGTAGGAGGCACTGGCGAATGAATCTGTGCAGCAGGAACGACCTCGGACCACCAGGGGCCGAGAAAATTACAGATATTCGGAATCCGTCACCCAAGGTCATGTAAAAATCCAGCATATATCTGGTGATATCTCGGGTGCTATAACAGATAGGGCAATAAATCAAAGTGCATTGTCTGCAGGAGTCCCTAGCGCATGGATCTGTGCAGCGAGATCGATCTCTGACCACCAGGGGCCGAGAAAACCACCGACGCATGGGGCCGGGCACTCAGGGTCAGGGAAAAATCCAATATATATCTTGTGATATCTCGGGTGCTATTAGAGATAGCGCAATAAACCAAAGTGAATTATCTGCAGGAGGCCCTGGCGCAGGAATCTGTGCAGCGGGAACGACCTCGGACCCCCAGGGGCCGAGAAAACCACCGTCTCATGGGGCCGGACACTCAGGGTCAGGGAAAAATCCAATATATATCTGGTGATATCTCGGGTGCTATAACAGATAGCGCAATAAATCAAAGTGCATTGTCTGCAGGAGGACCTAGCGCATGAATCTGTGCAGCGAGATCGATCTCTGACCACCAGGGGCCGAGAAAACCACCGACGCATGGAGCCGGGCACTCAGGGTCAGGGAAAAATCCAATATATATCTGGTGATATCTCGGGTTCTATTACAGATAGCGCGATAAATCAAAGTGCATTGTCTGTAGGAGGCCCTGGCGCGTGAATCTGTGCAGCGGGAACGACCTCGGACAACCAGGGGCCGAGAAAACCACAGTCTCATGGGGCCGGAAACTCAGGGTCAGTGTAAAATCCAATGTATATCTGGTGATATCTCGGGTGCTATTACAGATAGCGCAATAAATCAGAGTGCATTGTCTGTAGGAGGCCCTGGCGCATGAATCTGTGTAGCGGGAACGACCACGGACCACCAGGGGCCGAGAAAACCACAGTCTCATGGGGCCGGACGCTCAGGGTCAGGGGAAAATCCAATGTATATCTGGTGATATCTCGGGTGCTATTACAGATAGCGCAATAAACCAAAGTGCATTGTCTGCAGGAGGCCCTAGCGCATGGATCTGTGCAGCGAGATCGATCTCTGACCACCAGGGGCCGAGAAAACCACCGACGCATGGGGCCGGGCACTCAGGGTCAGGGAAAAATCCAATATATATCTAGTGATAGCTCGGGTGCTATTAGAGACAGAGCAATAAATCAAAGTGCATTGTCTGTAGGAGGCCCTGGCGCGTGAATCTGTGCAGCGGGAACGACCTCGGACCACCAGGGGCCGAGAAAACCACCGTCTCATGGGGCCGGACACTCAGGGCCAGGGAAAAATCCAATATATTTCTGGTGATATCTCGGGTGCTATTACAGATAGCCCAAGAAATCAAAGTGCATTGTCTGTATTAGGCCCCAGGCGCATGAATCTGTGCAGCGGGAACGACCTCGGACCACTAGGGGCCGAGAAAACCACAGTCTCATGGGGCCGGACACTCAGGGTCAGGGTAAAATCCAATATATATCTGGTGATATCTCGGGTGCTATTACAGATAGCGCAATAAATCTAAGTGCATTGTCTGTAGGAGGCCCTGCCGCGTCAATCTGGACAGCGGGAACGACCTCGGACCACCAGGGGCCGAGAAAACCACAGTCTCATGGGGCCGGATACTCAGGGTCAGGGGAAATTCCAATATATATCTGGTGATATCTCGGGTGTTATTAGACATAGCGCAATAAACCAAAGTGAATTATCTGCAGCAGGCCCTGGCGCATGAATCTGTGCATCGGGAACGACCTCGGACCACCAGGGGCCGAGAAAACCACCGTCTCATGGGGCCGGTCACTCAGGGTCAGGGAAAAATCCAATACATATATGTTGACATCTCGGGTGCTATTAGAGGTAGAACAATAAATCAAAGTGCATTGTCTGTAGGAGGCACTGGCGAATGAATCTGTGCAGCAGGAACGACCTCAGACAACCAGGGGCCGAGAAAACCACCGTTTCATAGGGCCGGGCACTCAATGTCAGGGTAAAATCCAATATGTATCTGGTGATATCTCGGGTGCTATTACAGATAGCGCAATAAATCAAAGTGCATTGTCTGCAGGAGTCCCTAGCGCATGGATCTGTGCAGCGAGATCGATCTCTGACCACCAGGGGCCGAGAAAACCACCGACGCATGGGGCCGGGCACTCAGGGTCAGGGAAAAATCCAATATATATCTTGTGATATCTCGGGTGCTATTAGAGATAGCGCAATAAACCAAAGTGAATTATCTGCAGGAGGCCCTGGCGCAGGAATCTGTGCAGCGGGAACGACCTCGGACCCCCAGGGGCCGAGAAAACCACCGTCTCATGGGGCCGGACACTCAGGGTCAGGGAAAAATCCAATATATATCTGGTGATATCTCGGGTGCTATAACAGATAGCGCAATAAATCAAAGTGCATTGTCTGCAGGAGGCCCTAGCGCATGAATCTGTGCAGCGAGATCGATCTCTGACCACCAGGGGCCGAGAAAACCACCGACGCATGGAGCCGGGCCCTCAGGGTCAGGGAAAAATCCAATATATATCTGGTGATATCTCGGGTTCTATTACAGATAGCGCGATAAATCAAAGTGCATTGTCTGTAGGAGGCCCTGGCGCGTGAATCTGTGCAGCGGGAACGACCTCGGACAACCAGGGGCCGAGAAAACCACAGTCTCATGGGGCCGGAAACTCAGGGTCAGTGTAAAATCCAATGTATATCTGGTGATATCTCGGGTGCTATTACAGATAGCGCAATAAATCAGAGTGCATTGTCTGTAGGAGGCCCTGGCGCATGAATCTGTGTAGCGGGAACGACCACGGACCACCAGGGGCCGAGAAAACCACAGTCTCATGGGGCCGGACGCTCAGGGTCAGGGGAAAATCCAATGTATATCTGGTGATATCTCGGGTGCTATTACAGATAGCGCAATAAACCAAAGTGAATTATCTGCAGGAGGCCCTGGCGCATGAATCTGTGCAGCGGTATCTACCTCGGATCACCAGGGTCCGAGAAAATCACCGACACATGGGGCCGGGCACTCAGGGTCAGGGAAAAATCCAATATATATCTAGTGATAGCTCGGGTGCTATTAGAGACAGAGCAATAAATCAAAGTGCATTGTCTGTAGGGGGCCCTGGCGCGTGAATCTGTGCAGCGGGAACGACCTCGGACCACCAGGGGCCGAAAAAACCACCGTCTCATGGGGCCGGACACTCAGGGTCAGGGAAAAATCCAATATATTTCTGGTGATATCTCGGGTGCTATTACAGATAGCCCAAGAAATCAAAGTGCATTGTCTGTATTAGGCCCCAGGCGCATGAATCTGTGCAGCGGGAACGACCTCGGACCACCAGGGGCCGCGAAAACCACCGTCTCATGGGGCCGGACACTCAGGGTCAGTGAAAGATCCAATATATATATGGTGATATCTCGGGTGCTATTAGAGATAGCGCAATAAACCAAAGTGCATTGTCTGTAGGAGACCCTGGCGCACGAATCTGTGCAGCGGGAACGACCTCGAGCCACCAGTGCCCGAGACAACCACCGTCTCATGGGGCCGGACACTCAGGGTCATGGAAAAATCCAATATATATCTGGTGTTATCTCGGGTGCTATTACAGATAGCGCAATAAATCAAAGTGCATTGTCTGTAGGAGGCCCTGGCGCATGAATCTGTGCAGCGGGAACGACCTCGGACCACCAGGGGCCGAGAAAACCACCGTCTCATGGGGCCGGACACTCGGGGTCAGTGAAAAATCCAATATATATCTGGTGATATCTCGCGTGCTATTACAGATAGCGCAATAAATCAAAGTGCATTGTCTGTAGGAGGCCCTGCCGCATGAATCTGTGCAGCGGGAACGACCTCGGACCACCAGGGGCCGAGAAAACCACAGTCTCATGGGGCCGGACACGCAGGGTCAGGGGAAAATCCAATATATATCTGGTGATATGTCGGGTGCTATTACAGATAGCGCAACAAATCAAATTGCATTGTCTGTAGGAGGCCCTGCCGCGTCAATCTGGGCAGCGGGAACGACCTCGGACCACCAGCGGCCGAGACAACCACCGTCTCATGGGACCGGACACTCAGGGTCTGGGGAAAATCCAATATATATCTGGTGATATCTCGGGTGCTATTACAGATAGCGCAATAAATCAAAGTGCATTGTCTGTAGGAGGCCCTGCCGCGTCAATCTGGACAGCGGGAACGACCTCGGACCACCAGGGGCCGAGAAAACCACAGTCTCATGGGGCCGGATACTCAGGGTCAGGGGAAAATCCAATATATATCTGGTGATATCTCGGGTGTTATTAGACATAGCGCAATAAACCAAAGTGAATTATCTGCAGCCGGCCCTGGCGCATGAATCTGTGCATCGGGAACGACCTCGGACCACCAGGGGCCGAGAAAACCACCGTCTCATGGGGCCGGTCACTCAGGGTCAGGGAAAAATCCAATACATATCTGTTGACATCTCGGGTGCAATTAGAGGTAGAACAATAAATCAAAGTGCATTGTCTGTAGGAGGCACGGGCGAATGAATCTGTGCAGCAGGAACGACCTCAGACAACCAGGGGCCGAGAAAACCACCGACGCATGGGGCCGGGCACTCAGGGTCAGGGAAAAATCCAATATATATCTGGTGATATCTCGGGTTCTATTACAGATAGCGCGATAAATCAAAGTGCATTGTCTGTAGGAGGCCCTGGCGCGTGAATCTGTGCAGCGGGAACGACCTCGGACAACCAGGGGCCGAGAAAACCACAGTCTCATGGGGCCGGACACTCAGGGTCAGTGTAAAATCCAATGTATATCTGGTGATATCTCGGGTGCTATTACAGATAGCGCAATAAATCAAAGTGCATTGTCTGTAGGAGGCACTGGCGAATGAATCTGTGCAGCAGGAACGACCTCGGACCACCAGGGGCCGAGAAAATTACAGATATTCGGAATCCGTCACCCAAGGTCATGTAAAAATCCAGCATATATCTGGTGATATCTCGGGTGCTATAACAGATAGCGCAATAAATCAAAGTGCATTGTCTGCAGGAGGCCCTAGCGCATGGATCTGTGCACTGAGATCGATCTCTGACCACCAGGGTCCGAGAAAACCACCGACGCATGGGGCCGGGCACTCAGGGTCAGGGAAAAATCCAATATATATCTTGTGATATCTCGGGTGCTATTAGAGATAGCGCAATAAACCAAAGTGAATTATCTGCAGGAGGCCCTGGCCCATGAACCTGTGCAGCGGGAACGACCTCGGACCCCCAGGGGCCGAGAAAACCACAGTCTCATGGGGCCGGAAACTCAGGGTCAGTGTAAAATCCAATGTATATCTGGTGATATCTCGGGTGCTATTACAGATAGCGCAATAAATCAGAGTGCATTGTCTGTAGGAGGCCCTGGCGCATGAATCTGTGTAGCGGGAACGACCACGGACCACCAGGGGTCGAGAAAACCACAGTCTCATGGGGCCGGACACTCAGGGTCAGGGTAAAATCCAATATATATCTGGTGATATCTCGGGTGCTATTACAGATAGCGCAATAAATCTAAGTGCATTGTCTGTAGGAGGCCCTGCCGCGTCAATCTGGACAGCGGGAACGACCTCGGTCCACCAGGGGCCGAGAAAACCACAGTCTCATGGGGCCGGATACTCAGGGTCAGGGGAAAATCCAATATATATCTGGTGATATCTCGGGTGTTATTAGACATAGCGCAATAAACCAAAGTGAATTATCTGCAGCAGGCCCTGGCGCATGAATCTGTGCATCGGGAACGACCTCGGACCACCAGGGGCCGAGAAAACCACCGTCTCATGGGGCCGGTCACTCAGGGTCAGGGAACAATCCAATACATATATGTTGACATCTCGGGTGCTATTAGAGGTAGAACAATAAATCAAAGTGCATTGTCTGTAGGAGGCACTGGCGAATCAATCTGTGCAGCAGGAACGACCTCAGACAACCAGGGGCCGAGAAAACCACCGTTTCATAGGGCCGGGCACTCAATGTCAGGGTAAAATCCAATATGTATCTGGTGATATCTCGGGTGCTATTAGAGATAGCGCAATAAACCAAAGTGAATTATCTGCAGGAGGCCCTGGCGCATGAATCTGTGCAGCGGGAACGACCTCGGACCCCCAGGGGCCGAGAAAACCACCGTCTCATGGGGCCGGACACTCAGGGTCAGGGAAAAATCCAATATATATCTGGTGATATCTCGGGTGCTATAACAGATAGCCCAATAAATCAAAGTGCATTGTCTGCAGGAGGCCCTAGCGCATGAATCTGTGCAGCGAGATCGATCTCTGATCACCAGGGGCCGAGAAAACCACCGACGCATGGGGCCGGGCACTCAGGGTCAGGGAAAAATCCAATATATATCTGGTGATATCTCGGGTTCTATTACAGATAGCGCGATAAATCAAAGTGCATTGTCTGTAGGAGGCCCTGGCGCGTGAATCTGTGCAGCGGGAACGACCTCGGACAACCAGGGGCCGAGAAAACCACAGTCT
Organism: Nomia melanderi; assembly: GCF_051020985.1. Lineage (NCBI taxonomy): Eukaryota > Metazoa > Arthropoda > Insecta > Hymenoptera > Halictidae > Nomia > Nomia melanderi. The sequence goes on along the minus strand of NW_027475148.1, from coordinate 312,841 downwards.
CATGGGGCCGGACACTCAGGGTCAGTGTAAAATCCAATGTATATCTGGTGATATCTCGGGTGCTATTACAGATAGCGCAATAAATCAAAGTGCAATGTCTGTAGGAGGCACTGGCGAATGAATCTGTGCAGCAGGAACGACCTCGGACCACCAGGGGCCGAGAAAATTACAGATATTCGGAATCCGTCACCCAAGGTCATGTAAAAATCCAGCATATATCTGGTGATATCTCGGGTGCTATAACAGATAGGGCAATAAATCAAAGTGCATTGTCTGCAGGAGTCCCTAGCGCATGGATCTGTGCAGCGAGATCGATCTCTGACCACCAGGGGCCGAGAAAACCACCGACGCATGGGGCCGGGCACTCAGGGTCAGGGAAAAATCCAATATATATCTTGTGATATCTCGGGTGCTATTAGAGATAGCGCAATAAACCAAAGTTAATTATCTGCAGGAGGCCCTGGCGCAGGAATCTGTGCAGCGGGAACGACCTCGGACCCCCAGGGGCCGAGAAAACCACCGTCTCATGGGGCCGGACACTCAGGGTCAGGGAAAAATCCAATATATATCTGGTGATATCTCGGGTGCTATAACAGATAGCGCAATAAATCAAAGTGCATTGTCTGCAGGAGGACCTAGCGCATGAATCTGTGCAGCGAGATCGATCTCTGACCACCAGGGGCCGAGAAAACCACCGACGCATGGAGCCGGGCACTCAGGGTCAGGGAAAAATCCAATATATATCTGGTGATATCTCGGGTTCTATTACAGATAGCGCGATAAATCAAAGTGCATTGTCTGTAGGAGGCCCTGGCGCGTGAATCTGTGCAGCGGGAACGACCTCGGACAACCAGGGGCCGAGAAAACCACAGTCTCATGGGGCCGGAAACTCAGGGTCAGTGTAAAATCCAATGTATATCTGGTGATATCTCGGGTGCTATTACAGATAGCGCAATAAATCAGAGTGCATTGTCTGTAGGAGGCCCTGGCGCATGAATCTGTGTAGCGGGAACGACCACGGACCACCAGGGGCCGAGAAAACCACAGTCTCATGGGGCCGGACGCTCAGGGTCAGGGGAAAATCCAATGTATATCTGGTGATATCTCGGGTGCTATTACAGATAGCGCAATAAACCAAAGTGCATTGTCTGCAGGAGGCCCTAGCGCATGGATCTGTGCAGCGAGATCGATCTCTGACCACCAGGGGACGAGAAAACCACCGACGCATGGGGCCGGGCACTCAGGGTCAGGGAAAAATCCAATATATATCTAGTGATAGCTCGGGTGCTATTAGAGACAGAGCAATAAATCAAAGTGCATTGTCTGTAGGAGGCCCTGGCGCGTGAATCTGTGCAGCGGGAACGACCTCGGACCACCAGGGGCCGAGAAAACCACCGTCTCATGGGGCCGGACACTCAGGGCCAGGGAAAAATCCAATATATTTCTGGTGATATCTCGGGTGCTATTACAGATAGCCCAAGAAATCAAAGTGCATTGTCTGTATTAGGCCCCAGGCGCATGAATCTGTGCAGCGGGAACGACCTCGGACCACTAGGGGCCGAGAAAACCACAGTCTCATGGGGCCGGACACTCAGGGTCAGGGTAAAATCCAATATATATCTGGTGATATCTCGGGTGCTATTACAGATAGCGCAATAAATCTAAGTGCATTGTCTGTAGGAGGCCCTGCCGCGTCAATCTGGACAGCGGGAACGACCTCGGACCACCAGGGGCCGAGAAAACCACAGTCTCATGGGGCCGGATACTCAGGGTCAGGGGAAATTCCAATATATATCTGGTGATATCTCGGGTGTTATTAGACATAGCGCAATAAACCAAAGTGAATTATCTGCAGCAGGCCCTGGCGCATGAATCTGTGCATCGGGAACGACCTCGGACCACCAGGGGCCGAGAAAACCACCGTCTCATGGGGCCGGTCACTCAGGGTCAGGGAAAAATCCAATACATATATGTTGACATCTCGGGTGCTATTAGAGGTAGAACAATAAATCAAAGTGCATTGTCTGTAGGAGGCACTGGCGAATGAATCTGTGCAGCAGGAACGACCTCAGACAACCAGGGGCCGAGAAAACCACCGTTTCATAGGGCCGGGCACTCAATGTCAGGGTAAAATCCAATATGTATCTGGTGATATCTCGGGTGCTATTACAGATAGCGCAATAAATCAAAGTGCATTGTCTGCAGGAGTCCCTAGCGCATGGATCTGTGCAGCGAGATCGATCTCTGACCACCAGGGGCCGAGAAAACCACCGACGCATGGGGCCGGGCACTCAGGGTCAGGGAAAAATCCAATATATATCTTGTGATATCTCGGGTGCTATTAGAGATAGCGCAATAAACCAAAGTGAATTATCTGCAGGAGGCCCTGGCGCAGGAATCTGTGCAGCGGGAACGACCTCGGACCCCCAGGGGCCGAGAAAACCACCGTCTCATGGGGCCGGACACTCAGGGTCAGGGAAAAATCCAATATATATCTGGTGATATCTCGGGTGCTATAACAGATAGCGCAATAAATCAAAGTGCATTGTCTGCAGGAGGCCCTAGCGCATGAATCTGTGCAGCGAGATCGATCTCTGACCACCAGGGGCCGAGAAAACCACCGACGCATGGAGCCGGGCCCTCAGGGTCAGGGAAAAATCCAATATATATCTGGTGATATCTCGGGTTCTATTACAGATAGCGCGATAAATCAAAGTGCATTGTCTGTAGGAGGCCCTGGCGCGTGAATCTGTGCAGCGGGAACGACCTCGGACAACCAGGGGCCGAGAAAACCACAGTCTCATGGGGCCGGAAACTCAGGGTCAGTGTAAAATCCAATGTATATCTGGTGATATCTCGGGTGCTATTACAGATAGCGCAATAAATCAGAGTGCATTGTCTGTAGGAGGCCCTGGCGCATGAATCTGTGTAGCGGGAACGACCACGGACCACCAGGGGCCGAGAAAACCACAGTCTCATGGGGCCGGACGCTCAGGGTCAGGGGAAAATCCAATGTATATCTGGTGATATCTCGGGTGCTATTACAGATAGCGCAATAAACCAAAGTGAATTATCTGCAGGAGGCCCTGGCGCATGAATCTGTGCAGCGGTATCTACCTCGGATCACCAGGGTCCGAGAAAATCACCGACACATGGGGCCGGGCACTCAGGGTCAGGGAAAAATCCAATATATATCTAGTGATAGCTCGGGTGCTATTAGAGACAGAGCAATAAATCAAAGTGCATTGTCTGTAGGGGGCCCTGGCGCGTGAATCTGTGCAGCGGGAACGACCTCGGACCACCAGGGGCCGAAAAAACCACCGTCTCATGGGGCCGGACACTCAGGGTCAGGGAAAAATCCAATATATTTCTGGTGATATCTCGGGTGCTATTACAGATAGCCCAAGAAATCAAAGTGCATTGTCTGTATTAGGCCCCAGGCGCATGAATCTGTGCAGCGGGAACGACCTCGGACCACCAGGGGCCGCGAAAACCACCGTCTCATGGGGCCGGACACTCAGGGTCAGTGAAAGATCCAATATATATATGGTGATATCTCGGGTGCTATTAGAGATAGCGCAATAAACCAAAGTGCATTGTCTGTAGGAGACCCTGGCGCACGAATCTGTGCAGCGGGAACGACCTCGAGCCACCAGTGCCCGAGACAACCACCGTCTCATGGGGCCGGACACTCAGGGTCATGGAAAAATCCAATATATATCTGGTGATATCTCGGGTGCTATTACAGATAGCGCAATAAATCAAAGTGCATTGTCTGTAGGAGGCCCTGGCGCATGAATCTGTGCAGCGGGAACGACCTCGGACCACCAGGGGCCGTGAAAACCACAGTCTCATGGGGCCGGTCACGCAGGGTCAGGGGAAAATCCAATATATATCTGGTAATATCTCGGGTGCTATTACAGATAGCGCAACAAATCAAAGTGCATTGTCTGTAGGAGGCCCTGCCGCGTCAATCTGGGTAGCGGAAACGACCTCGGAACACCAGGGGCCGAGACAACCACCGTCTCATGGGACCGGACACTCAGGGTCTGGGGAAAATCCAATATATATCTGGTGATATCTCGGGTGCTATTAGAGATAGCGCAATAAACCAAAGTGAATTATCTGCAGCAGGCCCTGGCGCATGAATCTGTGCATCGGGAACGACCTCGGACCACCAGGGGCCGAGAAAACCACCGTCTCATGGGGCCGGTCACTCAGGGTCAGGGAAAAATCCAATACATATCTGTTGACATCTCGGGTGCTATTAGAGGTAGAACAATAAATCAAAGTGCATTGTCTGTAGGAGGCACTGGCGAATGAATCTGTGCAGCAGGAACGACCTCAGACAACCAGGGGCCGAGAAAACCACCGTCTCATAGGGCCGGGCACTCAATGTCAGGGGAAAATCCAATATATATATGGTGATATCTCGGGTGCTATTACAGATAGCGCAATAAATCAAAGTGCATTGTCTGTAGGAGGCCCTGGCGCATGAATCTGTGCAGCGGGTTCGACCTCGGACCACGAGGGACCGAGAAAACCATCGACGCATGGGGCCGGACTGTCAGGGTCAGGTTAAAATCCAATATATATCTGGTGATATCTCGGGTGCTATTACAGATAGCGCAATAAATCAAAGTGCATTGTTTGTAGGAGTCCCTGGCGCATGAATCTGTGCAGCGGGATCGACCTCGGACCACCAGGGGCCGAGAAAATCACCGTCTCATGGGGCCGGACTGTCAGGGTCAGGTAAAAGTCCAATATATATCTTGTGATATCTCGGGTGCTATTAGAGATAGCGCAATAAACCAAAGTGAATTATCTGCAGGAGGCCCTGCCGCATGAATGTCTGCAGCGGGAACGACCTCGGACCACCAGGGGCCGAGAAAACCACAGTCTCATGGGGCCGGACGCTCAGGGTCAGGGGAAAATCCAATATATATATATCTGGTGATATCTCGGGTGCTATTAGAGATAGCGCAATAAATCAAAGTGCATTGTCTGTAGGAGGCACTGGTGAATGAATCTGTGCAGCAGGAACGACCTCGGAACACCAGGGGCCGAGAAAATTACAGATATTCGGAATCCGTCACCCAAGGTCATGTAACAATCCAGCATATATCTGGTGATATCTCGGGTGCTATAACAGATAGCGCAATAAATCAAAGTGCGTTGTCTGCAGGAGGCCCTAGCGCATGGATCTGTGCAGCGAGATCGATCTCTGACCACCAGGGGCCGAGAGAACCACCGACGCATGGGGCCGGGAACTCAGGGTCAGGGAAAAATCCAATATATATCTTGTGATATCTCGGGTGCTATTAGAGATAGCGCAATAAACCAAAGTGAATTATCTGCAGGAGGCCCTGGCGCATGAATCTGTGCAGCGGTATCTACCTCGGATCACCAGGGTCCGAGAAAATCACCGACACATGGGGCCGGGCACTCAGGGTCAGGGAAAAATCCAATATATATCTAGTGATAGCTCGGGTGCTATTAGAGACAGAGCAATAAATCAAAGTGCATTGTCTGTAGGAGGCCCTGGCGCGTGAATCTGTGCAGCGGGAACGACCTCGGACCACCAGGGGCCGAGAAAACCACCGTCTCATGGGGCCGGGCACTCAGGGTCAGGGAAAAATCCAATATATTTCTCGTGATATCTCGGGTGCTATTACAGATAGCCCAAGAAATCAAAGTGCATTGTCTGTATTAGGCCCCAGGCGCATGAATCTGTGCAGCGGGAACGACCTCGGACCACCAGGGGCCGAGAAAACCACAGTCTCATGAGGCCGGACACTCAGGGTCAGGGGAAAATTCAATATATATCTGGTGATATCTCGGGTGCTATTAGAGATAGCGCAATAAACCGAAGTGAATTATCTGCAGGAGGCCCTGGCGCATGAATCGGTGCAGCGGGAACGTCCTCGGACCTCCAGGGGCCGAGACAACCACCGTCTCAAGGGGCCGGACACTCAGGGTCCGGGTAAAATCCAATATATATCTGGTGATATCTCGGGTGCTATTACAGATAGCGCAATAAACCAAAGTGAATTATCTGCAGGAGGCACTGGCGCATGAATCTGTGCAGCCGGAACGACCTCGGACCACCAGGGGCCGAGAAAACCACCGTCTCATGGGGCCGGACACTCAGGGTCAGGGAAGAATCCAACATATACCTGGTGATATCTCGGGTGCTATTAGAGATAGCGCACTAAACCAAAGTGAATTATCTGCAGGAGGCCCTGGCGCATGAATCTGTGCAGCCGGAACGACCTCGGACCACCAGGGACCGAGACAACAACCGTCTCATGGCGCCGGACACTCAGGGTCTGGGGAAAATCCAATATATATCTGGTGATATCTCGGGTGCTATTAGAGATAGCCCAATAAACCAAAGTGAATTATCTGCAGGAGGCCCTGGCGCATGAATCTGTGCAGCGGGAACGACCTCGGACCACCAGGGGCCGAGAAAACCACCGTCTCATGGGGCCGGAAATTCAGGGTCAGGCAAAAATCCAATATATATCTGGTGATATCCCGGGTGCTATTACAGATAGCGCAATAAATCAACGTGCATTGTCTGTAGGAGGCCCTGGCGCATGAATCTGTGCAGCAAGTTCGACCTCGGACCACGAGGGACCGAGAAAACCATCGACGCATGGGGCCGGACTTTCAGGGTCAGGTTAAAATCCAATATATATCTGGTGATATCTCGGGTGCTATTACAGATAGCGCAATAAATGAAAGTGCATTGTCTGTAGGAGGCACTGGCGCATGAATCTGTGCAGCGGGATCGACCTCGGACGACCAATGGCCGAGAAAACCACCGTCTCATGGGGCCGGACACTCAGGGTCAGGGAAAAATCCGATATATATCCGGCGATATCTCGGGTGCTATTAGAGATAGCGCAACAAATCAAAGTGCTTTGTCTGTAGGAGGCCCTGGCGCATGAATCTGTGCAGCTCGAACGACCTCGGACCACCGGGGGCCGAGAAAACCACCGTCTCATGGGGCCGGTCACTCAGGGTCAGGGAAAAATCCAATACATATCTGTTGACATCCCGGGTGCTATTAGAGGTAGAACAATAAATCAAAGTGCATTGTCTGTAGGAGGCACTGGCGAATGAATCTGTGCAGCAGGAACGACCTCGGACCACCAGGGGCCGAGAAAATTACAGATATTCGGAATCAGTCACCCAAGGTCATGTAAAAATCCAGCATATATCTGGTGATATCTCGGGTGCTATAACAGATAGCGCAATAAATCAAAGTGCATTGTCTGCAGGAGGCCCTAGCGCATGGATCTGTGCAGCGAGATCGATCTCTGACCACCAGGGGCCGAGGGAACCACCGACACATGGGGCCGGGCACTCAGGGTCAGGGAAAAATCCAATATATTTCTCGTGATATCTCGGGTGCTATTACAGATAGCCCAAGAAATCAAAGTGCAATGTCTGTATTAGGCCCCAGGCGCATGAATCTGCGCAGCGGGAACGACCTCGGACCACCAGGGGCCGAGAAAACCACAGTCTCATGAGGCCGGACACTCAGGGTCAGGGGAAAATTCAATATATATCTGGTGATATCTCGGGTGCTATTAGAGATAGCGCAATAAACCGAAGTGAATTATCTGCAGGAGGCCCTGGCGCATGAATCGGTGCAGCGAGAACGTCCTCGGACCTCCAGGGGCCGAGACAACCACAGTCTCATGGGGCCGGACACTCAGGGTCAGTGAAAGATCCAATATATATCTGGTGGTATCTCGGGTGCTATTACAGATAGCGCAATAAATAAAAGTGCATTGTCTGTAGGAGGCCCTGGCGCATGAATCTGTGCAGCGGGAACGACCTCGGTCCACCAGGGGCCGAGAAAACCACCGTCTCATGGGGCCGGACACTCAGGGTCAGTGAAAAATCCTATATATATCTGGTGATATCTCGGGTGCTATTACAGATAGCGCAATAAATCAAAGTGCATTGTCTGTAGGAGGCCCTGCGGCGTCAATCTGGGCAGCGGGAACGACCTCGGACCACCAGGGGCCGAGAGAACCACAGTCTCATGGGGCCGGACATTCAGGGTCAGGGGAAAATCCAATATATATCTGGTGATATCTCGGGTGCTATTACAGATAGCGCAATAAATCAAAGTGCATTGTCTGTAGGAGGCCCTGCCGCGTCAATCTGGGCAGTGGGAACGATCTCGGACCACCAGGGACCGAGAAATCCACAGTCCCATGGGGCCGGACACACAGGGTCAGGGGAAAATCCAATATATATCAGATGATATCTCGGGTGCTATTACGGATAGCGCAATAAATCAAAGTGCATTGTCTGTAGGAGGCTCTGGAGCATGAATCTGTGCAGCGGGAACGACCTCGGACCACCAGGGGCCGAGAAAACCACCGTCTCATGGGGCCGGACACTCAGGGTCAGGTTAAAATCCAATATATATCTGGTGATATCTCGGGTGCTATTAGAGATAGCGCAATAAATCAAAGTGAATTATCTGCGGGCGGCCCTGGCGCATGAATCTGTGCAGCGGGATCGACCTCGGACCACCCGGGGCCGAGGAAATCACCGCCTCATGGGGCCGGACAGTCAGGGTCAGGGAAAAGTCCAAATATATATCTGGTGATATCTCGGCTGCTATTACAGATAGCGCAATAAATCAAAGTGAATTATCTGCGGGCGGCCCTGGCGCATGAATCTGTGCAGCGGGATCGACCTCGGACCACCCGGGGCCGAGGAAATCACCGCCTCATGGGGCCAGACTGTCAGGGTCAGGGAAAAGTCCAATATATATCTGTTGATATCTCGGGTGCTATTAGAGATAGAACAATAAATCAAAGTGCATTGTCTGTAGGAGGCACTGGCGAATGAATCTGTGCAGCGGGATCGACCTCGGACCACCAGGGGCCGAGAAAATCACCGTCTCGTGGGGCCGGACTGTCAGGGTCGGGGAAAAATCCATTATATATCTGGTGATATCTCGGGTGTTATTAGAGATAGCGCAATAAATCAAAGTGCATTGTCTGTAGGAGGTACTGGCGAATGAATCTGTGCAGCGGCAACGACCTCGGACCACCAGGGGCCGAAAAAACCACAGTCTCATGGGGCCGGACACTCAGGGTCAGGGAAAAATCCAATATATATCTGGTGATATCTCGGGTGCTATTACAGATAGCGCAATAAACCAAAGTGAATTATCTGCAGGAGGCACTGGCGCATGAATCTGTGCAGCCGGAACGACCTCGGACCACCAGGGGCCGAGAAAACCACCGTCTCATGGGGCCGGACACTCAGGGTCAGGGAAGAATCCAACATATACCTGGTGATATCTCGGGTGCTATTAGAGATAGCGCACTAAACCAAAGTGAATTATCTGCAGGAGGCCCTGGCGCATGAATCTGTGCAGCCGGAACGACCTCGGACCACCAGGGACCGAGACAACAACCGTCTCATGGCGCCGGACACTCAGGGTCTGGGGAAAATCCAATATATATCTGGTGATATCTCGGGTGCTATTAGAGATAGCCCAATAAACCAAAGTGAATTATCTGCAGGAGGCCCTGGCGCATGAATCTGTGCAGCGGGAACGACCTCGGACCACCAGGGGCCGAGAAAACCACCGTCTCATGGGGCCGGAAATTCAGGGTCAGGCAAAAATCCAATATATATCTGGTGATATCCCGGGTGCTATTACAGATAGCGCAATAAATCAACGTGCATTGTCTGTAGGAGGCCCTGGCGCATGAATCTGTGCAGCAAGTTCGACCTCGGACCACGAGGGACCGAGAAAACCATCGACGCATGGGGCCGGACTTTCAGGGTCAGGTTAAAATCCAATATATATCTGGTGATATCTCGGGTGCTATTACAGATAGCGCAATAAATCAAAGTGCATTGTTTGTAGGAGTCCCTGGCGCATGAATCTGCGCAGCGGGAACGACCTCGGACCACCAGGGGCGGAGAAAACCACAGTCTCATGGGGCCGGACGCTCAGGGTCAGGGGAAAATCCAATATATATATATCTGGTGATATCTCGGGTGCTATTAGAGATAGCGCAATAAATGAAAGTGCATTGTCTGTAGGAGGCACTGGCGCATGAATCTGTGCAGCGGGATCGACCTCGGACGACCAATGGCCGAGAAAACCACCGTCTCATGGGGCCGGACACTCAGGGTCAGGGAAAAATCCGATATATATCCGGCGATATCTCGGGTGCTATTAGAGATAGCGCAACAAATCAAAGTGCTTTGTCTGTAGGAGGCCCTGGCGCATGAATCTGTGCAGCTCGAACGACCTCGGACCACCGGGGGCCGAGAAAACCACCGTCTCATGGGGCCGGTCACTCAGGGTCAGGGAAAAATCCAATACATATCTGTTGACATCCCGGGTGCTATTAGAGGTAGAACAATAAATCAAAGTGCATTGTCTGTAGGAGGCACTGGCGAATGAATCTGTGCAGCAGGAACGACCTCGGACCACCAGGGGCCGAGAAAATTACAGATATTCGGAATCAGTCACCCAAGGTCATGTAAAAATCCAGCATATATCTGGTGATATCTCGGGTGCTATAACAGATAGCGCAATAAATCAAAGTGCATTGTCTGCAGGAGGCCCTAGCGCATGGATCTGTGCAGCGAGATCGATCTCTGACCACCAGGGGCCGAGGGAACCACCGACACATGGGGCCGGGCACTCAGGGTCAGGGAAAAATCCAATATATTTCTCGTGATATCTCGGGTGCTATTACAGATAGCCCAAGAAATCAAAGTGCAATGTCTGTATTAGGCCCCAGGCGCATGAATCTGCGCAGCGGGAACGACCTCGGACCACCAGGGGCCGAGAAAACCACAGTCTCATGAGGCCGGACACTCAGGGTCAGGGGAAAATTCAATATATATCTGGTGATATCTCGGGTGCTATTAGAGATAGCGCAATAAACCGAAGTGAATTATCTGCAGGAGGCCCTGGCGCATGAATCGGTGCAGCGAGAACGTCCTCGGACCTCCAGGGGCCGAGACAACCACAGTCTCATGGGGCCGGACACTCAGGGTCAGTGAAAGATCCAATATATATCTGGTGGTATCTCGGGTGCTATTACAGATAGCGCAATAAATAAAAGTGCATTGTCTGTAGGAGGCCCTGGCGCATGAATCTGTGCAGCGGGAACGACCTCGGTCCACCAGGGGCCGAGAAAACCACCGTCTCATGGGGCCGGACACTCAGGGTCAGTGAAAAATCCTATATATATCTGGTGATATCTCGGGTGCTATTACAGATAGCGCAATAAATCAAAGTGCATTGTCTGTAGGAGGCCCTGCCGCGTCAATCTGGGCAGCGGGAACGACCTCGGACCACCAGGGGCCGAGAGAACCACAGTCTCATGGGGCCGGACATTCAGGGTCAGGGGAAAATCCAATATATATCTGGTGATATCTCGGGTGCTATTACAGATAGCGCAATAAATCAAAGTGCATTGTCTGTAGGAGGCCCTGCCGCGTCAATCTGGGCAGTGGGAACGATCTCGGACCACCAGGGACCGAGAAATCCACAGTCCCATGGGGCCGGACACACTGGGTCAGGGGAAAATCCAATATATATCTGATGATATCTCGGGTGCTATTACGGATAGCGCAATAAATCAAAGTGCATTGTCTGTAGGAGGCTCTGGAGCATGAATCTGTGCAGCGGGAACGACCTCGGACCACCAGGGGCCGAGAAAACCACCGTCTCATGGGGCCGGACACTCAGGGTCAGGTTAAAATCCAATATATATCTGGTGATATCTCGGGTGCTATTAGAGATAGCGCAATAAATCAAAGTGAATTATCTGCGGGCGGCCCTGGCGCATGAATCTGTGCAGCGGGATCGACCTCGGACCACCCGGGGCCGAGGAAATCACCGCCTCATGGGGCCGGACAGTCAGGGTCAGGGAAAAGTCCAAATATATATGTGGTGATATCTCGGCTGCTATTACAGATAGCGCAATAAATCAAAGTGAATTATCTGCGGGCGGCCCTGGCGCATGAATCTGTGCAGCGGGATCGACCTCGGACCACCCGGGGCCGAGGAAATCACCGCCTCATGGGGCCAGACTGTCAGGGTCAGGGAAAAGTCCAATATATATCTGTTGATATCTCGGGTGCTATTAGAGATAGAACAATAAATCAAAGTGCATTGTCTGTAGGAGGCACTGGCGAATGAATCTGTGCAGCGGGATCGACCTCGGACCACCAGGGGCCGAGAAAATCACCGTCTCGTGGGGCCGGACTGTCAGGGTCGGGGAAAAATCCATTATATATCTGGTGATATCTCGGGTGTTATTAGAGATAGCGCAATAAATCAAAGTGCATTGTCTGTAGGAGGTACTGGCGAATGAATCTGTGCAGCGGCAACGACCTCGGACCACCAGGGGCCGAAAAAACCACAGTCTCATGGGGCCGGACACTCAGGGTCAGGGAAAAATCCAATATATATCTGGTGATATCTCTGCTGTTATTAGAGATAGCGCAATAAATCAAAGTGAATTATCTGCAGGCGGCCCTGGGGCATGAATCTGTGCAGCGGGATCGACCTCGGACTACCAGGGGCCGAGAAAATCACCGCCTCATGGGGCCGGACTGTCAGGGTCAGGGTAAAGTCCAATATATATCCGGTGATATCTCGGGTGCTATTAGAGATAGCGCAATAAATCAAAGTGAATTATCTGCAGGGGGCCCTGTCGCATGAATCTGTGCACCGGGAACCGCCCTGGACCACCAGGGGCCGAGAAAACCACCGTCTCATGGGGCTGGACTGTCAGGGCCAGGGAAAAATCCATTATATATCTGTTGACGTCTCGGGTGCTATTAGAGGTAGAACAATAAATCAAAGTGCATTGTCTGTAGGAGGCACTGGCGAATGAATCTGTGCAACAGGAACGACCTCAGACAACCAGGGGCCGAGAAAACCACCGTCTCATAGGGCCGGGCACTCAATGTCAGGGGAAAATCCAATATATATATGGTGATATCTCGGGTGCTATTACAGATAGCGCAATAAATCAAAGTGCATTGTCTGTAGGAGGCCCTGGCGCATGAATCTGTGCAGCGGGATCGACCTCGGACGACCAATGGCCGAGAAAACCACCGTCTCATGGGTCCGGACACTCAGGGTCAGGGAAAAATCCGATATATATCCGGCGATATCTCGGGTGCTATTAGAGATAGCGCAACAAATCAAAGTGCTTTGTCTGTAGGAGGCCCTGGCGCATGAATCTGTGCAGCTCGAACGACCTCGGACCACCGGGGGCCGAGAAAACCACCGTCTCATGGGGCCGGTCACTCAGGGTCAGGGAAAAATCCAATACATATCTGTTGACATCCCGGGTGCTATTAGAGGTAGAACAATAAATCAAAGTGCATTGTCTGTAGGAGGCACTGGCGAATGAATCTGTGCAGCAGGAACGACCTCAGACAACCAGGGGCCGAGAAAACCACCGTCTCATAGGGCCGGGCACTGAATGTCAGGGGAAAATCCAATATATATATGGTGATATCTCGGGTGCTATTACAGATAGCGCAATAAATCAAAGTGCTTTGTCTGTAGGAGGCCCTGGCGCATGAATCTGTGCAGCTCGAACGACCTCGGACCACCAGGGGCCGAGAAAACCACCGTCTCATGGGGCCGGACACTCAGGGTCATGGAAAAATCCAATATATATCTGATGATATCTCGGGTGCTATTACGGATAGCGCAATAAATCAAAGTGCATTGTCTGTAGGAGGCTCTGGCGCATGAGTCTGTGCAGCGGGAACGACCTCGGACCACCAGGGGCCGAGAAAACCACCGTCTCATGGGGCCGGACACTCAGGGTCAGGTTAAAATCCAATATATATCTGGTGATATCTCGGGTGCTATTAGAGATAGCGCAATAAATCAAAGTGAATTATCTGCGGGCGGCCCTGGCGCATGAATCTGTGCAGCGGGATCGACCTCGGACCACCCGGGGCCGTGGAAATCACCGCCTCATGGGGCCGGACTGTCAGGGTCAGGGAAAAGTCCAATATATATCTGTTGATATCTCGGGTGCTATTAGAGATAGAACAATAAATGAAAGTGCATTGTCTGTAGGAGGCACTGGCGAATGAATCTGTGCAGCGGGATCGACCTCGGACCACGAGGGACCGAGAAAACCATCGACGCATGGGGCCGGACTGTCAGGGTCAGGGAAAAATCCATTATATATCAGGTGATATCTCGGGTGCTATTTGAGATAGCGCGATAAATCAAAGTGCATTGTCTGATGGAAGCCCTGGCGCATGATTCTGTGCAGCAGGAACGACCTCGGACCACCAGGGGCCGAGAAAACCACCGTCTCATGGGGCTGGACTGTCAGGGCCAGGGAAAAATCCATTATATATCAGGTGATATCTCGGGTGCTATTTGAGATAGCGCAATAAATCAAAGTGAATTATCTGCAGGCGGCCCTGGCGCATGAATCTGTGCAGCGGGATCGACCTCGGACCACCAGGAACCGAGAAAATTACAGATATTCGGAATCCGTCACCCAAGGTCATGTAATAATCCAGCATATATCTGGTGATATCTCGGGTGCTATTAGAGATAGCCCAATAAACCAAAGTGAATTATCTGCAGGAGGCCCTGGCGCATGAATCTGTTCAGCGGGAACGACCTCGGATCACCAGGGTCCGAGAAAACCACCGTCTCATGGGGCCGGACACTCAGGGTCGGCGAAAAATCCATTATATATCTGGTGATATCTCGGGGGCTGTTAGAGATAGCGCGATAAATCAGAGTGCATTGTCTGTAGGAGGCACTGGCGAATGAATCTGTGGAGCAGGAACTACCTCCGACCACCAGGGGCCGAGAAAATTACAGTTATTCGGATTCCGTCACCCATGGTCATGTAAAAATCCAGCATATATCTGGTGATATCTCGGGTGCTATTACAGATAGCGCAATAAACCAAAGTGAATTGTCTGCAGGAAACCCTGGCGCATGAATCTTTTCAGCGGGATCGAACTCGGACCACGAGGGAACGAGAAAACCATCGACACATGGGACCGGACACTCAGGGTCAGGGAAAAATCCAATATATATCTGGAGATATCTCGGGTGCTATTAGAGATAGCGCAATATACCAAAGAGAATTATCTGCAGGAGGCCCTTGCGCATGAATCTGTGCCGCGGGAACGACGTGGGACCGCCAGGGGCCGAGAAAACCACCGACACATGAGGCCGGACACCCAAGGTCATGTAAAAACCCAGGATGTATCTGATGATATCTCGGGTGCTATTAGTGATAGCGCAATAAATCAATGTGCATTGTCTGTAGGAGGCACTGACGAATGAATCTGTGGAGCAGGAACTACCTCGGACCACCAGGGGCCGAGAAAATCACAGTTATTCGGAATCCGTCACACATGGTCATGTAAAAATCCAGCATATATCTGGTGATATCTCGGGTGTCATTACAGATAGCGCAATAAACCAAAGTGCGTTGTCTGTAGGAGGCCCTGGCGCATGAATCTGGGCAGCGGGAACGACGTCGGACCACCAGGGGACGAGAAAATCACCGTCTCATGGAGCCGGACACTCAGGGTCAGGGAAAAATCCAATATATATCTGGTGATATCTCGGGTGCTATAACAGATAGCGCAATAAACCAAAGTGCATTGTCTGTAGGAGGCCCTGGCGCATGAATCTGGGCAGCGGGAACGACCTAGGACCACCAGGCGCCGAGAAAACCACCGACTCACGGGGCCGGACACTCAGGGTCAGGGGAAAATCCAATATATATCTGGTGATATCTCGGGTGCTATTAGTGATAGCGCAATAAACCAAAGTGAATTGTCTGCAAGAGGCCCTGGCGCATGCATCTGTGCAGCGGGAACGACCTCGGTCCACCAGGAGCCGAGAAAACCACCGTTTCATGGGGCCGGACTGTCAGGGTCAGGGAAAAATCCATTATATATCTGGTGATATCTCGGGTGCTATTACAGATAGCGCGATAAATCACAGTGAATTATCTGCACGAGGCCCTTGCGCATGAATCTGTGCAGCGGGGACGACGTCGGACCACCAGGGGCCGAGAAAACCACCGACACATGAGGCCGGACACCCAAGGTCATGTAAAAATCCAGAATATATCTGGTGATATCTCGGGTGCTATTATAGATAGCGCAATAAATCAAAGTGCATTGTCTGCAGGAGGCCCTGTCGCATGAATCTGTGCAGCGGGATCTACCTCGGACCACCAGGGACCCAGAAAATCACCGACACATGGGGCCGGACTGTCAAGGTCAGGGTAAAATCCAATATATATCTGGTGATATCTCGGGTGCTATTAGAGATAGCCTAATAAATCAAAGTGCATTGTCCGTATGAGACCCTTGCGCATGAATCTGTGCAGCGGGTACGACCTCGGACCACCAGGGACCGAGAAAACCACCGACTCATTGGGCCGGATACTAAGGGGAAGGGAAAAATCCAATATATATCTGGTGGTATCTCGGGTGCTATTAGAGATAGCGCAATAAATCAAAGTGCATTGCCTGTAGGAGGCACTGGCGAATGAATCTGTGCAGCAGGGACGACCTCGGACCACCAGGGGCCGAGAAAATTACAGATATTCGGAATCCGTCACCCAAGGTCATGTGATAATCCAGCATATATCTGGTGATATCTCGGGTGCTATTACAGATAGCGCAATAAACCAAAGTGCATTGTCTGTAGGAGGCCCTGGCGCATGAATCTGGGCAGCAGGAACGACCTCGGACCACCAGGGGCCGAGAAGACCACCGACACATGAGGCCGGACACCCAAGGTCATGCAAAAATCCAGTATATATCTGGTGATATCTCGGGTGCTATTAGAGGTAGCGCGATAAATCAAAGTGAATTATCTGCAGGAGGCCCTTGCGCATGAATCTGTGCCGCGGGAACGACGTGGGACCACCAGGGGCCGAGAAAACCACCGACACATGAGGCCGGACACTCAGGGTCGGGGAAAAATCCAGCAAATATCTGGTGATATCTCGGGTGCTATTAGAGATAGCGCAATAAACCAAAGTGCATTGTCTGTAGGAGGCCCTGGCGCATGAATCTGGGCAGCGGGAACTACCTCGGACCACCAGGGGCCGAGAAAACCACCGACTCACGGGGCCGGACACTCAGGGTCAGGGGAAAATCCAATATATATCTGGTGATATCTCGGGTGCTATTAGAGATAGCGCAATAGACCAAAGTGAACTATCTGCAGCAGGCCCTGGCGCATGAATCTGTGCAGCGGGAACGACCTCAGATCACCAGGGTCCGTGAAAACCACCGTCTCATGGGGCCGGACACTCAGGGTCGGGGAAAAATCCAATATATATCTGGTGATATCTCGGGTGCTATTACAGATAGCGCAATAAATCAAAGTGCATTGTCTGTAGGAGACCCAGGCGAATGAATCTGTGCAGCGGGAAGGACCTCGGACCACCAGGGGCCGAGAAAATCACCGTCTCATGGAGCCGGACACTCAGGGTCAGGGAAAAATTCAATATATGTCTGGTGATATCTCGGGTGCTATTACAGATAGCGCAATAAACCAAAGTGCATTGTCTGTAGGAGGCCCTTGCGAATGAATCTGTGCCGCAGGAACGACCTCGGACCACCAGTGGCCGAGAAAATTACAGATATTCGGAATCCGTCACCCAAGGTCATGTAAAAATCCAGCAAATATCTGGTGATATCTTGGGTGCTATTAGAGATAGCGCAATAAACCAAAGTGCATTGTCTGTAGGAGGCCCTGGCGCATGAATCTGGGCAGCGGGAACTACCTCGGACCACCAGGGGCAGAGAAAACCACCGACTCACGGGGCCGGACACTCATGGTCAGGGGAAAATCCAATATATATCTGGTGATATCTCGGGTGCTATTAGAGATAGCGCAATAAATCAAAGTGCATTGTCTGTAGGAGGCCCAGGCGAATGAATCTGGCCAGCAGGAACGACCTCCGACCACCAGGGGCCGAGAAAGCCACCGTCTCATGGGGCCGGACACTCAGGGTCAGGGGAAAATCCAATATATATCTGGTGATATCTCGGGTGCTATTACAGATAGCCCAACAAATCAAAGTGCATTGTCTGTAGGAGGCCCTGCCGCATGAATCTGTGCAGCGGGAACGACCTCGGACCACCAGGGGCCGGGAAAACCACAGTCTCATGGGGCCGGACACTCAGGGTCAGGGGAAAATTCAATATATATCTGGTGATATCTCGGGTGCTATTAGAGATAGCGCAATAAATCAAAGTGCATTGTCTGTAGGAGGCACTGGCGAATGAATCTGTGCCGCAGGAACGACCTCGGACCACCAGTGGCCGAGAAAATTACAGATATTCGGAATCCGTCACCCAAGGTCATGTAAAAATCCAGCATATATCTGGTGATATCTCGGGTGCTATTACAGATAGCGCAATAAACCAAAGTGCATTGTCTGTAGGAGGCCCTGGCGCATGAATCTGGGCAGCGGGAACGACGTCGGACCACCAGGGGACGAGAAAATCACCGTCTCATGGAGCCGGACACTCAGGGTCAGGGAAAAATCCAATATATACCTGGTGATATCTCGGGTGCTATAACAGATAGCGCAATAAACCAAAGTGCATTGTCTGTAGGAGGCCCAGGCAAATGAATCTGTGCAGCGGGAACGACCTCGGACCACCAAGGGCCGAGAAAATTACAGATATTCGGAATCGGTCACCCAAGGTCACGTAAAAATCCAGCATATATCTGGTGATATCTCGGGTGCTATTACAGATAGCGCAATAACCCAAAGTGCATTGTCTGTAGGAGGCCCTGGCGCATGAATCTGGGCAGCGGGAACGACCTCGGACCCCCAGGGACCGAGAAAATCACCGTCACATGGAGCCGGACACTCAGGGTCAGGGAAAAATCCAATATATATCTGGTGATATCTCGGGTGCTATTACAGATATGCGCAATAAACCAAAGTGCATTGTCTGTAGGAGGCCCTGGCGCATGAATCTGGGCAGCGGGAACGACCTAGGACCACCAGGCGCCGAGAAAACCACCGACTCACGGGGCCGGACACTCAGGGTCAGGGGAAAATCCAATATATATCTGGTGATATCTCGGGTGCTATTAGTGATAGCGCAATAAACCAAAGTGAATTGTCTGCAAGAGGCCCTGGCGCATGCATCTGTGCAGCGGGAACGACCTCGGTCCACCAGGAGCCGAGAAAACCACCGTTTCATGGGGCCGGACTGTCAGGGTCAGGGAAAAATCCATTATATATCTGGTGATATCTCGGGTGCTATTACAGATAGCGCGATAAATCACAGTGAATTATCTGCACGAGGCCCTTGCGCATGAATCTGTGCAGCGGGGACGACGTCGGACCACCAGGGGCCGAGAAAACCACCGACACATGAGGCCGGACACCCAAGGTCATGTAAAAATCCAGAATATATCTGGTGATATCTCGGGTGCTATTATAGATAGCGCAATAAATCAAAGTGCATTGTCTGCAGGAGGCCCTGTCGCATGAATCTGTGCAGCGGGATCTACCTCGGACCACCAGGGACCCAGAAAATCACCGACACATGGGGCCGGACTGTCAAGGTCAGGGTAAAATCCAATATATATCTGGTGATATCTCGGGTGCTATTAGAGATAGCCTAATAAATCAAAGTGCATTGTCCGTATGAGACCCTTGCGCATGAATCTGTGCAGCGGGTACGACCTCGGACCACCAGGGACCGAGAAAACCACCGACTCATTGGGCCGGATACTAAGGGGAAGGGAAAAATCCAATATATATCTGGTGGTATCTCGGGTGCTATTAGAGATAGCGCAATAAATCAAAGTGCATTGCCTGTAGGAGGCACTGGCGAATGAATCTGTGCAGCAGGGACGACCTCGGACCACCAGGGGCCGAGAAAATTACAGATATTCGGAATCCGTCACCCAAGGTCATGTGATAATCCAGCATATATCTGGTGATATCTCGGGTGCTATTACAGATAGCGCAATAAACCAAAGTGCATTGTCTGTAGGAGGCCCTGGCGCATGAATCTGGGCAGCAGGAACGACCTCGGACCACCAGGGGCCGAGAAGACCACCGACACATGAGGCCGGACACCCAAGGTCATGCAAAAATCCAGTATATATCTGGTGATATCTCGGGTGCTATTAGAGGTAGCGCGATAAATCAAAGTGAATTATCTGCAGGAGGCCCTTGCGCATGAATCTGTGCCGCGGGAACGACGTGGGACCACCAGGGGCCGAGAAAACCACCGACACATGAGGCCGGACACTCAGGGTCGGGGAAAAATCCAGCAAATATCTGGTGATATCTCGGGTGCTATTAGAGATAGCGCAATAAACCAAAGTGCATTGTCTGTAGGAGGCCCTGGCGCATGAATATGGGCAGCGGGAACTACCTCGGACCACCAGGGGCCGAGAAAACCACCGACTCACGGGGCCGGACACTCAGGGTCAGGGGAAAATCCAATATATATCTGGTGATATCTCGGGTGCTATTAGAGATAGCGCAATAGACCAAAGTGAACTATCTGCAGCAGGCCCTGGCGCATGAATCTGTGCAGCGGGAACGACCTCAGATCACCAGGGTCCGTGAAAACCACCGTCTCATGGGGCCGGACACTCAGGGTCGGGGAAAAATCCAATATATATCTGGTGATATCTCGGGTGCTATTACAGATAGCGCAATAAATCAAAGTGCATTGTCTGTAGGAGACCCAGGCGAATGAATCTGTGCAGCGGGAAGGACCTCGGACCACCAGGGGCCGAGAAAATCACCGTCTCATGGAGCCGGACACTCAGGGTCAGGGAAAAATTCAATATATGTCTGGTGATATCTCGGGTGCTATTACAGATAGCGCAATAAACCAAAGTGCATTGTCTGTAGGAGGCCCTTGCGAATGAATCTGTGCCGCAGGAACGACCTCGGACCACCAGTGGCCGAGAAAATTACAGATATTCGGAATCCGTCACCCAAGGTCATGTAAAAATCCAGCAAATATCTGGTGATATCTTGGGTGCTATTAGAGATAGCGCAATAAACCAAAGTGCATTGTCTGTAGGAGGCCCTGGCGCATGAATCTGGGCAGCGGGAACTACCTCGGACCACCAGGGGCAGAGAAAACCACCGACTCACGGGGCCGGACACTCATGGTCAGGGGAAAATCCAATATATATCTGGTGATATCTCGGGTGCTATTAGAGATAGCGCAATAAATCAAAGTGCATTGTCTGTAGGAGGCCCAGGCGAATGAATCTGGCCAGCAGGAACGACCTCCGACCACCAGGGGCCGAGAAAGCCACCGTCTCATGGGGCCGGACACTCAGGGTCAGGGGAAAATCCAATATATATCTGGTGATATCTCGGGTGCTATTACAGATAGCCCAACAAATCAAAGTGCATTGTCTGTAGGAGGCCCTGCCGCATGAATCTGTGCAGCGGGAACGACCTCGGACCACCAGGGGCCGGGAAAACCACAGTCTCATGGGGCCGGACACTCAGGGTCAGGGGAAAATTCAATATATATCTGGTGATATCTCGGGTGCTATTAGAGATAGCGCAATAAATCAAAGTGCATTGTCTGTAGGAGGCACTGGCGAATGAATCTGTGCCGCAGGAACGACCTCGGACCACCAGTGGCCGAGAAAATTACAGATATTCGGAATCCGTCACCCAAGGTCATGTAAAAATCCAGCATATATCTGGTGATATCTCGGGTGCTATTACAGATAGCGCAATAAACCAAAGTGCATTGTCTGTAGGAGGCCCTGGCGCATGAATCTGGGCAGCGGGAACGACGTCGGACCACCAGGGGACGAGAAAATCACCGTCTCATGGAGCCGGACACTCAGGGTCAGGGAAAAATCCAATATATACCTGGTGATATCTCGGGTGCTATAACAGATAGCGCAATAAACCAAAGTGCATTGTCTGTAGGAGGCCCAGGCAAATGAATCTGTGCAGCGGGAACGACCTCGGACCACCAAGGGCCGAGAAAATTACAGATATTCGGAATCGGTCACCCAAGGTCACGTAAAAATCCAGCATATATCTGGTGATATCTCGGGTGCTATTACAGATAGCGCAATAACCCAAAGTGCATTGTCTGTAGGAGGCCCTGGCGCATGAATCTGGGCAGCGGGAACGACCTCGGACCCCCAGGGACCGAGAAAATCACCGTCACATGGAGCCGGACACTCAGGGTCAGGGAAAAATCCAATATATATCTGGTGATATCTCGGGTGCTATTACAGATATGCGCAATAAACCAAAGTGCATTGTCTGTAGGAGGCCCTGGCGCATGAATCTGGGCAGCGGGAACGACCTAGGACCACCAGGCGCCGAGAAAACCACCGACTCACGGGGCCGGACACTCAGGGTCAGGGGAAAATCCAATATATATCTGGTGATATCTCGGGTGCTATTAGTGATAGCGCAATAAACCAAAGTGAATTGTCTGCAAGAGGCCCTGGCGCATGCATCTGTGCAGCGGGAACGACCTCGGTCCACCAGGAGCCGAGAAAACCACCGTTTCATGGGGCCGGACTGTCAGGGTCAGGGAAAAATCCATTATATATCTGGTGATATCTCGGGTGCTATTACAGATAGCGCGATAAATCACAGTGAATTATCTGCACGAGGCCCTTGCGCATGAATCTGTGCAGCGGGGACGACGTCGGACCACCAGGGGCCGAGAAAACCACCGACACATGAGGCCGGACACCCAAGGTCATGTAAAAATCCAGAATATATCTGGTGATATCTCGGGTGCTATTATAGATAGCGCAATAAATCAAAGTGCATTGTCTGCAGGAGGCCCTGTCGCATGAATCTGTGCAGCGGGATCTACCTCGGACCACCAGGGACCCAGAAAATCACCGACACATGGGGCCGGACTGTCAAGGTCAGGGTAAAATCCAATATATATCTGGTGATATCTCGGGTGCTATTAGAGATAGCCTAATAAATCAAAGTGCATTGTCCGTATGAGACCCTTGCGCATGAATCTGTGCAGCGGGTACGACCTCGGACCACCAGGGACCGAGAAAACCACCGACTCATTGGGCCGGATACTAAGGGGAAGGGAAAAATCCAATATATATCTGGTGGTATCTCGGGTGCTATTAGAGATAGCGCAATAAATCAAAGTGCATTGCCTGTAGGAGGCACTGGCGAATGAATCTGTGCAGCAGGGACGACCTCGGACCACCAGGGGCCGAGAAAATTACAGATATTCGGAATCCGTCACCCAAGGTCATGTGATAATCCAGCATATATCTGGTGATATCTCGGGTGCTATTACAGATAGCGCAATAAACCAAAGTGCATTGTCTGTAGGAGGCCCTGGCGCATGAATCTGGCCAGCAGGAACGACCTCGGACCACCAGGGGCCGAGAAAACCACCGTCTCATGGGGCCGGACACTCAGGGTCACGGGAAAATCCAATATATATCTGGTGATATCTCGGGTGCTATTACAGATAGCCCAACAAATCAAAGTGCATTGTCTGTAGGAGGCCCTGCCGCATGAATCTGTGCAGCGGGAACGACCTCGGACCACCAGGGGCCGGGAAAACCACAGTCTCATGGGGCCGGACACTCAGGGTCAGGGGAAAATTCAATATATATCTGGTGATATCTCGGGTGCTATTAGAGATAGCGCAATAAATCAAAGTGCATTGTCTGTAGGAGGCACTGGCGAATGAATCTGTGCCGCAGGAACGACCTCGGACCACCAGTGGCCGAGAAAATTACAGATATTCGGAATCCGTCACCCAAGGTCATGTAAAAATCCAGCATATATCTGGTGATATCTCGGGTGCTATTACAGATAGCGCAATAAACCAAAGTGCATTGTCTGTAGGAGGCCCTGGCGCATGAATCTGGGCAGCGGGAACGACGTCGGACCACCAGGGGACGAGAAAATCACCGTCTCATGGAGCCGGACACTCAGGGTCAGGGAAAAATCCAATATATATCTGGTGATATCTCGGGTGCTATTACAGATAGCGCAAAAAACCAAAGTGCACTGTATGTAGGAGGCCCTGGCGCATGAATATGGGCAGCGGGAACGACCTCGGACCACCAGGGGCCGAGAAAACCACCGTCTCATGGGTCCGGACACTCAGTGTCAGGGGAAAATCCAATATATATCTGGTGATATCTCGGGTGCTATTACAGATAGCCCAACAAATCAAAGTGCATTGTCTGTAGGAGGCCCTGCCGCATGAATCTGTGCAGCGGGAACGACCTCGGACCACCAGGGGCCGGGAAAACCACAGTCTCATGGGGCCGGACACTCAGGGTCAGGGAAAAATCCAATATATATCTGGTGATATCTCGGGTGCTATAACAGATAGCGCAATAAACCAAAGTGCATTGTCTGTAGGAGGCCCAGGCGAATGAATCTGTGCAGCGGGAACGACCTCGGACCACCAAGGGCCGAGAAAATTACAGATATTCGGAATCGGTCACCCAAGGTCATGTAAAAATCCAGCATATATCTGGTGATATCTCGGGTGCTATTACAGATAGCGCAATAACCCAAAGTGCATTGTCTGTAGGAGGCCCTGGCGCATGAATCTGGGCAGCGGGAACGACCTCGGACCACCAGGGACCGAGAAAATCACCGTCACATGGAGCCGGACACTCAGTGTCAGGGAAAAATCCAATATATATCTGGTGATATCTCGGGTGCTATTACAGATATGCGCAATAAATCAAAGTGCATTGTCTGTAGGAGGCCCAGGCGAATGAATCTGTGCAGCGGGAACGGCCTCGGACCACCAGGCGCCGAGAAAACCACCGACTCACGGGGCCGGACACTCAGGGTCAGGGGAAAATCCTATATATATCTGGTGATATCTCGGGTGCTATTAGTGATAGCGCAATAAACCAAAGTGAATTGTCTGCAAGAGGCCCTGGCGCATGCATCTGTGCAGCGGGAACGACCTCGGTCCACCAGGAGCCGAGAAAACCACCGTTTCATGGGGCCGGACTGTCAGGGTCAGGGATAAATCCATTATATATCTGGTGATATCTCGGGTGCTATTACAGATAGCGCGATAAATCACAGTGAATTATCTGCACGAGGCCCTTGCGCATGAATCTGTGCAGCGGGAACGACGTCGGACCACCAGGGGCCGACAAAACCACCGACACATGAGGCCGGACACCCAAGGTCATGTAAAAATCCAGAATATATCTGGTGATATCTCGGGTGCTATTATAGATAGCGCAATAAATCAAAGTGCATTGTCTGCAGGAGGCCCTGTCGCATGAATCTGTGCAGCGGGATCTACCTCGGACCACCAGGGACCCAGAAAATCACCGACACATGGGGCCGGACTGTCAAGGTCAGGGTAAAATCCAATATATATCTGGTGATATCTCGGGTGCTATTAGAGATAGCCTAATAAATCAAAGTGCATTGTCCGTATGAGACCCTTGCGCATGAATCTGTGCAGCGGGTACGACCTCGGACCACCAGGGACCGAGAAAACCACCGACTCATGGGGCCGGATACTAAGGCGAAGGGAAAAATCCAATATATATCTGGTGATATCTCGGGTGCTATTAGAGATAGCGCAATAAATCAAAGTGCATTGCCTGTAGGAGGCACTGGCGAATGAATCTGTGCAGCAGGAACGACCTCGGACCACCAGGGGCCGAGAAAATTACAGATATTCGGAATCCGTCACCCAAGGTCATGTGATAATCCAGCATATATCTGGTGATATCTCGGGTGCTATTACAGATAGCGCAATAAACCAAAGTGCATTGTCTGTAGGAGGCCCTGGCGCATGAATCTGGGCAGCAGGAACGACCTCGGACCACCAGGGGCCGAGAAGACCACCGACACATGAGGCCGGACACCCAAGGTCATGCAAAAATCCAGTATATATCTGGTGATATCTCGGGTGCTATTAGAGGTAGCGCGATAAATCAAAGTGAATTATCTGCAGGAGGCCCTTGCGCATGAATCTGTGCCGCGGGAACGACGTGGGACCACCAGGGGCCGAGAAAACCACCGACACATGAGGCCGGACACTCCGGGTCGGGGAAAAATCCAGCAAATATCTGGTGATATCTCGGGTGCTATTAGAGATAGCGCAATAAACCAAAGTGCATTGTCTGTAGGAGGCCCTGGCGCATGAATCTGGGCAGCGGGAACTACCTCGGACCACCAGGGGCCGAGAAAACCACCGACTCACGGGGCCGGACACTCAGGGTCAGGGGAAAATCCAATATATATCTGGTGATATCTCGGGTGCTATTAGAGATAGCGCAATAGACCAAAGTGAACTATCTGCAGCAGGCCCTGGCGCATGAATCTGTGCAGCGGGAACGACCTCGGATCACCAGTGTCCGTGAAAACCACCGTCTCATGGGGCCGGACACTCAGGGTCGGGGAAAAATCCAATATATATCTGGTGATATCTCGGGTGCTATTACAGATAGCGCAATAAATCAAAGTGCATTGTCTGTAGGAGGCCCAGGCGAATGAATCTGTGCAGCGGGAAGGACCTCGGACCAACAGGGGCCGAGAAAATCACCGTCTCATGGAGCCGGACACTCAGGGTCAGGGAAAAATTCAATATATGTCTGGTGATATCTCGGGTGCTATTACAGATAGCGCAATAAACCAAAGTGCATTGTCTGTAGGAGGCCCTTGCGAATGAATCTGTGCCGCAGGAACGACCTCGGACCACCAGTGGCCGAGAAAATTACAGATATTCGGAATCCGTCACCCAAGGTCATGTAAAAATCCAGCAAATATCTGGTGATATCTCGGGTGCTATTAGAGATAGCGCAATAAACAAAAGTGCATTGTCTGTAGGAGGCCCTGGCACATGAATCTGGGCAGCGGGAACTACCTCGGACCACCAGGGGCCGAGAAAACCACCGACTCACGGGGCCGGACACTCATGGTCAGGGGAAAATCCAATATATATCTGGTGATATCCCGGGTGCTATTAGAGATAGCGCAATAAACCAAAGTGCATTGTCTGTAGGAGGCCCAGGCGCATGAATCTGGCCAGCGGGAACGACCTCGGACCACCAGGGGCCGAGAAAACCACCGTCTCATGGGTCCGGACACTCAGGGTCAGGGGAAAGTCCAATATATATCTGGTGATATCTCGGGTGCTATTACAGATAGCGCAATAAATCATAGTGCATTGACTGTAGGAGGCCCAGGCGAATGAATCTGGCCAGCAGGAACGACCTCCGACCACCAGGGGCCGAGAAAACCACCGTCTCATGGGGCGGGACACTCAGGGTCAGGGGAAAATCCAATATATATCTGGTGATATCTCGGGTGCTATTACAGATAGCGCAATAAACCAAAGTGCATTGTCTGTAGGAGGCCCAGGCGAATGAATCTGTGCAGCGGGAACGACCTCGGACCACCAAGGGCCGAGAAAATTACAGATATTCGGAATCCGTCACCCAAGGTCATGTAAAAATCCAGCATATATCTGGTGATATCTCGGGTGCTATTACAGATAGCGCAATAACCCAAAGTGCATTGTCTGTAGGAGGCCCTGGCGCATGAATCTGGGCAGCGGGAACGGCGTCGGACCACCAGGGACCAAGAAAATCACCGTCTCATGGAGCCGGACACTCAGGGTCAGGGAAAAATCCAATATATATCTGGTGATATCTCGGGTGCTATTACAGATATGCGCAATAAATCAAAGTGCATTGTCTGTAGGAGGCCCAGGCGAATGAATCTGTGCAGCGGGAACGGCCTCGGACCACCAGGGGCCGAGAAAACCACAGTCTCATGGCGCCGGACACTCAGGGTCAGGGAAAAATCCAATATATATCTGGTGATATCTCGGGTGCTATTTGAGATAGCGCAATAAACCAAAGTGCATTGTCTGCAGGAGGCCCTGGCGCATGCATCTGTGCAGCGGGAACGCCCTCGGACCACCAGGGGCCGAGAAAACCACAGTCTCATGGCGCCGGACACTCAGGGTCAGGGGAAAATCCAATATATATCTGGTGATATCTCGGGTGCTATTACAGATAGCGCAATAAACCAAAGTGCATTGTCTGTAGGAGGCCCTTGCGAATGAATCTGTACCGCAGGAACGACCTCGGACCACCAGTGGCTGAGAAAATTACAGATATTCGGAATCCGTCACCAAAGGTCATGTAAAAATCCAGCAAATATCTGGTGATATCTCGGGTGCTATTAGAGATAGCGCAATAAACCAAAGTGCATTGTCTGCAGGAGGCCCTGGCGCATGCATCTGTGCAGCGGGAACGCCCTCGGACCACCAGGGGCCGGGAAAACCACAGTCTCATGGGGCCGGACACTCAGGGTCAGGGGAAAATCCAATATAAGTATATCTGGTGATATCTCGGGTGCTATTACAGATAGCCCAATAAATCAAAGTGCATTGTCTGTAGGAGGCCCTGCCGCATGAATCTGTGCAGCGGGAACGACCTCGGACCACCAGAGGCCGGGAAAACCACAGTCTCATGGGGCCGGACACTCAGGGTCAGGGGAAAATTCAATATATATCTGGTGATATCTCGGGTGCTATTAGAGATAGCGCAATAAATCAAAGTGCATTGTCTGTAGGAGGCACTGGCGAATGAATCTGTGCCGCAGGAACGACCTCGGACCACCAGTGGCCGAGAAAATTACAGATATTCGGAATCCGTCACCCAAGGTCATGTAAAAATCCAGCATATATCTGGTGATATCTCGGGTGCTATTACAGATAGCGCAATAAACCAAAGTGCATTGTCTGTAGGAGGCCTTGGGGCATGAATCTGGGCAGCGGGAACGACGTCGGACCACCAGGGGACGAGAAAATCACCGTCTCATGGAGCCGGACACTCAGGGTCAGGGAAAAATCCAATATATATCTGGTGATATCTCGGGTGCTATTACAGATAGCGCAAAAAACCAAAGTGCACTGTATGTAGGAGGCCCTGGCGCATGAATCTGGGCAGCGGGAACGACCTCGGACCACCAGGGGCCGAGAAAACCACCGTCTCATGGGTCCGGACACTCAGTGTCAGGGGAAAATCCAATATATATCTGGTGATATCTCGGGTGCTATTACAGATAGCCCAACAAATCAAAGTGCATTGTCTGTAGGAGGCCCTGCCGCATGAATCTGTGCAGCGGGAACGACCTCGGACCACCAGGGGCCGGGAAAACCACAGTCTCATGGGGCCGGACACTCAGGGTCAGGGAAAAATCCAATATATATCTGGTGATATCTCGGGTGCTATAACAGATAGCGCAATAAACCAAAGTGCATTGTCTGTAGGAGGCCCAGGCGAATGAATCTGTGCAGCGGGAACGACCTCGGACCGCCAAGGGCCGAGAAAATTACAGATATTCGGAATCCGTCACCCAAGGTCATGTAAAAATCCAGCGTATATCTGGTGATATCTCGGGTGCTATTACAGATAGCGCAATAACCCAAAGTGCATTGTCTGTAGGAGGCCCTGGCGCATGAATCTGGGCAGCGGGAACGACCTCGGACCACCAGGGACCGAGAAAATCACCGTCTCATGGAGCCGGACACTCAGGGTCAGGGAAAAATCCAATATATATCTGGTGATATCTCGGGTGCTATTACAGATATGCGCAATAAATCAAAGTGCATTGTCTGTAGGAGGCCCAGGCGAATGAATCTGTGCAGCTGGAACGGCCTCGGACCACCAGGGGCCGAGAAAACCACAGTCTCATGGCGCCGGGCACTCAGGGTCAGGGAAAAATCCAATATATATCTGGTGATATCGCGGGTGCTATTTGAGATATCGCAATAAATCAAAGTGCTTTGTCTGTAGGAGGCCCAGGCGCATGAATCTGGCCAGCGGGAACGATCTCGGACCACCAGGGGCCGAGAAAACCACAGTCTCATGGGGCCGGACACTCAGGGTCAGGGGAAAATCCAATATATATCTGGTGATATCTCGGGTGCTATTACAGATAGCGCAATAAACCAAAGTGCATTGTCTGTAGGAGGCCCTTGCGAATGAATCTGTGCCGCAGGAACGACCTCGGACCACCAGTGGCCGAGAAAATTACAGATATTCGGAATCCGTCACCCAAGGTCATGTAAAAATCCAGCAAATATCTGGTGATATCTCGGGTGCTATTACAGATAGCGCAATAAACCAAAGTGCATTGTCTGTAGGAGGCCTTGGGGCATGAATCTGGGCAGCGGGAACGACGTCGGACCACCAGGGGACGAGAAAATCACCGTCTCATGGAGCCGGACACTCAGGGTCAGGGAAAAATCCAATATATATCTGGTGATATCTCGGGTGCTATTACAGATAGCGCAAAAAACCAAAGTGCACTGTATGTAGGAGGCCCTGGCGCATGAATCTGGGCAGCGGGAACGACCTCGGACCACCAGGGGCCGAGAAAACCACCGTCTCATGGGTCCGGACACTCAGTGTCAGGGGAAAATCCAATATATATCTGGTGATATCTCGGGTGCTATTACAGATAGCCCAACAAATCAAAGTGCATTGTCTGTAGGAGGCCCTGCCGCATGAATCTGTGCAGCGGGAACGACCTCGGACCACCAGGGGCCGGGAAAACCACAGTCTCATGGGGCCGGACACTCAGGGTCAGGGAAAAATCCAATATATATCTGGTGATATCTCGGGTGCTATAACAGATAGCGCAATAAACCAAAGTGCATTGTCTGTAGGAGGCCCAGGCGAATGAATCTGTGCAGCGGGAACGACCTCGGACCACCAAGGGCCGAGAAAATTACAGATATTCGGAATCCGTCACCCAAGGTCATGTAAAAATCCAGCGTATATCTGGTGATATCTCGGGTGCTATTACAGATAGCGCAATAACCCAAAGTGCATTGTCTGTAGGAGGCCCTGGCGCATGAATCTGGGCAGCGGGAACGACCTCGGACCACCAGGGACCGAGAAAATCACCGTCTCATGGAGCCGGACACTCAGGGTCAGGGAAAAATCCAATATATATCTGGTGATATCTCGGGTGCTATTACAGATATGCGCAATAAATCAAAGTGCATTGTCTGTAGGAGGCCCAGGCGAATGAATCTGTGCAGCTGGAACGGCCTCGGACCACCAGGGGCCGAGAAAACCACAGTCTCATGGCGCCGGGCACTCAGGGTCAGGGAAAAATCCAATATATATCTGGTGATATCGCGGGTGCTATTTGAGATATCGCAATAAAACAAAGTGCTTTGTCTGTAGGAGGCCCAGGCGCATGAATCTGGCCAGCGGGAACGATCTCGGACCACCAGGGGCCGAGAAAACCACAGTCTCATGGGGCCGGACACTCAGGGTCAGGGGAAAATCCAATATATATCTGGTGATATCTCGGGTGCTATTACAGATAGCGCAATAAACCAAAGTGCATTGTCTGTAGGAGGCCCTTGCGAATGAATCTGTGCCGCAGGAACGACCTCGGACCACCAGTGGCCGAGAAAATTACAGATATTCGGAATCCGTCACCCAAGGTCATGTAAAAATCCAGCAAATATCTGGTGATATCTCGGGTGCTATTACAGATAGCGCAATAAACCAAAGTGCATTGTCTGTAGGAGGCCCTGGCGCATGAATCTGGGCAGCGGGAACGACGTCGGACCACCAGGGGACGAGAAAATCACCGTCTCATGGAGCCGGACACTCAGGGTCAGGGAAAAATCCAATATATATCTGGTGATATCTCGGGTGCTATTACAGATAGCGCAAAAAACCAAAGTGCACTGTATGTAGGAGGCCCTGGCGCATGAATATGGGCAGCGGGAACGACCTCGGACCACCAGGGGCCGAGAAAACCACCGTCTCATGGGTCCGGACACTCAGTGTCAGGGGAAAATCCAATATATATCTGGTGATATCTCGGGTGCTATTACAGATAGCCCAACAAATCAAAGTGCATTGTCTGTAGGAGGCCCTGCCGCATGAATCTGTGCAGCGGGAACGACCTCGGACCACCAGGGGCCGGGAAAACCACAGTCTCATGGGGCCGGACACTCAGGGTCAGGGAAAAATCCAATATATATCTGGTGATATCTCGGGTGCTATAACAGATAGCGCAATAAACCAAAGTGCATTGTCTGTAGGAGGCCCAGGCGAATGAATCTGTGCAGCGGGAACGACCTCGGACCACCAAGGGCCGAGAAAATTACAGATATTCGGAATCGGTCACCCAAGGTCATGTAAAAATCCAGCATATATCTGGTGATATCTCGGGTGCTATTACAGATAGCGCAATAACCCAAAGTGCATTGTCTGTAGGAGGCCCTGGCGCATGAATCTGGGCAGCGGGAACGACCTCGGACCACCAGGGACCGAGAAAATCACCGTCACATGGAGCCGGACACTCAGTGTCAGGGAAAAATCCAATATATATCTGGTGATATCTCGGGTGCTATTACAGATAGCGCAATAACCCAAAGTGCATTGTCTGTAGGAGGCCCTTGCGAATGAATCTGTACCGCAGGAACGACCTCGGACCACCAGTGGCTGAGAAAATTACAGATATTCGGAATCCGTCACCAAAGGTCATGTAAAAATCCAGCAAATATCTGGTGATATCTCGGGTGCTATTACAGATAGCGCAATAAATCAAAGTGAATTGTCTGTAGGAGGTCCGGGCGCATGAATCTGGGCAGCGGGAACGACCTAGGACCACCAGCGGCCGAGAAAACCACCGACTCACGGGGCCGGACACTCAGGGTCAGGGGAAAATCCAATATATATCTGGTGATATCTCGGGTGCTATTAGAGATAGCGCAATAAACCAAAGTGAATTATCTGCAGGAGGCCCTGGTGCATGCATCTGTGCAGCGGGAACGACCTCGGACCACCAGGGGCCAAGAAAACCACCGTCTCATAGCGCCGGACACTCAGGGTCAGGGAAAAATCCAATATATATCTGGTGATATCTCGGGTGCTATTTGAGATAGCGCAATAAATCAAAGTGCATTGTCTGTAGGAGGCCCAGGCGCATGAATCTGGCCAGCGGGAACGACCTCGGACCACCAGGGGCCGAGAAAACCACAGTCTCATGGGGCCGGACACTCAGGGTCAGGGGAAAATCCAATATATATCTGGTGATATCTCGGGTGCTATTACAGATAGCGCAATAAACCAAAGTGCATTGTCTGTAGGAGGCCCTTGCGAATGAATCTGTGCCGCAGGAACGACCTCGGACCACCAGTGGCCGAGAAAATTACAGATATTCGGAATCCGTCACCCAAGGTCATGTAAAAATCCTGCAAATATCTGGTGATATCTCGGGTGCTATTAGAGATAGCGCAATAAACCAAAGTGCATTGTCTGTAGGAGGCCCTGGCGAATGAATCTGGGCAGCGGGAACGACCTAGGACCACCAGGGGCCGAGAAAACCACCGACTCACGGGGCCGGACACTCAGGGTCAGGGGAAAATCCAATATATATCTGGTGATATCTCGGGTGAAATTAGAGATAGCGCAATAAACCAAAGTGAATTATCTACAGGAGGCCCTAGCGCATGCATCTGTGCAGCGGGAACGACCTCGGACAACCAGCGGCCGAGAAAACCACCGTCTCATGGGTCCGGACACTCAGGGTCAGGGGAAAATCCAATATATATCTGGTTATATCTCTGGTGCTATTACAGATAGCGCAATAAACCAAAGTGCATTGTCTGTAGGAGGCCCTTGCGAATGAATCTGTGCCGCAGGAATGACCTCGGACCACCAGTGGCCGAGAGAACCACCGTCTCATGGGTCCGGACACTCAGGGTCAGGGGAAAACCCAATATATATCTGGTGATATCTCGGGTGCTATTACAGATAGCGCAATAAATCAAAGTGCATTGTCTGTAGGAGGCCCTTGCGAATGAGTCTGTGCCGCAGGAACGACCTCGGACCACCAGTGGCCGAGAAAATTACAGATATTCGGAATCCGTCACCCAAGGTCATGTAAAAATCCAGCAAATATCTGGTGATATCTCGGGTGCTATTAGAGATAGCGCAATAAACCAAAGTGCATTGTCTGTAGGAGGCCCTGGCGCATGAATCTGGGCAGCGGGAACTACCTCGGACCACCAGGGGCCGAGAA
This sequence comes from Nomia melanderi, assembly GCF_051020985.1. NCBI lineage: Eukaryota > Metazoa > Arthropoda > Insecta > Hymenoptera > Halictidae > Nomia > Nomia melanderi. The sequence continues at coordinate 278,702 of NW_027475148.1, read as the reverse complement.
AACCACCGACCCACGGGGCCGGACACTCAGGGTCAGGGGAAAATCCAATATATATCTGGTGATATCTCGGGTGCTATTAGAGATAGCGCAATAAACCAAAGTGCATTGTCTGCAGGAGGCCCAGGCGCATGAATCTGGCCAGCGGGAACGACCTCGGACCACCAGGGGCCGAGAAAACCACCGTCTCATGGGTCCGGACACTCAGGGTCAGGGGAAAACCCAATATATATCTGGTGATATCTCGGGTGCTATTACAGATAGCGCAATAAATCAAAGTGCATTGTCTGTTGGAGGCCCTTGCGAATGAGTCTGTGCCGCAGGAACGACCTCGGACCACCAGTGGCCGAGAAAATTACAGATATTCGGAATCCGTCACCCAAGGTCATGTAAAAATCCAGCAAATATCTGGTGATATCTCGGGTGCTATTAGAGATAGCGCAATAAACCAAAGTGCATTGTCTGTAGGAGGCCCTGGCGCATGAATCTGGGCAGCGGGAACTACCTCGGACCACCAGGGGCCGAGAAAACCACCGACTCACGGGGCCGGACACTCAGGGTCAGGGGAAAATCCAATATATATCTGGTGATATCTCGGGTGCTATTAGAGATAGCGCAATAAATCAAAGTGCATTGTCTGTAGGAGGCACTGGCGAATGAATCTGTGCCGCAGGAACGACCTCGGACCACCAGTGGCCGAGAAAATTACAGATATTCGGAATCCGTCACCCAAGGTCATGTAAAAATCCAGCAAATATCTGGTGATATCTCGGGTGCTATTAGAGATAGCGCAATAAACCAAAGTGCATTGTCTGTAGGAGGCCCTGGCGCATGAATCTGGGCAGCGGGAACTACCTCGGACCACCAGGGGCCGAGAAAACCACCGATTCACGGGGCCGGACACTCAGGGTCAGGGGAAAATCCAATATATATCTGGTGATATCTCGGGTGCTATTAGAGATAGCGCAATAAATCAAAGTGCATTGTCTGTAGGAGGCACTGGCGAATGAATCTGTGCCGCAGGAACGACCTCGGACCACCAGTGGCCGAGAAAATTACAGATATTCGGAATCCGTCACCCAAGGTCATGGGAAAATCCAATATATATCTGGTGATATCTCGGGTGCTATTAGAGATAGCGCAATAAACCAAAGTGAATTATCTGCAGGAGGCCCTGGCGCATGAATCTGTACAGCGGGAACGACCTCGGACCACCAGGGGCCGAGAAAACCACCGTCTCATGGGGCCGGACATTCAGGTTCAGGGAAAAATCCAATATATATCTGGTGATATCTCGGGTGCTATTACAGATAGCGCAATAAATCAAAGTGAATTGTCTGTAGGAGGCCCTGGGGCATGAATTTGGCCAGCGGGATCGACCTCGGACCACCAGGGGCCGAGAAAACCACCGTCTCAGGGGGCCGGACACTCAGGGTCAGGGGAAAAGCCAATATATATCTGGTGATATCTCGGGTGCTATTAGAGATAGCGCAATAAACCAAAGTGAATTATCTGCAGGAGGCCCTGGCGCTGGCATCTGTGCAGCGGGAACGACGTCGGACCACCAGGGGCCGAGAAAACAACCGTCTCATGGGGCCGGACACTGAGGGTCAGGGGAAAATCCAATATATATCTGGTGATATCTCGGGTGCTATTAGAGATAGCGCAATAAACGAAAGTGAATTATCTGTAGGAGGCCCTGGCGCATGAATCTGTACAGCAGGAACGACCTCGGACCACCAGGGGCCGAGAAAACCACCGTCTCATGGGGCCGGACATTCAGGTTCAGGGAAAAATACAATATATATCTGGTGATATCTCGGGTGCTATTACAGATAGCGCAATAAATCAAAGTGCATTGTCTGTAGGAGGCCCTGGGGCATGAATCTGGCCAGCGGGAACGACCTCGGACCACCAGGGGCCGAGAAATCCACCGTCTCAGGGGGCCGGACACTCAGGGTCAGGGGAAAAGCCAATATATATCTGGTGATATCTCGGGTGCTATTAGAGATAGCGCAATAAACCAAAGTGAATTATCTGCAGGAGGCCCTGACGCATGCATCTGTGCAGCGGGAACGACCTCAGAGCACCAGGGGCCGAGAAAACCACCGTCTCATGGGGCCGGAAACTCAGGGTCAGGGAAAAATCCGATATATATCTGGTGATATCTCGGATGCTGTTACAGATAGCCCAATAAATCAAAGTGCATTGTCTGTAAGCTGCCCTGGCGCATGAATATGGGCAGCGGGAACGACCTCGGACCACCAGGGGCCGAGAAAACCACCGTCACATGGGGCCGGACACTCAGGGTCAGGGGAAAATCCAATATATATCTGGTGATATCTCGGGTAATATTACAGATAGCGCAATAAATCAGAGTCCGTTGTCTGTAGGAGGCCCTGGCGCATGAATCTGTGCAGCGGGAACGACCTCGGACCACCAGGGGCCGAGAAAACCGCAGTCTCACGGGGCCGGATACTCAGGGTCAGGGGAAAATCCAATACATATCTGGTGATATCTCGGGTGCTATTAGAGATAGCGCAATAAACCATAGTGAATCATCTGCAGGAGGCCCTGGCGCATGAATCTGTGCATCGCGAACGACCTCGGACCACCAGGGGCCGTGAAAACCACCGTCTCATGGGGCCGGACACTCAGGGTCATTGAAAAATCCAATATATATCTGGTGATATCTCGGGTGCTATTACAGATAGCGCAATGAATCAAACTGCATTGTCTGTAAGAGAGCCTGCCGCATGAATCTGTGCAGCCGGAACAACCTCGGACCACCAGGGGCCGAGAAAACCGCAGTCTCATGGGGCCGGACAGTCAGGGCCAGGGGAAAATCCAATATATATCTAGTGATATCTCGGGAGCTATTAGAGATAGCGCAATAAACCAAAGTGAATTATCTGCAAGAGGCCCTGGCGCATGAATCTGTGCAGCGGGAACGACCTCGGACCACCAGGGGACGAGAAAACCACCGTCTCATGGGGCCGGACATTCAGTGTCAGGGAAAAATCCAATATATATCTGGTGATATCTCGGGTGCTATTACAGATAGCGCAATAAATCAAAGTGCATTGTCTGTAGGAGGCCCTGGCGCATGAATCTGGCCAGCGGGAACGACCTCGGACAACCAGGGGCCGAGAAAACCACCGTCCCATGGGGCCGGACACACAGGGTCAGGGGAAAAGCCAATATATATCTGGTGATATCTCGGGTGCTATTAGAGATAGCGCAATAAACCAAAGTGCATTGTCTGTAGGAGGCCCAGGCGCATGAATCTGGCCAGCGGGAACGACCTCGGACCACCAGGGGCCGAGAAAACCACCGTCTCATGGGGCCGGACACTCAGGGTCAGGGGAAAATCCAATATATATCTGGTGATATCTCGGGTGCTATTACAGATAGCCCAACAAATCAAAGTGCATTGTCTGTAGGAGGCCCTGCCGCATGAATCTGTGCAGCGGGAACGACCGCGGACCACCAGGGGCCGGGAAAACCACAGTCTAATGGGGCCGGACACTCAGGGTCAGGGGAAAATTCAATATATATCTGGTGATATCTCGGGTGCTATTAAAGATAGCGCAATAAATCAAAGTGCATTGTCTGTAGGAGGCACTGGCGAATGAATCTGTGCCGCAGGAACGACCTCGGACCACCAGTGGCCGAGAAAATTACAGATATTCGGAATCCGTCACCCAAGGTCATGTAAAAATCCAGCATATATCTGGTGATATCTCGGGTGCTATTACAGATAGCGCAATAAACCAAAGTGCATTGTCTGTAGGAAACCCTGGCGCATGAATCTGTTCAGCGGGATCGTTCTCGGACCACGAGGGAACGAGAAAACCATCGACACATGGGGCCGGACTGTCAGGGTCAGGGAAAAATCCAATATATATCTGGTGATATCTCGGGTGCTATTAGAGGTAGCGCAATAAATCAAAGTGCATTATCTGTAGGAGGCCCTGGCGCATGAATCTGTGCAGCAGGAACGACCTCGGACCACCAGGGCCCGAGAAAACCACCGTCTCATGGGGCCGGGCGCTCAGGGTCGGGGAAAAATCCAATATATATCTGGTGATATCTCGGGTGCTATTAGAGATAGCGCAATAAACCAAAGTGACTTGTCTGCAAGAGGCCCTGGCGCATGCATCTGTGCAGCGGGAACGACCTCGGACCACCAGGGGCCGAGAAAACGACCGTCCCATGGGGCCGGACACTCAGGGTCGGGGAAAAATCCAGTATATATCTGATGATATCTCGGGTGCTATTAGAGATAGCGCAATAAAGCAAAGTGAATTGTCTGCAAGAGGCCCTGGCGCATGCATCTGTGCAGCGGGAACGACCTCGGACCACCAGGGGTCGAGAAAACCACCGTCTCATGGGACCGGACACTCAGGGTCGGGGAAAAATCCAATATATATCTGGTGATATCTTGGGTGCTATTAGAGGTAGCGCGATAAATCCAAGTGCATTGTCTGCGGGAGGCCCTGGCGCATGAATCTGTGCTGCGGCAACGACCTCGGACCACCAGGGTCCGAGAAAACCACCGTCTCATGGGGCCGGACACTCAGGGTCAGGGAAAAATCCAATATATATCTGATGATATCTCGGGTGCTATTAGAGATAGCGCAATAAACCAAACTGAATTGTCTGCAAGAGGCCCTGGCGCATGCATCTGGGCAGCGGGAACGACCTCGGTCCACCAGGAGCCGAGAAAACCACCGTTTCATGGGGCCGGACTGTCAGGGTCAGGGAAAAATCCATTATATATCTGGTGATATCTCGGGTGCTATTACAGATAGCGCGATAAATCACAGTGAATTATCTGCACGAGGCCCTTGCGCATGAATCTGTGCAGCGGGAACGACGTCGGACCACCAGGGGCCGAGAAAATCACCGACACATGGGGCCGGACTGTCAAGGTCAGGGTAAAATCCAATATATATCTGGTGATATCTCGGGTGCTATTAGAGATAGCCTAATAAATCAAAGTGTATTGTCCGTATGAGACCCTTGCGCATGAATCTGTGCAGCGGGTACGACCTCGGACCACCAGGGACCGAGAAAACCACCGACTCATGGGGTCGGATACTAAGGGGAAGGGAAAAATCCAATATATATCTGGTGATATCTCGGGTGCTATTAAAGATAGCGCACTAAATTAAAGTGCATTGCCTGTAGGAGGCACTGGCGAATGAATCTATGCAGCAGGAACGACCTCGGACCACCAGGGGCCGAGAAAATTACAGATATTCGGAATCCGTCACCCAAGGTCATGTGATAATCCAGCATATATCTGGTGATATCTCGGATGCTATTACAGATAGCGCAATAAACCAAAGTGCATTGTCTGTAGGAGGCCCTGGCGCATGAATCTGGGCAGCAGGAACGACCTCGGACCACCAGGGGCCGAGAAGACCACCGTCTCATGGGGCCGGACACTCAGGGTCAGGGGAAAATCCAATATATATCTGGTGATATCTCGGGTGCTATTACAGATAGCGCCTTAAACCAAAGTGCATTGTCTGTAGGAGGCCCTTGCGAATGAATCTGTGCCGCAGGAACGACCTCGGACCACCAGTGGCCGAGAAAATTACAGATATTCGGAATCCGTCACCCAAGGTCATGTAAAAATCCTGCAAATATCTGGTGATATCTCGGGTGCTATTAGAGATAGCGCAATAAACCAAAGTGCATTGTCTGTAGGAGGCCCTGGCGAATGAATCTGGGCAGCGGGAACGACCTAGGACCACCAGGGGCCGAGAAAACCACCGACTCACGGGGCCGGACACTCAGGGTCAGGGGAAAGACCAATATATATCTGGTGATATCTCGGGTGCTATTACAGATAGCGCAATAAATCAAAGTGCATTGTCTGTAGGAGGCCCAGGCGATTGAATCTGGCCAGCAGGAACGACCTCCGACCACCAGGGGCCGAGAAAACCACCGTCTCATGGGGCCGGACACTCAGGGTCAGGGGAAAATCCAATATATATCTGGTGATATCTAGGGTGCTATTACAGATAGCGCTATAAACCAAAGTGCATTGTCTGTAGGAGGACCTTGCGAATGAATCTGTACCGCAGGAACGATCTCGGACCACCAGTGGCCGAGAAAATTACAGATATTCGGAATCCGTCACCCAAGGTCAGGGGAAAATCCAATATATATCTGGTGATATCTCGTGTGCTATTAGAGATAGCGCAATAAACCAAAGTGCATTGTCTGTAGGAGGCCCAGGCGCATGAATCTGGCCAGCGGGAACGACCTCGGACCACCAGGGGCCGAGAAAACCACCGTCTCATGGGGCCGGACATTCAGGTTCAGGGAAAAATACAATATATATCTGGTGATATCTCGGGTGCTATTACAGATAGCGCAATAAATCAAAGTGCATTGTCTGTAGGAGGCCCTGGGGCATGAATCTGGCCAGCGGGAACGACCTCGGACCACCAGGGGCCGAGAAATCCACCGTCTCAGGGGGCCGGACACTCAGGGTCAGGGGAAAAGCCAATATATATCTGGTGATATCTCGGGTGCTATTAGAGATAGCGCAATAAACCAAAGTGAATTATCTGCAGGAGGCCCTGGCGCATGCATCTGTGCAGCGGGAACGACCTCAGAGCACCAGGGGCCGAGAAAACCACCGTCTCATGGGGCCGGAAACTCAGGGTCAGGGAAAAATCCGATATATATCTGGTGATATCTCGGGTGCTATTAGAGATAGCCCAATAAATCAAAGTGAATTATCTGCAGGAGGCCCTGGCGCATGCATCTGTGCAGCGGGAACGACCTCAGACCACCAGGGGCCGAGAAAACCACCGTCTCATGGGGCCGGAAACTCAGGGTCAGGGAAAAATCCGATATATATCTGGTGATATCTCGGATGCTGTTACAGATAGCCCAATAAATCAAAGTGCATTGTCTGTAAGCTGCCCTGGCGCATGAATATGGGCAGCGGGAACGACCTCGGACCACCAGGGGCCGAGAAAACCACCGTCACATGGGGCCGGACACTCAGGGTCAGGGGAAAATCCAATATATATCTGGTGATATCTCGGGTAATATTACAGATAGCGCAATAAATCAGAGTCCGTTGTCTGTAGGAGGCCCTGGCGCATGAATCTGTGCAGCGGGAACGACCTCGGACCACCAGGGGCCGAGAAAACCGCAGTCTCACGGGGCCGGATACTCAGGGTCAGGGGAAAATCCAATACATATCTGGTGATATCTCGGGTGCTATTAGAGATAGCGCAATAAACCATAGTGAATCATCTGCAGGAGGCCCTGGCGCATGAATCTGTGCATCGCGAACGACCTCGGACCACCAGGGGCCGTGAAAACCACCGTCTCATGGGGCCGGACACTCAGGGTCATTGAAAAATCCAATATATATCTGGTGATATCTCGGGTGCTATTACAGATAGCGCAATGAATCAAACTGCATTGTCTGTAAGAGAGCCTGCCGCGTGAATCTGTGCAGCCGGAACAACCTCGGACCACCAGGGGCGAGAAAACCGCAGTCTCATGGGGCCGGACAGTCAGGGCCAGGGGAAAATCCAATATATATCTAGTGATATCTCGGGTGCTATTAGAGATAGCGCAATAAACCAAAGTGAATTATCTGCAAGAGGCCCTGGCGCATGAATCTGTGCAGCGGGAACGACCTCGGACCACCAGGGGACGAGAAAACCACCGTCTCATGGGGCCGGACATTCAGTGTCAGGGAAAAATCCAATATATATCTGGTGATATCTCGGGTGCTATTACAGATAGCGCAATAAATCAAAGTGCATTGTCTGTAGGAGGCCCTGGCGCATGAATCTGGCCAGCGGGAACGACCTCGGACAACCAGGGGCCGAGAAAACCACCGTCCCATGGGGCCGGACACACAGGGTCAGGGGAAAAGCCAATATATATCTGGTGATATCTCGGGTGCTATTAGAGATAGCGCAATAAACCAAAGTGCATTGTCTGTAGGAGGCCCAGGCGCATGAATCTGGCCAGCGGGAACGACCTCGGACCACCAGGGGCCGAGAAAACCACCGTCTCATGGGGCCGGACACTCAGGGTCAGGGGAAAATCCAATATATATCTGGTGATATCTCGGGTGCTATTACAGATAGCCCAACAAATCAAAGTGCATTGTCTGTAGGAGGCCCTGCCGCATGAATCTGTGCAGCGGGAACGACCGCGGACCACCAGGGGCCGGGAAAACCACAGTCTAATGGGGCCGGACACTCAGGGTCAGGGGAAAATTCAATATATATCTGGTGATATCTCGGGTGCTATTAAAGATAGCGCAATAAATCAAAGTGCATTGTCTGTAGGAGGCACTGGCGAATGAATCTGTGCCGCAGGAACGACCTCGGACCACCAGTGGCCGAGAAAATTACAGATATTCGGAATCCGTCACCCAAGGTCATGTAAAAATCCAGCATATATCTGGTGATATCTCGGGTGCTATTACAGATAGCGCAATAAACCAAAGTGCATTGTCTGTAGGAAACCCTGGCGCATGAATCTGTTCAGCGGGATCGTTCTCGGACCACGAGGGAACGAGAAAACCATCGACACATGGGGCCGGACTGTCAGGGTCAGGGAAAAATCCAATATATATCTGGTGATATCTCGGGTGCTATTAGAGGTAGCGCAATAAATCAAAGTGCATTATCTGTAGGAGGCCCTGGCGCATGAATCTGTGCAGCAGGAACGACCTCGGACCACCAGGGCCCGAGAAAACCACCGTCTCATGGGGCCGGGCGCTCAGGGTCGGGGAAAAATCCAATATATATCTGGTGATATCTCGGGTGCTATTAGAGATAGCGCAATAAACCAAAGTGACTTGTCTGCAAGAGGCCCTGGCGCATGCATCTGTGCAGCGGGAACGACCTCGGACCACCAGGGGCCGAGAAAACGACCGTCCCATGGGGCCGGACACTCAGGGTCGGGGAAAAATCCAGTATATATCTGATGATATCTCGGGTGCTATTAGAGATAGCGCAATAAAGCAAAGTGAATTGTCTGCAAGAGGCCCTGGCGCATGCATCTGTGCAGCGGGAACGACCTCGGACCACCAGGGGTCGAGAAAACCACCGTCTCATGGGACCGGACACTCAGGGTCGGGGAAAAATCCAATATATATCTGGTGATATCTTGGGTGCTATTAGAGGTAGCGCGATAAATCCAAGTGCATTGTCTGCGGGAGGCCCTGGCGCATGAATCTGTGCTGCGGCAACGACCTCGGACCACCAGGGTCCGAGAAAACCACCGTCTCATGGGGCCGGACACTCAGGGTCAGGGAAAAATCCAATATATATCTGATGATATCTCGGGTGCTATTAGAGATAGCGCAATAAACCAAAGTGAATTGTCTGCAAGAGGCCCTGGCGCATGCATCTGGGCAGCGGGAACGACCTCGGTCCACCAGGAGCCGAGAAAACCACCGTTTCATGGGGCCGGACTGTCAGGGTCAGGGAAAAATCCATTATATATCTGGTGATATCTCGGGTGCTATTACAGATAGCGCGATAAATCACAGTGAATTATCTGCACGAGGCCCTTGCGCATGAATCTGTGCAGCGGGAACGACGTCGGACCACCAGGGGCCGAGAAAATCACCGACACATGGGGCCGGACTGTCAAGGTCAGGGTAAAATCCATTATATATCTGGTGATATCTCGGGTGCTATTACAGATAGCGCGATAAATCACAGTGAATTATCTGCACGAGGCCCTTGCGCATGAATCTGTGCAGCGGGTACGACCTCGGACCACCAGGGACCGAGAAAACCACCGACTCATGGGGTCGGATACTAAGGGGAAGGGAAAAATCCAATATATATCTGGTGATATCTCGGGTGCTATTAAAGATAGCGCACTAAATTAAAGTGCATTGCCTGTAGGAGGCACTGGCGAATGAATCTATGCAGCAGGAACGACCTCGGACCACCAGGGGCCGAGAAAATTACAGATATTCGGAATCCGTCACCCAAGGTCATGTGATAATCCAGCATATATCTGGTGATATCTCGGATGCTATTACAGATAGCGCAATAAACCAAAGTGCATTGTCTGTAGGAGGCCCTGGCGCATGAATCTGGGCAGCAGGAACGACCTCGGACCACCAGGGGCCGAGAAGACCACCGTCTCATGGGGCCGGACACTCAGGGTCAGGGGAAAATCCAATATATATCTGGTGATATCTCGGGTGCTATTACAGATAGCGCCTTAAACCAAAGTGCATTGTCTGTAGGAGGCCCTTGCGAATGAATCTGTGCCGCAGGAACGACCTCGGACCACCAGTGGCCGAGAAAATTACAGATATTCGGAATCCGTCACCCAAGGTCATGTAAAAATCCTGCAAATATCTGGTGATATCTCGGGTGCTATTAGAGATAGCGCAATAAACCAAAGTGCATTGACTGTAGGAGGCCCTGGCGAATGAATCTGGGCAGCGGGAACGACCTAGGACCACCAGGGGCCGAGAAAACCACCGACTCACGGGGCCGGACACTCAGGGTCAGGGGAAAGACCAATATATATCTGGTGATATCTCGGGTGCTATTACAGATAGCGCAATAAATCAAAGTGCATTGTCTGTAGGAGGCCCAGGCGAATGAATCTGGCCAGCAGGAACGACCTCCGACCACCAGGGGCCGAGAAAACCACCGTCTCATGGGGCCGGACACTCAGGGTCAGGGGAAAATCCAATATATATCTGGTGATATCTAGGGTGCTATTACAGATAGCGCTATAAACCAAAGTGCATTGTCAGTAGGAGGCCCTTGCGAATGAATCTGTACCGCAGGAACGATCTCGGACCACCAGTGGCCGAGAAAATTACAGATATTCGGAATCCGTCACCCAAGGTCAGGGGAAAATCCAATATATATCTGGTGATATCTCGTGTGCTATTAGAGATAGCGCAATAAACCAAAGTGCATTGTCTGTAGGAGGCCCAGGCGCATGAATCTGGCCAGCGGGAACGACCTCGGACCACCAGGGGCCGAGAAAACCACCGTCTCATGGGTCCGGACACTCAGGGTCAGGGGAAAATCCAATATATATCTGGTGATATCTCGGGTGCTATTACAGATAGCGCAATAAGTCAAAGTGCATTGTCTATAGGAGGCCCTGCCGCATGAATCTGTGCAGCGGGAACGACCTCGGACCACCAGGGGCCGGGAAAACCACAGTCTCATGGGGCCGGACACTCAGGGTCAGGGGAAAATTCAATATATATCTGGTGATATCTCGGGTGCTATTAGAGATAGCGCAATAAATCAAAGTCCATTGTCTGTAGGTGGCACTGGCGAATGAATCTGTGCCGCAGGAACGACCTCGGACCACCAGTGGCCGAGAAAATTACAGATATTCGGAATCCGTCACCCAAGGTCATGTAAAAATCCAGCATATATCTGGTGATATCTCGGGTGCTATTACAGATAGCGCAATAAACCAAAGTGCATTGTCTGTAGGAGGCCCTGGCGCATGAATCTGGGCAGCGGGAACGACGTCGGACCACCAGGGGACGAGAAAATCACCGTCTCATGGAGCCGGACACTCAGGGACAGGGAAAAATCCAGCATATATCTGGTGATATCTCGGGTGCTATTACAGATAGCGCAATAAACCAAAGTGCATTGTCTGTAGGAGGCCCTGGCGCATGAATCTGGGCAGCGGGAACGACGTCGGACCACCAGGGGACGAGAAAATCACCGTCTCATGGAGCCGGACACTCAGGGTCAGGGAAAAATCCAATATATATCTGGTGATATCTCGGGTGCTATTACAGATAGCGCAATAAACCAAAGTGCACTGTCTGTAGGAGGCCCTGGCGCATGAATCTGGGCAGCGGGAACGACCTCGGACCACCAGGGGCCGAGAAAACCACCGTCTCATGGGTCCGGACACTCAGGGTCAGGGGAAAATCCAATATATATCTGGTTATATTTCTGGTGCTATTACAGATAGCGCAATGAACCAAAGTGCATTGTCTGTAGGAGGCCCTTGCGAATGAATCTGTGCCGCAGGAACGACCTCGGACCACCAGTCGCCGAGAAAACCACCGTCTCATGGGTCCGGACACTCAGGGTCAGGGGAAAACCCAATATATATCTGGTGATATCTAGGGTGCTATTACAGATAGCGCTATAAACCAAAGTGCATTGTCTGTAGGAGGCCCTGGCGCATGAATCTGGGCAGCGGGAACGACCTCGGACCACGAGGGGCCAAGAAAACCACCTACTCACGGGGCCGGACTCTCATGGTCAGGGGAAAATCCAATATATATCTGGTGATATCTCGTGTGCTATTAGAGATAGCGCAATAAACCAAAGTGCATTGTCTGTAGGAGGCCCAGGCGCATGAATCTGGGCAGCGGGAACGACCTCGGACCACCAGGGGCCGAGAAAACCACCGTCTCATGGGTCCGGACACTCAGGGTCAGGGGAAAATCCAATATATATCTGGTGATATCTCGTGTGCTATTAGAGATAGCGCAATAAACCAAAGGGCATTGTCTGTAGGAGGCCCAGGCGCATGAATCTGGCCAGCGGGAACGACCTCGGACCACCAGGGGCCGAGAAAACCACCGTCTCATGGGTCCGGACACTCAGGGTCAGGGGAAAATCCAATATATATCTGGTGATATCTCGGGTGCTATTACAGATAGCGCAATAAATCAAAGTGCATTGTCTATAGGAGGCCCTGCCGCATGAATCTGTGCAGCGGGAACGACCTCGGACCACCAGGGGCCGGGAAAACCACAGTCTCATGGGGCCGGACACTCAGGGTCAGGGGAAAATTCAATATATATCTGGTGATATCTCGGGTGCTATTAGAGATAGCGCAATAAATCAAAGTGCATTGTCTGTAGGTGGCACTGGCGAATGAATCTGTGCCGCAGGAACGACCTCGGACCACCAGTGGCCGAGAAAATTACAGATATTCGGAATCCGTCACGCAAGGTCATGTAAAAATCCAGCATATATCTGGTGATATCTCGGGTGCTATTACAGATAGCGCAATAAACCAAAGTGCATTGTCTGTAGGAGGCCCTGGCGCATGAATCTGGGCAGCGGGAACGACGTCGGACCACCAGGGGACGAGAAAATCACCGTCTCATGGAGCCGGACACTCAGGGTCAGGGAAAAATCCAGCATATATCTGGTGATATCTCGGGTGCTATTACAGATAGCGCAATAAACCAAAGTGCATTGTCTGTAGGAGGCCCTGGCGCATGAATCTGGACAGCGGGAACGACGTCGGACCACCAGGGGACGAGAAAATCACCGTCTCATGGAGCCGGACACTCAGGGTCAGGGAAAAATCCAATATATATCTGGTTATATCTCTGGTGCTATTACAGATAGCGCAATGAACCAAAGTGCATTGTCTGTAGGAGGCCCTTGCGAATGAATCTGTGCCGCAGGAACGACCTCGGACCACCAGTGGCCGAGAAAACCACCGTCTCATGGGTCCGGACACTCAGGGTCAGGGGAAAACCCAATATATATCTGGCGATATCTCGGGTTCTATTACAGATAGCGCAATAAACCAAAGTGCATTGTCTGTAGGAGGCCCTGGCGCATGAATCTGGGCAGCGGGAACGACCTCGGACCACCAGGGGCCGAGAAAACCACCGACTCACGGGGCCGGACTCTCAGGGTCAGGGGAAAATCCAATATATATCTGGTGATATCTCGTGTGCTATTAGAGATAGCGCAATAAACCAAAGTGAATTGTCTGTAGGAGGCCCAGGCGCATGAATCTGGCCAGCGGGAACGACCTCGGACCACCAGGGGCCGAAAAAACCACCGTCTCATGGGTCCGGACACTCAGGGTCAGGGGAAAATCCAATATATATCTGGTGATATCTCGGGTGCTATTACAGATAGCGCAATAAATCAAAGTGCATTGTCTATAGGAGGCCCTGCCGCATGAATCTGTGCAGCGGGAACGACCTCGGACCACCAGGGGCCGGGAAAACCACAGTCTCATGGGGCCGGACGCTCAGGGTCAGGGGAAAATTCAATATATATCTGGTGATATCTCGGATGCTATTAGAGATAGCGCAATAAATCAAAGTGCATTGTCTGTAGGTGGCACTGGCGAATGAATCTGTGCCGCAGGAACGACCTCGGACCACCAGTGGCCGAGAAAATTACAGATATTCGGAATCCGTCACCCAAGGTCATGTAAAAATCCAGCATATATCTGGTGATATCTCGGGTGCTATTACAGATAGCGCAATAAACCAAAGTGCATTGTCTGTAGGAGGCCCTGGCGCATGAATCTGGGCAGCGGGAACGACGTCGGACCACCAGGGGACGAGAAAATCACCGTCTCATGGAGCCGGACACTCAGGGTCAGGGAAAAATCCAGCATATATCTGGTGATATCTCGGGTGCTATTACAGATAGCGCAATAAACCAAAGTGCATTGTCTGTAGGAGGCCCTGGCGCATGAATCTGGGCAGCGGGTACGACGTCGGACCACCAGGGGACGAGAAAATCACCGTCTCATGGAGCCGGACACTCAGGGTCAGGGAAAAATCCAATATATATCTGGTGATATCTCGGGTGCTATTACAGATAGCGCAATAAACAAAAGTGCACTGTCTGTAGGAGGCCCTGGCGCATGAATCTGGGCAGCGGGAACGACCTCGGACCACCAGGGGCCGAGAAAACCACCGTCTCATGGGTCCGGACACTCAGGGTCAGGGGAAAATCCAATATATATCTGGTTATATCTCTGGTGCTATTACATTTAGCGCAATGAACCAAAGTGCATTGTCTGTAGGAGGCCCTTGCGAATGAATCTGTGCCGCAGGAACGACCTCGGACCACCAGTGGCCGAGAAAACCACCGTCTCATGGGTCCGGACACTCAGGGTCAGGGGAAAACCCAATATATATCTGGCGATATCTCGGGTTCTATTACAGATAGCGCAATAAACCAAAGTGAATTATCTGCTGGAGGCCCTGGTGCATGCATCTGTGCAGCGGGAACGACCTCGGACCACCAGGGGCCGAGAAAACCACCGTCTCATGGGTCCGGACACTCAGGGTCAGGGGAAAATCCAATATATATCTGGTTATATCTCTGGTGCTATTACAGATAGCGCAATAAACCAAAGTGCATTGTCTGTAGGAGGCCCTTGCGAATGAATCTGTGCCGCAGGAACGACCTCGAACCACCAGTGGCCGAGAAAACCACCGTCTCATGGGTCCGGACACTCAGGGTCAGGGAAAAATCCAATATATATCTGGTGATATCTCGGGTGCTATTACAGATAGCGCAATAAACCAAAGTGCATTGTCTGTAGGAGGCCCTTGCGAATGAATCTGTGCCGCAGGAACGACCTCGGACCACCAGTGGCCGAGAAAATTACAGATATTCGGAATCCGTCACTCAAGGTCATGTAAAAATCCAGCAAATATCTGGTGATATCTTGGGTGCTATTAGAGATAGCGCAAAAAACCAAAGTGCATTGTCTGTAGGAGGCCCTAGCGCATGAATCTGGGCAGCGGGAACGACCTCGGACCACCAGGGGCCGAGAAAATCACCGTCTCATGGAGCCGGACACTCAGGGTCAGGGAGAAATCCAATATATATCTGGTGATATCTCGGGTGCTATTACAGATAGCGCAATAAATCAAAGTGCATTGTCTGTAGGAGGCCCAGGCGAATGAATCTGTGCAGCGGGAACGACCTCGGACCACCAGGGGCCGAGAAAACCACCGTCTCATGGCGCCGGACACTCAGGGTCAGGGAAAAATCCAATATATATCTGGTGATATCTCGGGTGCTATTACAGATAGCGCAATAAACCAAAGTGCATTGTCTGTAGGAGGCCCTTGCGAATGAATCTGTGCCGCAGGAACGACCTCGGACCACCAGGGGCTCAGAAAACCACCGACTCACGGGGCCGGACGCTCAGGGTCAGGGGAAAATCCAATATATATCTGGTGATATCTCGGGTGCTATTAGAGATAGCGCAATAAACCAAAGTGCATTGTCTGTAGGAGGCGCAGGCGCATGAATCTGGCCAGCGGGAACGACCTCGGACCACCAGGGTCCGAGAAAACCACCGTCTCATGGGTCCGGACACTCAGGGTCAGGGGAAAATCCAATATATATCTGGTGATATCTCGGGTGCTATTACAGATAGCGCAATAAATCAAAGTGCATTGTCTGTAGGAGGCCCAGGCGAATGAATCTGGCCAGCAGGAACGACCTCCGACCACCAGGGGCCGAGAAAACCACCGTCTCATGGGGCCGGACACACAGGGTCAGGGGAAAATCCAATATATATCTGGTGATATCTCGGGTGCTATTACAGATAGCCCAATAAATCAAAGTGCATTGTCTTTAGGAGGCCCTGCCGCATGAATCTGTGCAGCGGGAACGACCGCGGACCACCAGAGGCCGGGAAAACCACAGTCTCATGGGGCCGGACACTCAGGGTCAGGGGAAAATTCAATATATATCTGGTGATAGCTAGGGGGCTATTACAGATAGCGCTATAAACCAAAGTGCATTGTCTGTAGGAGGCCCTTGCGAATGAATCTGTACCGCAGGAACGATCTCGGACCACCAGGGGCCGAGAAAATCACCGTCTCATGGAGCCGGACACTCAGGGTCAGGGAAAAATCCAGCATATATCTGGTGATATCTCGGGTGCTATTACAGATAGCGCAATAAACCAAAGTGCATTGTCTGTAGGAGGCCCTGGCGCATGAATCTGGGCAGCGGGAACGACGTCGGACCACCAGGGGACGAGAAAATCACCGTCTCATGGAGCCGGACACTCAGGGTCAGGGAGAAATCCAATATATATCTGGTGATATCTCGGGTGCTATTACAGATAGCGCAATAAATCAAAGTGCATTGTCTGTAGGAGGCCCAGGCGAATGAATCTGTGCAGCGGGAACGACCTCGGACCACCAGGGGCCGAGAAAACCACCGTCTCATGGCGCCGGACACTCAGGGTCAGGGAAAAATCCAATATATATCTGGTGATATCTCGGGTGCTATTAGAGATAGCGCAATAAATCAAAGTGCATTGTCTGTAGGAGGCCCAGGCGCATGAATCTGGCCAGCGGGAACGACCTCGAACCACCAGGGGCCGAGAAAACCACTGTCTCATGGGGCCGGACACTCAGGGTCAGGGGAAAATCCAATATATATCTGGTGATATCACGGGTGCTATTACAGATAGCGCAATAAACCAAAGTGCATTGTCTGTAGGAGGCCCTGGCGCATAAATCTGGGCAGCGGGAACGACGTCGGACCACCAGGGGCCGAGAAAACCACCGTCTCATGGGTCCGGACACTCAGGGTCAGGGGAAAATCCAATATATATCTGGTGATATCTCGGGTGCTATTACAGATAGCGCAATAAACCAAAGTGCATTGTCTGTAGGAGGCCCTGGCGCATAAATCTGGGCAGCGGGAACGACGTCGGACCACCAGGGGCCGAGAAAACCACCGTCTCATGGGTCCGGACACTCAGGGTCAGGGGAAAATCCAATATATATCTGGTGATATCTCGGGTGCTATTACAGATAGCGCAATAAACCAAAGTGCATTGTCTGTAGGAGGCCCTTGCGAATGAATCTGTGCCGCAGGAACGACCTCGGACCACCAGGGGCCCAGAAAACCACCGACTCACGGGGCCGGACACTCAGGGTCAGGGGAAAATCCAATATATATCTGGTGATATCTCGGGTGCTATTAGAGATAGCGCAATAAATCAAAGTGCATTGTCTGTAGGAGGCCCTGCCGCATGAATCTGTGCAGCGGGAACGACCTCGGACCACCAGAGGCCGGGAAAACCACAGTCTCATGGGGCCGGACACTCAGGTTCAGGGGAAAATTCAATATATATCTGGTGATAGCTCGGGGGCTATTAGAGATAGCGCAATAAATCAAAGTGCATTGTCTGTAGGAGGCCCAGGCGAATGAATCTGTGCAGCGGGAACGACCTCGGACCACCAGGGGTGGAGAAAACCACCGTCTCATGGGTCCGGACACTCAGGGTCAGGGGAAAATCCAATATATATCTGGTGATATCTAGGGTGCTATTACAGATAGCGCTATAAACCAAAGTGCATTGTCTGTAGGAGGCCCTTGCGAATGAATCTGTACCGCAGGAACGATCTCGGGCCACCAGTGGCCGAGAAAAATACAGATATTCGGAATCCGTCACCCAAGGTCAGGGGAAAATCCAATATATATCTGGTGATATCTCGGGTGCTATTAGAGATAGCGCAATAAACCAAAGTGCATTGTCTGTAGGAGGCCCAGGCGCATGAATCTGGCCAGCGGGAACGACCTCGGACCACCAGGGGCCGAGAAAACCACCGTCTCATGGGTCCGGACACTCAGGGTCAGGGGAAAATCCAATATATATCTGGTGATATCTCGGGTGCTATTACAGATAGGGCAATAAATCAAAGTGCATTGTCTATAGGAGGCCCTGCCGCATGAATCTGTGCAGCGGCAACGACCTCGGACCACCAGGGGCCGGGAAAACCACAGTCTCATGGGGCCGGACACTCAGGGTCAGGGGAAAATCCAATATATATCTGGTGATATCTAGGGTGCTATTACAGATAGCGCTATAAACCAAAGTGCATTGTCTGTAGGAGGCCCTTGCGAATGAATCTGTACCGCAGGAACGATCTCGGACCACCAGGGGCCGAGAAAATCACCGTCTCATGGAGCCGGACACTCAGGGTCAGGGAAAAATCCAATATATATCTGGTGATATCTCGGGTGCTATTACAGATAGCGCAATAAATCAAAGTGCATTGTCTGTAGGAGGCCCAGGCGAATGAATCTGTGCAGCGGGAACGACCTCGGACCACCAGGGGCCGAGAAAACCACCGTCTCATGGGTCCGGACACTCAGGGACAGGGGAAAATAGAATATATATCTGGAGATATCTAGGGTGCTATTACAGATAGCGCTATAAACCAAAGTGCATTGTCTGTAGGAGGCCCTTGCGAATGAATCTGTACCGCAGGAACGATCTCAGACCACCAGTGGCCGAGAAAATTACAGATATTCGGAATCCGTCACCCAAGGTCATGTAAAAATCCAGCATATATCTGGTGATATCTCGGGTGCTATTACAGATAGCGCAATAAACCAAAGTGCATTGTCTGTAGGAGGCCCTGGCGCATGCATCTGGGCAGCGGGAACGACATCGGACCACCAGGGGACGAGAAAATCACCGTCTCATGGAGCCGGACACTCAGGGTCAGGGAAAAATCCAGCATATATCTGGTGATATCTCGGGTGCTATTACAGATAGCGCAATAAACCAAAGTGCATTGTCTGTAGGAGGCCCTGGCGCATGAATCTGGGCAGCGGGAACGACGTCGGACCACCAGGGGACGAGAAAATCACCGTCTCATGGAGCCGGACACTCAGGGTCAGGGAAAAATCCAATATATATCTGGTGATATCTCGGGTGCTATTACAGATAGCGCAATAAACAAAAGTGCACTGTCTGTAGGAGGCCCTGGCGCATGAATCTGGGCAGCGGGAACGACCTCGGACCACCAGGGGCCGAGAAAACCACCGTCTCATGGGTCCGAACACTCAGGGTCAGGGGAAAATCCAATATATATCTGGTTATATCTCTGGTGCTATTACAGATAGCGCAATGAACCAAAGTGCATTGTCTGTAGGAGGCCCTTGCGAATGAATCTGTGCCGCAGGAACGACCTCGGACCAATAGTGGCCGAGAAAACCACCGTCTCATGTGTCCGGACACTCAGGGTCAGGGGAAAACCCAATATATATCTGGCGATATCTCGGGTTCTATTACAGATAGCGCAATAAACCAAAGTGCATTGTCTGTAGGAGGCCCTGGCGCATGAATCTGGGCAGCAGGAACGACCTCGGACCACCAGGGGCCGAGAAAACCACCGTCTCATGGAGCCGGATACTCTGGGTCAGGGGAAAATCCAATATATATCTGGTGATATCTCGGGTGCTATTACAGATAGCGCAATAAATCAAAGTGCATTGTCTGTAGGAGGCCCAGGCGAATGAATCTGTGCAGCGGGAACGACCTCGGACCACCAGAGGCCGAGAAAATTACAGATATTCGGAATCCGTCACCCAAGGTCATGTAAAAATCCAGCATATATCTGGTGATATCTCGGGTGCTATTACAGATAGCGCAATAAACCAAAGTGCATTGTCTGTAGGAGGCCCTGGCGCATGAATCTGGGCAGCGGGAACGACCTCGGACCACGAGGGGCCAAGAAAACCACCGACTCACGGGGCCGGACTCTCATGGTCAGGGGAAAATCCAATATATATCTGGTGATATCTCGTGTGCTATTAGAGATAGCGCAATAAACCAAAGTGCATTGTCTGTAGGAGGCCCTAGCGCATGAATCTGGGCAGCGGGAACGACCTCGGACCACCAGGGGCCGAGAAAATCACCGTCTCATGGAGCCGGACACTCAGGGTCAGGGAGAAATCCAATATATATCTGGTGATATCTCGGGTGCTATTACAGATAGCGCAATAAATCAAAGTGCATTGTCTGTAGGAGGCCCAGGTGAATGAATCTGTGCAGCGGGAACGACCTCGGACCACCAGAGGCCGAGAAAACCACCGTCTCATGGGTCCGGACACTCAGGGTCAGGGGAAAATCCAATATATATCTCGTGATATCTCGGGTGCCATTAGAGATAGCGCAATAAACCAAAGTGAATTATCTGCAGGAGGCCCTGGTGCATGCATCTGTGCAGCGGGAACGACCTCGGACCACCAGGGGCCGAGAAAACCACCGTCTCATGGGTCCGGACACTCAGGGTCAGGGGAAAATCCAATTTATATCTGGTGATATCTCGGGTGCTATTAGAGATAGCGCAATAAACCAAAGTGAATTATCTGCGGGAGGCCCTGGTGCATGCATCTGTGCAGCGGGAACGACCTCGGACCACCAGGGGCCGAGAAAACCACCGTCTCATGGGTCCGGACACTCAGGGTCAGGGGAAAACCCAATATATATCTGGTGATATCTCGGGTGCTATTACAGATAGCGCAATAAATCAAAGTGCATTGTCTGTAGGAGGCCCAGGCGAATGAATCTGTGCAGCGGGAACGACCTCGGACCACCAGGGGCCGAGAAAACCACCGTCTCATGGCGCCGGACACTCAGGGTCAGAGAAAAATCCAATATATATCTGGTGATATCTCGGGTGCTATTAGAGATAGCGCAATAAATCAAAGTGCATTGTCTATAGGAGTCCCTGCCGCATGAATCTGTGCAGCGGCAACGACCTCGGACCACCAGCGGCCGGGAAAACCACAGTCTCATGGGGCCGGACACTCAGGGTCAGGGGAAAATCCAATATATATCTGGTGATATCTAGGGTGCTATTACAGATAGCGCTATAAACCAAAGTGCATTGTCTGTAGGAGGCCCTTGCGAATGAATCTGTACCGCAGGAACGATCTCGGACCACCAGGGGCCGAGAAAATCACCGTCTCATGGAGCCGGACACTCAGGGTCAGGGAAAAATCCAATATATATCTGGTGATATCTCGGGTGCTATTACAGATAGCGCAATAAATCAAAGTGCATTGTCTGTAGGAGGACCAGGCGAATGAATCTGTGCAGCGGGAACGACCTCGGACCACCAGGGTCCGAGAAAACCACCGTCTCATGGGTCCGGACACTCAGGGACAGGGGAAAATCCAATATATATCTGGAGATATCTAGGGTGCTATTACAGATAGCGCTACAAACCAAAGTGCATTGTCTGTAGGAGGCCCTTGCGAATGAATCTGTACCGCAGGAACGATCTCGGACCACCAGTGGCCGAGAAAATTACAGATATTCGGAATCCGTCACCCAAGGTCAGGGGAAAATCCAATATATATCTGGTGATATCTCGGGTGCTATTAGTGATAGCGCAATAAACCAAAGTGCATTGTCTGTAGGAGGCCCTGGCGCATGAATCTGGGCAGCGGGAACGACCTCGGACCACGAGGGGCCAAGAAAACCACCGACTCACGGGGCCGGACTCTCAGGGTCAGGGGAAAATCCAATATATATCTGGTGATATCTCGTGTGCTATTAGAGATAGCGCAATAAACCAAAGTGCATTGTCTGTAGGAGGCCCAGGCGCATGAATCTGGCCAGCGGGAACGACCTCGGACCACCAGGGGCCGAGAAAACCACCGTCTCATGGGTCCGGACACTCAGGGTCAGGGGAAAATCCAATATATATCTGGTGATATCTCGGGTGCTATTACAGATAGCGCAATAAATCAATGTGCATTGTCTATAGGAGGCCCTGCCGCATGAATCTGTGCAGCGGGAACGACCTCGGACCACCAGGGGCCGGGAAAACCACAGTCTCATGGGGCCGGACACTCAGGGTCAGGGGAAAATTCAATATATATCTGGTGATATCTCGGATGCTATTAGAGATAGCGCAATAAATCAAAGTGCATTGTCTGTAGGTGGCACTGGCGAATGAATCTGTGCCGCAGGAACGACCTCGGACCACCAGTGGCCGAGAAAATTACAGATATTCGGAATCCGTCACCCAAGGTCATGTAAAAATCCAGCATATATCTGGTGATATCTCGGGTGCTATTACAGATGGCGCAATAAACCAAAGTGCATTGTCTGTAGGAGGCCCTGGCGCATGAATCTGGGCAGCAGGATCGACCTCGGACCACCAGGGGCCGAGAAAACCACCGTCTCATGGGTCCGGATACTCTGGGTCAGGGGAAAATCCAATATATATCTGGTGATATCTCGGGTGCTATTACAGATAGCGCAATAAATCAAAGTGCATTGTCTGTAGGAGGCCCAGGCGAATGAATCTGTGCAGCGGGAACGACCTCGGACCACCAGAGGCCGAGAAAATTACTGATATTCGGAATCCGTCACCCAAGGTCATGTAAAAATCCAGCATATATCTGGTGATATCTCGGGTGCTATTACAGATAGCGCAATAAACCAAAGTGCATTGTCTGTAGGAGGCCCTGGCGCATGAATCTGGGCAGCGGGAACGACGTCGGACCACCAGGGGACGAGAAGATCACCGTCTCATGGAGCCGGACACTCAGGGTCAGGGAAAAATCCAATATATATCTGGTGATATCTCGGGTGCTATTACAGATAGCGCAATAAACCAAAGTGCACTGTCTGTAGGAGGCCCTGGCGCATGAATCTGGGCAGCGGGAACGACCTCGGACCACCAGGGGCCGAGAAAACCACCGTCTCATGGGTCCGGACACTCAGGGTCAGGGGAAAATCCAATATATATCTGGTTATATTTCTGGTGCTATTACAGATAGCGCAATGAACCAAAGTGCATTGTCTGTAGGAGGCCCTTGCGAATGAATCTGTGCCGCAGGAACGACCTCGGACCACCAGTGGCCGAGAAAACCACCGTCTCATGGGTCCGGACACTCAGGGTCAGGGGAAAACCCAATATATATCTGGTGATATCTAGGGTGCTATTACAGATAGCGCTATAAACCAAAGTGCATTGTCTGTAGGAGGCCCTGGCGCATGAATCTGGGCAGCGGGAACGACCTCGGACCACGAGGGGCCAAGAAAACCACCTACTCACGGGGCCGGACTCTCATGGTCAGGGGAAAATCCAATATATATCTGGCGATATCTCGTGTGCTATTAGAGATAGCGCAATAAACCAAGTGCATTGTCTGTAGGAGGCCCAGGCGCATGAATCTGGGCAGCGGGAACGACCTCGGACCACCAGGGGCCGAGAAAACCACCGTCTCATGGGTCCGGACACTCAGGGTCAGGGGAAAATCCAATATATATCTGGTGATATCTCGGGTGCTATTACAGATAGGGCAATAAATCAAAGTGCATTGTCTATAGGAGGCCCTGCCGCATGAATCTGTGCAGCGGCAACGACCTCGGACCACCAGGGGCCGGCAAAACCACAGTCTCATGGGGCCGGACACTCAGTGTCAGGGGAAAATCCAATATATATCTGGTGATATCTAGGGTGCTATTACAGATAGCGCTATAAACCAAAGTGAATTGTCTGTAGGAGGCCCTTGCGAATGAATCTGTACCGCAGGAACGATCTCGGACCACCAGGGGCCGAGAAAATCACCGTCTCATGGAGCCGGACACTCATGGTCAGGGAAAAATCCAATATATATCTGGTGATATCTCGGGTGCTATTACAGATAGCGCAATAAATCAAAGTGCATTGTCTGTAGGAGGCCCAGGCGAATGAATCTGTGCAGCGGGAACGACCTCGGACCACCAGGGGCCGAGAAAACCACCGTCTCATGGGTCCGGACACTCAGGGACAGGGGAAAATCCAATATATATCTGGAGATATCTAGGGTGCTATTACAGATAGCGCTATAAACCAAAGTGCATTGTCTGTAGGAGGCCCTTGCGAATGAATCTGTACCGCAGGAACGATCTCGGACCACCGGTGGCCGAGAAAATTACAGATAATCGGAATCCGTCACCCAAGGTCAGGGGAAAATCCAATATATATCTGGTGATATCTCGGGTGCTATTAGAGATAGCGCAATAAACCAAAGTGCATTGCCTGTAGGAGGCCATGGCGCATGAATCTGGGCAGCGGGAACGACCTCGGACCACGAGGGGCCAAGAAAACCACCGACTCACGGGGCCGGACTCTCAGGGTCAGGGGAAAATCCAATATATATCTGGTGATATCTCGTGTGCTATTAGAGATAGCGCCATAAACCAAAGTGCATTGTCTGTAGGAGGCCCAGGCGCATGAATCTGGCCAGCGGGAACGACCTCGGACCACCAGGGGCCGAGAAAACCACCGTCTCATGGGTCCGGACACTCAGGGTCAGGGGAAAATCCAATATATATCTGGTGATATCTCGGGTGCTATTACAGATAGCGCAATAAATCAAAGTGCATTGTCTATAGGAGGCCCTGCCGCATGAATCTGTGCAGCGGGAACGACCTCGGACCACCAGGGGCCGGGAAAACCACAGTCTCATGGGGCCGGACACTCAGGGTCAGGGGAAAATTCAATATATATCTGGTGATATCTCGGATGCTATTAGAGATAGCGCAATAAATCAAAGTGCATTGTCTGTAGGTGGCACTGGCGAATGAATCTGTGCCGCAGGAACGACCTCGGACCACCAGTGGCCGAGAAAATTACAGATATTCGGAATCCGTCACCCAAGGTCATGTAAAAATCCAGCATATATCTGGTGATATCTCGGGTGCTATTACAGATAGCGCAATAAACCAAAGTGCATTGTCTGTAGGAGGCCCTGGCGCATGAATCTGGGCAGCGGGAACGACATCGGACCACCAGGGGACGAGAAAATCACCGTCTCATGGAGCCGGACACTCAGGGTCAGGGAAAAATCCAGCATATATCTGGTGATATCTCGGGTGCTATTACAGATAGCGCAATAAACCAAAGTGCATTGTCTGTTGGAGGCCCTGGCGCATGAATCTGGGCAGCGGGAACGACGTCGGACCACCAGGGGACGAGAAAATCACCGTCTCATGGAGCCGGACACTCAGGGTCAGGGAAAAATCCAATATATATCTGGTGATATCTCGGGTGCTATTACAGATAGCGCAATAAACAAAAGTGCACTGTCTGTAGGAGGCCCTGGCGCATGAATCTGGGCAGCGGGAACGACCTCGGACCACCAGGGGCCGAGAAAACCACCGTCTCATTGGTCCGGACACTCAGGGTCAGGGGAAAATCCAATATATATCTGGTGATATCTCGGGTGCTATTACAGATAGCGCAATAAATCAAAGTGCATTGTCTGTAGGAGGCCCAGGCGAATGAATCTGTGCAGCGGGAACGACCTCGGACCACCAGAGGCCGAGAAAATTACTGATATTCGGAATCCGTCACCCAAGGTCATGTAAAAATCCAGCATATATCTGGTGATATCTCGGTTGCTATTACAGATAGCGCAATAAACCAAAGTGCATTGTCTGTAGGAGGCCCTGGCGCATGAATCTGGGCAGCGGGAACGACGTCGGACCACCAGGGGACGAGAAAATCACCGTCTCATGGAGCCGGACACTCAGGGTCAGGGAAAAATCCAATATATATCTGGTGATATCTCGGGTGCTATTACAGATAGCGCAATAAACCAAAGTGCACTGTCTGTAGGAGGCCCTGGCGCATGAATCTGGGCAGCGGGAACGACCTCGGACCACCAGGGGCCGAGAAAACCACCGTCTCATTGGTCCGGACACTCAGGGTCAGGGGAAAATCCAATATATATCTGGTCATATCTCTGGTGCTATTACAGATAGCGCAATGAACCAAAGTGCATTGTCTGTAGGAGGCCCTTGCGAATGAATCTGTGCCGCAGGAACGACCTCGGACCACCAGTGGCCGAGAAAACCACCGTCTCATGGGTCCGTACACTCAGGGTCAGGGGAAAACCCAATATATATCTGGTGATATCTCGGGTTCTATTACAGATAGCCCAATAAACCAAAGTGCATTGTCTGTAGGAGGCCCTGGCGCATGAATCTGGGCAGCGGGAACGACCTCGGACCACCAGGGGCCGAGAAAACCACCGTCTCATGGGTCCGGATACTCTGGGTCAGGGGAAAATCCAATATATATCTGGTGATATCTCGGGTGCTATTAGAGATAGCGCAATAAACCAAAGTGAATTATCTGCGGGAGGCCCTGGTGCATGCATCTGTGCAGCGGGAACGACCTCGGACCCCCTGGGCCGAGAAAACCACCGTCTCATGGGTCCGGACACTCAGGGTCAGGGAAAAATCCAATATATATCTGGTGATATCTCGGGTGCTATTACAGATAGCGCAATAAACCGAAGTGCACTGTCTGTAGGAGGCCCTGGCGCATGAATCTGGGCAGCGGGAACGTCCTCGGACCACCAGGGGCCGAGAAAACCACCGTCTCATGGGTCCGGACACTCAGGGTCAGGGGAAAATCCAATATATATCTGGTGATATCTCGGGAGCTATTACAGATAGCGCAATAAACCAAAGTGCATTGTCTGTAGGAGGCCCTTGCGAATGAATCTGTGCCGCAGGAACGACCTCGGACCACCAGGGGCCCAGAAAACCACCGACTCACGGGGCCGGACACTCAGGGTCAGGGGAAAATCCAATATATATCTGGTGATATCTCGGGTGCTATTAGAGATAGCGCAATAAACCAAAGTGCATTGTCTGTAGGAGGCCCAGGCGCATGAATCTGGCCAGCGGGAACGACCTCGGACCACCAGGGTCCGAGAAAACCACCGTCTCATGGGTCCGGACACTCAGGGTCAGGGGAAAATCCAATATATATCTGGTGATATCTCGGGTGCTATTACAGATAGCGCAATAAATCAAAGTGCATTGTCTGTAGGAGGCCCAGGCGAATGAATCTGGCCAGCAGGAACGACCTCCGACCACCAGGGGCCGAGCAAACCACCGTCTCATGGGGCCGGACACTCAGGGTCAGGGGAAAATCCAATATATATCTGGTGATATCTCGGGTGCTATTACAGATAGCCCAATAAATCAAAGTGCATTGTCTGTAGGAGGCCCTGCCGCATGAATCTGTGCAGCGGGAACGACCTCGGACCACCAGAGGCCGGGAAAACCACAGTCTCATGGGGCCGGACACTCAGGGTCAGGGGAAAATTCAATATATATCTGGTGATAGCTCGGGGGCTATTAGAGATAGCGCAATAAATCAAAGTGCATTGTCTGTAGGAGGCACTGGCGAACGAATCTGTGCCGCAGGAACGACCTCAGACCACCAGTGGCCGAGAAAATTACAGATATTCGGAATCCGTCACCCAAGGTCATGTAAAAATCCAGCATATATCTGGTGATATCTCGGGTGCTATTACAGATAGCGCAATAAACCAAAGTGCATTGTCTGTAGGAGCCCCTGGCGCATGAATCTGGGCAGCGGGAACGACGTCGGACCACCAGGGGACGAGAAAACCACCGTCTCATGGCGCCGGACACTCAGGGTCAGGGAAAAATCCAATATATATCTGGTGATATGTCGGGTGCTATTAGAGATAGCGCAATAAATCAAAGTGCATTGTCTGTAGGAGGCCCAGGCGCATGAATCTGGCCAGCGGGAACGACCTCGAACCACCAGGGGCCGAGAACACCACAGTCTCATGGGGCCGGACACTCAGGGTCAGGGGAAAGTCCAATATATATCTGGTGATATCTCGGGTGCTATTACAGATAGCGCAATAAATCAAAGTGCATTGTCTGTAGGAGGCCCAGGCGAATGAATCTGTGCAGCGGGAACGACCTCGGACCACCAGGGGCCGAGAAAACCACCGTCTCATGGGTCCGGACACTCAGGGTCAGGGGAAAATCCAATATATATCTGGTTATATCTCGGGGGCTATTACAGATAGCGCAATCAACCAAAGTGCATTGTCTGTAGGAGGCTCTGGCGCATGAATCTGGGCAGCGGGAACGACCTCGGACAACCAGGGGCCGAAAAAACCACCGTCTCATGGGTCCGGACACTCAGGGTCAGGGGAAAACCCAATATATATCTGGTGATATCTCTGGTGCTATTACAGATAGCGCAATAAATCAAAGTGCATTGTCTGTAGGAGGCCCTTGCGAATGAATCTGTGCCGCAGGAACGACCTCGGACCACCAGTGGCCGGGAAAATTACAGATATTCGGAATCCGTCACCCAAGGTCATGTAAAAATCCAGCAAATATCTGGTGATATCTTGGGTGCAATTAGAGATAGCGCAAAAAACCAAAGTGCATTGTCTGTAGGAGGCCCTAGCGCATGAATCTGGGCAGCGGGAACGACTTCGGACCACCAGGGGCCGAGAAAACCACCGACTCACGGGGCCGGACACTCAGGGTCAGGGAAAAATCCAATATATATCTGGTGATATCTCGGGTGCTATTACAGATAGCGCAATAAATCAAAGTGCATTGTCTGTAGGAGGCCCAGGCGAATGAATCTGTGCAGCGGGAACGACCTCGGACCACCAGGGGCCGAGAAAACCACCGTCTCATGGGTCCGGACACTCAGGGTCAGGGGAAAATCCAATATATATCTGGTTATATCTCGGGTGCTATTACAGATAGCGCAATCAACCAAAGTGCATTGTCTGTAGGAGGCCCTGGCGCATGAATCTGGGCAGCGGGAACGACCTCGGACAACCAGGGGCCGAAAAAACCACCGTCTCATGGGTCCGGACACTCAGGGTCAGGGGAAAACCCAATATATATCTGGTGATATCTCTGGTGCTATTACAGATAGCGCAATAAATCAAAGTGCATTGTCTGTAGGAGGCCCTTGCGAATGAATCTGTGCCGCAGGAACGACCTCGGACCACCAGTGGCCGAGAAAATTACAGATATTCGGAATCCGTCACCCAAGGTCATGTAAAAATCCAGCAAATATCTGGTGATATCTTGGGTGCAATTAGAGATAGCGCAAAAAACCAAAGTGCATTGTCTGTAGGAGGCCCTAGCGCATGAATCTGGGCAGCGGGAACGACTTCGGACCACCAGGGGCCGAGAAAACCACCGACTCACGGGGCCGGACACTCAGGGTCAGGGAAAAATCCAATATATATCTGGTGATATCTCGGGTGCTATTACAGATAGCGCAATAAATCAAAGTGCATTGTCTGTAGGAGGCCCTGGCGCATGAATCTGTGCAGCTCGAACGACCTCGGACCACCAGGTGCCGAGAGAACCACCGTCTCATGGGTCCTGACACTCAGGGTCAGGGGAAAAACCAATATATATCTGGTGATATCTCGGGTGCAATTAAAGATAGCGCAATAAACCAAAGTGAATTATCTGCAGGAGGCCCTGGCGCATTCATCTGTGCAGCGGGAACGACCTCGGACCACCAGGGGCCGAGTAAACCAACGTCTCATGGGGCCGGACACTCAGGGTCAGGGAAAAATCCAATATATATCTGGTGATATCTCGGGTGCTATTACAGATAGCGCAATAAATCAAAGTGCATTGTCTGTAGGAGGCACTGGCGAATGAATCTGTGCCGCAGGAACGATCTCGGACCACCAGTGGCCGAGAAAATTACAGATATTCGGAATCCGTCACCCAAGGTCATGTAAAAATCCAGCAAATATCTGGTGATATCTCGGGTGATATTAGAGATAGCGTAATAAACCAAAGTGCATTGTCTGTAGGAGGCCCTGTCGCATGAATCTGGGCAGCGGGAACGACCTCGGACCGCCAGGGGCCGAGAAAACCACCGACTCACGGGGCCGGACACTCAGGGTCAGGGGAAAATCCAATATATATCTGGTGATATCTCGGGTGCTATTACAGATAGCGCAATAAATCAAAGTGCATTGTCTGTAGGAGGACCTGGCGCATGAATCTGGACAGCGGGAACGACCTCGGACCACCAGGGGCCGGCAAAACCACAGTCTCATGGGGCCGGACACTCAGTGTCAGGGGAAAATCCAATATATATCTGGTGATATCTCTGGTGCTATTACAGATAGCGCAATAAATCAAAGTGCATTGTCTGTAGGAGGCCCTTGCGAATGAATCTGTGCCGCAGGAACGACCTCGGACCACCAGTGGCCGAGAAAATTACAGATATTCGGAATCCGTCACCCAAGGTCATGTAAAAATCCAGCAAATATCTGGTGATATCTTGGGTGCAATTAGAGATAGCGCAAAAAACCAAAGTGCATTGTCTGTAGGAGGCCCTAGCGCATGAATCTGGGCAGCGGGAACGACCTCGGACCACCAGGGGCCGAGAAAATCACCGTCTCATGGAGCCGGACACTCAGGGTCAGGGAGAAATCCAATATATATCTGGTGATATCTCGGGTGCTATTACAGATAGCGCAATAAATCAAAGTGCATTGTCTGTAGGAGGCCCAGGCGAATGAATCTGTGCAGCGGGAACGACCTCGGACCACCAGGGGCCGAGAAAACCACCGTCTCATGGCGCCGGACACTCAGGGTCAGGGAAAAATCCAATATATATCTGGTGATATCTCGGGTGCTATTAGAGATAGCGCAATAAATCAAAGTGCATTGTCTGTAGGAGGCCCGGGCGCATGAATCTGGCCAGCGGGAACGACCTCGAACCACCAGGGGCCGAGAAAACCACAGTCTCATGGGGCCGGACACTCAGGGTCAGGGGAAAATCCAATATATATCTGGTGATGTCTCGGGTGCTATTACAGATAGCGCAATAAATCAAAGTGCATTGTCTGTAGGAGGCCCTGGCGCATGAATCTGGGCAGCGGGAACGACCTCGGACCACTAGGGGCCGAGAAAATCACCGCCTCATGGAGCCGGACACTGAGGGTCAGGGAAAAATCCAATATATATCAGGTGATATCTCGGGTGCTATTACAGATAGCGCAATAAATCAAAGTGCATTGTCTGTAGGAGGCCCAGGCGAATGAATCTGTGCAGCGGGAACGACCTCGGACCACCAGGGGCCGAGAAAACCACCGTCTCATTGGTCCGGACACTCAGGGTCAGGGGAAAATCCAATATATATCTGGTGATATCTCGGGTGATATTAGAGATAGCGTAATAAACCAAAGTGCATTGTCTGTAGGAGGCCCTGTCGCATGAATCTGGGCAGCGGGAACGACCTCGGACCGCCAGGGGCCGAGAAAACCACCGACTCACGGGGCCGGACACTCAGGGTCAGGGGAAAATCCAATATATATCTGGTGATATCTCGGGTGCTATTACAGATAGCGCAATAAATCAAAGTGCATTGTCTGTAGGAGGCCCAGGCGAATGAATCTGTGCAGCGGGAACGACCTCGGACCACCAGGGGCCGAGAAAACCACCGTCTCATGGGTCCGGACACTCAGGGACAGGGGAAAATCCAATATATATCTGGAGATATCTAGGGTGCTATTACAGATAGCGCTATAAACCAAAGTGCATTGTCTGTAGGAGGCCCTTGCGAATGAATCTGTACCGCAGGAACGATCTCGGACCACCGGTGGCCGAGAAAATTACAGATAATCGGAATCCGTTACCCAAGGTCAGGGGAAAATCCAATATATATCTGGTGATATCTCGGGTGCTATTAGAGATAGCGCAATAAACCAAAGTGCATTGTCTCTAGGAGGCCATGGCGCATGAATCTGGGCAGCGGGAACGACCTCGGACCACGAGGGGCCAAGAAAACCACCGACTCACGGGGCCGGACTCTCAGGGTCAGGGGAAAATCCAATATATATCTGGTGATATCTCGTGTGCTATTAGAGATAGCGCCATAAACCAAAGTGCATTGTCTGTAGGAGGCCCAGGCGCATGAATCTGGCCAGCGGGAACGACCTCGGACCACCAGGGGCCGAGAAAACCACCGTCTCATGGGTCCGGACATTCAGGGTCAGGGGAAAATCCAATATATATCTGGTGATATCTCGGGTGCTATTACAGATAGCGCAATAAATCAAAGTGCATTGTCTATAGGAGGCCCTGCCGCATGAATCTGTGCAGCGGGAACGACCTCGGACCACCAGGGGCCGGGAAAACCACAGTCTCATGGGGCCGGACACTCAGGGTCAGGGGAAAATTCAATATATATCTGGTGATATCTCGGGTGCTATTAGAGATAGCGCAATAAATCAAAGTGCATTGTCTGTAGGTGGCACTGGCGAATGAATCTGTGCCGCAGGAACGACCTCGGACCACCAGTGGCCGAGAAAATTACAGATATTCGGAATCCGTCACCCAAGGTCATGTAAAAATCCAGCAAATATCTGGTGATATCTTGGGTGCTATTAGAGATAGCGCAAAAAACCAAAGTGCATTGTCTGTAGGAGGCCCTAGCGCATGAATCTGGGCAGCGGGAACGACCTCGGACCACCAGGGGCCCAGAAAATCACCGTCTCATGGAGCCGGACACTCAGGGTCAGGGAGAAATCCAATATATATCTGGTGATATCTCGGGTGCTATTACAGATAGCGCAATAAATCAAAGTGCATTGTCTGTAGGAGGCCCAGGCGAATGAATCTGTGCAGCGGGAACGACCTCGGACCACCAGGGGCCGAGAAAACCACCGTCTCATGGCGCCGGACACTCAGGGTCAGGGAAAAATCCAATATATATCTGGTGATATCTCGGGTGCTATTAGAGATAGCGCAATAAATCAAAGTGCATTGTCTGTCGGAGGCCCAGGCGCATGAATCTGGCCAGCGGGAACGACCTCGAACCACCAGGGGCCGAGAAAACCACAGTCTCATGGGGCCGGACACTCAGGGTCAGGGGAAAATCCAATATATATCTGGTGATGTCTCGGGTGCTATTACAGATAGCGCAATAAATCAAAGTGCATTGTCTGTAGGAGGCCCTGGCGCATGAATCTGGGCAGCGGGAACGACCTCGGACCACTAGGGGCCGAGAAAATCACCGTCTCATGGAGCCGGACACTGAGGGTCAGGGAAAAATCCAATATAAATCTGGTGATATCTCGGGTGCTATTACAGATAGCGCAATAAATCAAAGTGCATTGTCTGTAGGAGGCCCAGGCGAATGAATCTGTGCAGCGGGAACGACCTCGGACCACCAGGGGCCGAGAAAACCACCGTCTCATGGGTCCGGACACTCAGGGTCAGGGGAAAATCCAATATATATCTGGTTATATCTCGGGTGCTATTACAGATAGCGCAATCAACCAAAGTGCATTGTCTGTAGGAGGCCCTGGCGCATGAATCTGGGCAGCGGGAACGACCTCGGACAACCAGGGGCCGAAAAAACCACCGTCTCATGGGTCCGGACACTCAGGGTCAGGGGAAAACCCAACATATATCTGGTTATATCTCGGGTGCTATTACAGATAGCGCAATAAATCAAAGTGCATTGTCTGTAGGAGGCCCTTGCGAATGAATCTGTGCCGCAGGAACGACCTCGGACAACCAGGGGCCGAAAAAACCACCGTCTCATGGGTCCGGACACTCAGGGTCAGGGGAAAACCCAATATATATCTGGTGATATCTCTGGTGCTATTACAGATAGCGCAATAAATCAAAGTGCATTGTCTGTAGGAGGCCCTTGCGAATGAATCTGTGCCGCAGGAACGACCTCGGACCACCAGTGGCCGAGAAAATTACAGATATTCGGAATCCGTCACCCAAGGTCATGTAAAAATCCAGCAAATATCTGGTGATATCTTGGGTGCAATTAGAGATAGCGCAAAAAACCAAAGTGCATTGTCTGTAGGAGGCCCTAGCGCATGAATCTGGGCAGCGGGAACGACTTCGGACCACCAGGGGCCGAGAAAACCACCGACTCACGGGGCCGGACACTCAGGGTCAGGGAAAAATCCAATATATATCTGGTGATATCTCGGGTGCTATTACAGATAGCGCAATAAATCAAAGTGCATTGTCTGTAGGAGGCCCTGGCGCATGAATCTGTGCAGTTCGAACGACCTCGGACCACCAGGGGCCGAGAAAACCACCGTCTCATGGGTCCGGACACTCAGGGTCAGGGGAAAATCCAATATATATCTGGTTATATCTCTGGTGCTATTACAGATAGCGCAATAAACCAAAGTGCATTGTCTGTAGGAGGCCCTTGCGAATGAATCTGTGCCGCAGGAACGACCTCGGACCACCAGTGGCCGAGAAAACCACCGTCTCATGGGTCCGGACACTCAGGGTCAGGGGAAAACCCAATATATATCTGGTGATATCTCGGGTGCTATTACAGATAGCGCAATAA
Organism: Nomia melanderi; assembly: GCF_051020985.1. Classification (NCBI taxonomy): domain Eukaryota; kingdom Metazoa; phylum Arthropoda; class Insecta; order Hymenoptera; family Halictidae; genus Nomia; species Nomia melanderi. The sequence goes on along the minus strand of NW_027475148.1, from coordinate 243,961 downwards.
ATCAAAGTGCATTGTCTGTAGGAGGCCCTTGCGAATGAATCTGTGCCGCAGGAACGACCTCGGACCACCAGTGGCCGAGAAAATTACAGATATTCGGAATCCGTCACCCAAGGTCATGTAAAAATCCAGCAAATATCTGGTGATATCTTGGGTGCAATTAGAGATAGCGCAAAAAACCAAAGTGCATTGTCTGTAGGAGGCCCTAGCGCATGAATCTGGGCAGCGGGAACGACTTCGGACCACCAGGGGCCGAGAAAACCACCGACTCACGGGGCCGGACACTCAGGGTCAGGGAAAAATCCAATATATATCTGGTGATATCTCGGGTGCTATTACAGATAGCGCAATAAATCAAAGTGCATTGTCTGTAGGAGGCCCTGGCGCATGAATCTGTGCAGCTCGAACGACCTCGGACCACCAGTGGCCGAGAAAACCACCGTCTCATGGGTCCGGACACTCAGGGTCAGGGGAAAACCCAATATATATCTGGTGATATCTCGGGTGCTATTACAGATAGCGCAATAAATGAAAGTGCATTGTCTGTAGGAGGCCGTTGCGAATGAATCTGTGCCGCAGGAACGACCTCGGACCACCAGTGGCCGAGAAAATTACAGATATTCGGAATCCGTCACCTAAGGTCATGTAAAAATCCAGCAAATATCTGGTGATACCTTGGGTGCTATTAGAGATAGCGCAAAAAACCAAAGTGCATTGTCTGTAGGAGGCCCTAGCGCATGAATCTGGGCAGCGGGAACGACCTCGGACCACCAGGGGCCGAGAAAATCACCGTCTCATGGAGCCGGACACTCAGGGTCAGGGAGAAATCCAATATATATCTGGTGATATCTCGGGTGCTATTACAGATAGCGCAATAAATCAAAGTGCATTGTCTGTAGGAGGCCCAGGCGAATGAATCTGTGCAGCGGGAACGACCTCGGACCACCAGGGGCCGAGAAAACCACCGTCTCATGGCGCCGGACACTCAGGGTCAGGGAAAAATCCAATATATATCTGGTGATATCTCGGGTGCTATTAGAGATAGCGCAATAAATCAAAGTGCATTGTCTGTAGGAGGCCCAGGCGCATGAATCTGGCCAGCGGGAACGACCTCGAACCACCAGGGGCCGAGAAAACCACAGTCTCATGGGGCCGGACACTCAGGGTCAGGGGAAAATCCAATATATATCTGGTGATGTCTCGGGTGCTATTACAGATAGCGCAATAAATCAAAGTGCATTGTCTGTAGGAGGCCCTGGCGCATGAATCTGGGCAGCGGGAACGACCTCGGACCACTAGGGGCCGAGAAAATCACCGTCTCATGGAGCCGGACACTGAGGGTCAGGGAAAAATCCAATATAAATCTGGTGATATCTCGGGTGCTATTACAGATAGCGCAATAAATCAAAGTGCATTGTCTGTAGGAGGCCCAGGCGAATGAATCTGTGCAGCGGGAACGACCTCGGACCACCAGGGGCCGAGAAAACCACCGTCTCATGGGTCCGGACACTCAGGGTCAGGGGAAAATCCAATATATATCTGGTTATATCTCGGGTGCTATTACAGATAGCGCAATCAACCAAAGTGCATTGTCTGTAGGAGGCCCTGGCGCATGAATCTGGGCAGCGGGAACGACCTCGGACAACCAGGGGCCGAAAAAACCACCGTCTCATGGGTCCGGACACTCAGGGTCAGGGGAAAACCCAACATATATCTGGTGATATCTCTGGTGCTATTACAGATAGCGCAATAAATCAAAGTGCATTGTCTGTAGGAGGCCCTTGCGAATGAATCTGTGCCGCAGGAACGACCTCGGACCACCAGTGGCCGAGAAAATTACAGATATTCGGAATCCGTCACCCAAGGTCATGTAAAAATCCAGCAAATATCTGGTGATATCTTGGGTGCAATTAGAGATAGCGCAAAAAACCAAAGTGCATTGTCTGTAGGAGGCCCTAGCGCATGAATCTGGGCAGCGGGAACGACAAAGGACCACCAGGGGCCGAGAAAACCACCGACTCACGGGGCCGGACACTCAGGGTCAGGGAAAAATCCAATATATATCTGGTGATATCTCGGGTGCTATTACAGATAGCGCAATAAATCAAAGTGCATTGTCTGTAGGAGGCCCTGGCGCATGAATCTGTGCAGGTCGAACGATCTCGGACCACTAGTGGCCGAGAAAATTACAGATATTCGGAATCCGTTACCCAAGGTCATGTAAAAATCCAGCAAATATCTGGTGATATCTCGGGTGATATTAGAGATAGCGTAATAAACCAAAGTGCATAGTCTGTAGGAGGCCCTGGCGCATGAATCTGGGCAACGGGTACGACCTCGGACCGCCAGGGGCCGAGTAAACCAACGTCTCATGGGGCCGGACACTCAGGGTCAGGGAAAAATCCAATATATATCTGGTGATATCTCGGGTGCTATTACAGATAGCGCAATAAATCAAAGTGCATTGTCTGTAGGAGGCACTGGCGAATGAATCTGTGCCGCAGGAACGATCTCGGACCACCAGTGGCCGAGAAAATTACAGATATTCGGAATCCGTCACCCAAGGTCATGTAAAAATCCAGCAAATATCTGGTGATATCTCGGGTGATATTAGAGATAGCGTAATAAACCAAAGTGCATTGTCTGTAGGAGTCCCTGGCGCATGAATCTGGGCAGCGGGAACGACCTCGGACCGCCAGGGGCCGAGAAAACCACCGACTCACGGGGCCGGACACTCAGGGTCAGGGGAAAATCCAATATATATCTGGTGATATCTCGGGTGCTATTAGAGATAGCGCAATAAACCAATGAGAATTATCTGCAGGAGGCCCTGGCGCATGCATCTGTGCAGCGTGAACGACCTCGGGCCACCAGGGGCCAAGAAAACCACCGTCTCATGGGGCCGGACACTCAGGGTCAGGGAAAAATCCAATATATATCTGGTGATATCTCGGGTGCTATTAGAGATAGCGCAATAAATCAAAGTGCATTGTCTGTAGGAGGCCCTGGCGCATGAATCTGGCCAGCGGGAACGACCACGGACCACCAGGGTCCGAGAAAACCACAGTCTCATGGGCCCGGACACTCAGGGTCAGGGGAAAATCCAATATATATCTGGTGATATCTCGGGTGCTATTACAGATAGCGCAATAAATCAAAGTGCATTGTCTGTAGGAGGCCCTGGCGCATGAATCTGGACAGCGGGAACGACCTCGGACCACCAGGGGCCGAGAAAACCACAGTCTCATTGGGCCGGACACTCAGGGTCAGGGGAAAATCCAATATATATCTGGTGATATCTCGGGTGCTATTAGAGATAGCGCAATAAACCAAAGTGAATTATCTGAAGGAGGCCCTGGCGCATGCATCTGTGCAGCGGGAACGACCTCGGACCACAAGGGGCCGAGAAAACCACCGTCTCATGGGGCAGGACACTCAGGGACAGGGAAAAATCCAATATATATCTGGTGATATCTTGGGTGCTATTACAGGTAGCGCAATAAATCAAAGTGCATTGTCTGTAGGAGGCCCTGGCGCAGGAATCTGAGCAGCGGGAACGACCTCGCACCACCAGGGGCCGAGGAAACCACCGTCTCATGGGGCCGGCCCCTCAGGGTCATGGAAAAATCCAATATATATCTGGTGATATCTCGGGTGCTATTACAGATAGCGCAATAAATCACAGTCCATTGTCTGTAGGAGGCCCTGGGGCATGAATCTGGCCAGCGGGAACGACCTCGGACCACCAGGGGCCGAGAAAACCACCGTCGCAGGGGGCCGGACACTCAGGGTCAGGGGAAAAGCCAATATATATCTGGTGATATCTCGGGTGCTATTAGAGATAGCGCAATAAACCAAAGTGAATTATTTGCAGGAGGCCCTGGCGCATGCATCTGTGCCGCGGCAACGACGTCGGACCACCAGGGGCCGAGAAAACAACCGTCTCATGGGGCCGGACACTCAGGGTCAGGGAAAAATCCAATATATATCTGGTGATATCTTGGGTGCTATTACAGATAGCGCAATAAACCAAAGTGAATTATCTGCAGGAGGCCCTGGCGCATGCATCTGTGCAGCGGGAACGACCTCCGACCACCAGGGGCCGAGACAACCACCGTCTCATGGGGCCGGACACTCAGGGTCAGGGAAAAATTCAATATATATCTGGTGATATCTCGGGTGCTATTACAGATAGCCCAATAAATCAATGTGCATTTTCTGTAGGAGGCCCTGGCGCATGAATTTGTGCAGCGGGAACGACCTCGGACCACCAGGGGCCGAGACAACCACAGTCTCATGGGGCCGGACACTCAGGTTCAGGGGAAAATTCAATATACATCTGGTGATATCTCGGGTGCTATTAGAGATAGCGCAATAAATCAAAGTGCATTGTCTGTAGGAGGCACTGGCGAATGAATCTGTGCCGCTGGAACGACCTCGGACCACCAGTGGCCGAGAAAATTACAGATATTCGGAATCCGTCACCCAAGGTCATGTAAAAATCCAGCATATATCTGGTGATATCTCGGGTGCTATTACAGATAGCGCAATAAACCAAAGTGCATTGTCTGTAGGAGGCCCTGGCGCATGAATCTGGGCAGCGGGAACGACGTCGGACCACCAGGGGACGACAAAATCACCGTCTCATGGAGCCGGACACTCAGGGTCAGGGAAAAATCCAATATATATCTGGTGATATCTCGGGTGCTATTACAGATAGCGCAATAAACCAAAGTGCATTGTCTGTAGGAGGCCCTTGCGAATGAATCTGTGCCGCAGGAACGACCTCGGACCAACGGTGGCCGAGAAAATTACAGATATTCGGAATCCGTCACCCAAGGTCATGTAAAAATCCAGCAAATATCTGGTGATATCTCGGGTGCTATTAGAGATAGCGCAATAAACCAAAGTGCATTGTCTGTAGGAGGCCCTTGCGAATGAATCTGTACCGCAGGAACAACCTCGGACCACCAGTGGCCGAGAAAATTACAGATATTCGCAATCCGTCACCCAAGGTCATGTAAAAATACAGCAAATATCTGGTGATATCTCGGGTGCTATTAGAGATAGCGCAATAAACCAAAGTGCATTGTCTGTAGGAGGCCCTGGCGCATGAATCTGGGCAGCGGGAACGACCTAGGACCACCAGGGGCCGAGAAAACCACCGACTCACGGGGCCGGACACTCAGGGTCAGGGGAAAATCCAATATATATCTGGTGATATCTCGGGTGCTATTAGAGATAGCGCAATAAACCAAAGTGAATTATCTGCAGGAGGCCCTGGCGCATGCATCTGTGCAGCGGGAACGCCCTCGGACCACGAGGGGCCAAGAAAACCACCGTCTCATGGCGCCGGACACTCAGGGTCAGGGAAAAATCCAATATATATCTGGTGATATCTCGTGTGCTATTAGAGATAGCGCAATAAACCAAAGTGCATTGTCTCTAGGAGGCCCAGGCGCATGAATCTGGCCAGCGGGAACGACCTCGGACCACCAGGGGCCGAGAAAACCACCGTCTCATGGGTCCGGACACTCAGGGTCAGGGGAAAATCCAATATATATCTGGTGATATCTCGGGTGCTATTACAGATAGCGCTATAAACCAAAGTGCATTGTCTGTAGGAGGCCCTTGCGAATGAATCTGTACCGCAGGAACGATGTCGGACCACCAGTGGCCGAGAAAATTACAGATATTCGGAATCCGTCACCCAAGGTCAGGGGAAAATCCAATATATATCTGGTGATATCTCGGGTGCTATTAGAGATAGCGCAATAAACCAAAGTGCATTGTCTGTAGGAGGCCCTGGCGCATGAATCTGGGCAGCGGGAACGACCTCGGACCACGAGGGGCCAAGAAAACCACCGACTCACGGGGCCGGACTCTCAGGGTCAGGGGAAAATCCAATATATATCTGGTGATATCTCGTGTGCTATTAGAGATAGCGCAATAAACCAAAGTGCATTGTCTGTAGGAGGCCCATGCGCATGAATCTGGCCAGCGGGAACGACCTCGGACCACCAGGGGCCGAGAAAACCACCGTCTCATGGGTCAGGACACTCAGGGTCAGGGGAAAATCCAATATATATCTGGTGATATCTCGGGTGCTATTACAGATAGCGCAATAAATCAAAGTGCATTGTCTATAGGAGGCCCTGCCCCATGAATCTGTGCAGCGGGAACGACCTCGGACCACCAGGGGCCGGGAAAACCACAGTCTCATGGGGCCGGGCACTCAGAGTCAGGGGAAAATTCAATATATATCTGGTGATATCTCGGGTGCTATTAGAGATAGCGCAATAAATCAAAGTGCATTGTCTGTAGGAGGCCCTGGCGCATGAATCTGGGCAGCGGGAACGACGTCGGACCGCCAGGGGACGAGAAAATCACCGTCTCATGGAGCCGGACACTCAGGGTCAGGGAAAAATCCAATATATATCTGGTGATATCTCGGGTGCTATTACAGATAGCGCAATAAATCAAAGTGCATTGTCTGTAGGAGGCCCAGGCGAATGAATCTGTGCAGCGGGAACGACCTCGGACCACCAGGGGCCGAGAAAATAACAGATATTCGGAATCCGTCACCCAAGGTCATGTAAAAATCCAGCACATATCTGGTTATATCTCGGGTGCTATTACAGATAGCGCAATAAATCAAAGTGCATTGTCTGTAGGAGGCCCAGGCGAATGAATCTGGCCAGCAGGAACGACCTCCGACCACCAGGGGCCGAGAAAACCACGGTCTCATGGGGCCGGACACTCAGGGTCAGGGGAAAATCCAATATATATCTGGTGATATCTCGGGTGCTATTACAGATAGCCCAATAAATAAAAGTGCACTGTCTGTAGGAGGCCCTGGCGCATGAATCTGGGCAGCGGGAACGACCTCGGACCACCAGGGGCCGAGAAAACCACCGTCTCATGGGTCCGGACACTCAGGGTCAGGGGAAAATCCAATATATATCAGGTGATATCTCGGGTGCTATTACAGATAGCGCAATAAATCAAAGTGCATTGTCTATAGGAGGCCCAGGCGAATGAATCTGTGCAGCGGGAACGACCTCGGACCACCAGAGGCCGAGAAAACCACCGTCTCATGGGTCCGGGCACTCAGGGTCAGGGGAAAATTCAATATATATCTGGTGATAGCTCGGGGGCTATTAGAGATAGCGCAATGAATCAAAGTGCATTGTCTGTAGGAGGCACTGGCGAATGAATCTGTGCCGCAGGAACGACCTCGGACCACCAGTGGCCGAGAAAATTACAGATATTCGGAATCCGTCACCCAAGGTCATGTAAAAATCCTGCATATATCTGGTGATATCTCGGGTGCTATTACAGATAGCGCAATAAACCAAAGTGCACTGTCTGTAGGAGGCCCTGGCGCATGAATCTGGGCAGCGGGAACGACCTCGGACCACCAGGGGCCGAGAAAATCACCGTCTCATGGAGCCGGACACTCAGGGTCAGGGAAAAATCCAATATATATCTGGTGATATCTCGGGTGCTATTACAGATAGCGCAATAAATCAAAGTGCAATGTCTGTAGGAGGCCCAGGCGAATGAACCTGTGCAGCGGGAACGACCTCGGACCACCAGAGGCCGAGAAAACCACCGTCTCATGGGTCCGGACACTCAGGGTCAGGGGAAAATCCAATATATACCTGGTGATATCTCGGGTGCTATTAGAGATAGCGCAATAAACCAAAGTGAATTATCTGCAGGAGGCCCTGGTGCATGCATCTGTGCAGCGGGAACGACCTCGGACCACCAGGGGCCGAGAAAACCACCGTCTCATGGGTCCGGACACTCAGGGTCAGGGGAAAACCCAATATATATCTGGTGATATCTCGGGTGCTATTACAGATCGCGCAATAAATCAAAGTGCATTGTCTGTAGGAGGCCCTTGCGAATGAATCTGTGCCGCAGGAACGACCTCGGACCACCAGTGGCCGAGAAAATTACAGATTTTCGGAATCCGTCACCCAAGGTCATGTAAAAATCCAGCAAATATCTGGTGATATCTTGGGTGCTATTAGAGATAGCGCAAAAAACCAAAGTGCATTGTCTGTAGGAGGCCCTAGCGCATGAATCTGGGCAGCGGGAACGACCTCGGACCACCAGGGGCCGAGAAAATCACCGTCTCATGGGGCCGGACACTCAGGGTCAGGGAAAAATCCAATATATATCTGGTGATATCTCGGGTGCTATTACAGATAGCCCAATAAATCAAAGTGCATTGTCTGTAGGAGGCCCTGGCGCATGAAACTGGGCAGCGGGAACGTCCTCGGACCACCAGGGGCCGAGAAAACCACCGACACATGGCGCCGGACACCCAAGGTCATGTAAATACCCAGGATGTATCTGATGATATCTGCGGTGCTATTAGAGATAGCCCAATAAATCAAAGTGCATTGTCTGCAGGAGGCCCTGGCGCATGAATCTGTGCAGCGGGAAGGACCTCGGACCACCAGGGGCCGAGAAAACCACCGTCACATGAGGCCGGACAGTCAGGGTCAGGGAAAAATCCAATGTATATGTGGTGATATCTCGGGTGCTATTACAGATAGCGGAACAAATCAAAGTGAATTGTCTGTAGGAGGCCCTGGCGCATGAAACTGGGCAGCGGGAACGTCCTCGGACCACCAGGGGCCGAGAAAACCACCGACACAGGGCGCCGGACACCCAAGGTCATGTAAATACCCAGGATGTATCTGATGATATCTCGGGTGCTATTAGAGATAGCCCAATAAATCAAAGTGCATTGTCTGCAGGAGGCCCTGGCGCATGAATCTGTGCAGCGGGAACGACCTCGCACCACCAGGGGCCGAGGAGACCACCGTCTCATGGGGCCGGACACTCAGGGACAGGGAAAAATCCAATATATATCTGGTGATATCTCGGGTGCTATTACAGATAGCCCAATAAATCAAAGTGCATTGTCTGCAGGAGGCCCTGGCGCATGAATCTGTGCAGCGGGAACGACCTCGCACCACCAGGGCCCGAGGAGACCACCGTCTCATGGGGCCGGACACTCAGGGACAGGGAAAAATCCAATATATATCTGGTGATATCTCGGGTGCTATTACAGATAGCGCAATAAATCAAAGTGCATTGTCTGTAGGATGCCCTGGCGCATGAAACTGGGCAGCGGGAACGTCCTCGGACCACCAGGGGCCGAGAAAACCACCGACACAGGGCGCCGGACACCCAAGGTCATGTAAATACCCAGGATGTATCTGATGATATCTCGGGTGCTATTAGAGATAGCCCAATAAATCAAAGTGCATTGTCTGCAGGAGGCCCTGGCGCATGAATCTGTGCAGCGGGAACGACCTCGCACCACCAGGGGCCGAGGAGACCACCGTCTCATGGGGCCGGACACTCAGGGACAGGGAAAAATCCAATATATATCTGGTGATATCTCGGGTGCTATTACAGATAGCCCAATAAATCAAAGTGCATTGTCTGCAGGAGGCCCTGGCGCATGAATCTGTGCAGCGGGAACGACCTCGGAACACCAGGAGCCGAGAAAACCACCGTCTCATGGGGCCGGACACTCAGGGTCAGGGAAAAATCCAATATATATCTGGTGATATCTCGGGTGCTATTACAGATAGCCCCATAAATCAATGTGCATTTTCTGTAGGAGGCCCTGGCGCATGAATTTGTGCAGCGGGAACGACCTCGGACCACCAGGGGCCGAGAAAACCACAGTCTCATGGGGCCGGACACTCAGGGTCTGGGGAAAATTCAATATATATCTGGTGATATCTAGGGTGCTATTAGAGATAGCGCAATAAACCAGAGTGCATTATCTGCAGGAGGCTCTGGCGCATGAATCTGTGCAGCGGGAACGACCTCGGACCACCAGGAGCCGAGAAAACCACCGTCTCATGGGGCCGGACACTCAGGGTCAGGGAAAAATCCAATATATATCTGGTGATATCTCGGGTGCTATTACAGATAGCCCAATAAATCAAAGTGCATTGTCTGTAGGAGGCCCTGGCGCATGAAACTGGGAAAGCGGGAACGTCCTCGGACCACCAGGGGCCGAGAAAACCACCGACACATGGCGCCGGACACCCAAGGTCATGTAAATACCCAGGATGTATCTGATGATATCTCCGGTGCTATTAGAGATAGCGCAATAAACCAGAGTGCATTATCTGCAGGAGGCTCTGGCGCATGAATCTGTGCAGCGGGAACGACCTCGGACCACCAGGGGCCGAGAAAACCACCGTCTCATGGGGCCGGACACTCAGGGTCAGGGAAAAATCCAATATATATCTGGTGATATCTCGGGTGCTATTACAGATAGCCCAATAAATCAAAGTGCATTGTCTGTAGGAGGCCCTGGCGCATGAATCTGTGCAGCGGGAAGGACCTCGGACCACCAGGGGCCGAGAAAACCACCGTCACATGGGGCCGGACAGTCAGGGTCAGGGAAAAATCCAATGTATATGTGGTGATATCTCGGGTGCTATTACAGATAGCGGAACAAATCAAAGTGAATTGTCTGTAGGAGGCCCTGGCGCATGAATCTGTGCAGCGGGAACGACCTCGGACCACCAGGGTCCGAGAAAACCACCGTCTCATGGGGCCGAACACTCAGGGTCGGAGAAAAATCCAATGTATATCTGGTGATATGTCGGGTGCTATTAGAGATAGCGCAATAAACCAAAGTGAATTGTATGTAGGAGGCCCTGGCGCATGAATCTGGCCAGCGGTAACGACATCGGACCACCAGGGGCGGAGAAAATTACAGATTTTCGGTATCCGTCACACAAAGTCATGTAAAAATCCAGCATATATATGGAGCTTTCTCGGGTGCTATTACAGATACCGCAATAAATCAAAGTGCATTGTCTGTAGGATGCCCTGGCGCATGAATCTGGGCAGCGGGAACGACCTCGGACCACCAGGGGCCGAGAAAACCACCGTCTCAGGGGGCCGGACACTCAGGGTCAGGGGAAAAGCCAATATATATCTGGTGATATCTCGGGTGCTATTAGAGATAGCGCAATAAACCAAAGTGAATTATTTGCAGGAGGCCCTGGCGCATGCATCTGTGCCGCGGGAACGACGTCGGACCACCAGGGGCCGAGAAAACAACCGTCTCATGGGGCCGGACACTCAGGGTCAGGGAAAAATCCAATATATATCTGGTGATATCTTGGGTGCTATCACAGATAGCGCAATAAACCAAAGTGAATTATCTGCAGGAGGCCCTGGCGCATGCATCCGTGCAGCGGGAACGACCTCCGACCTCCAGGGGCCGAGACAACCACCGTCTCATGGGGCCGGACACTCAGGGTCAGGGAAAAATTCAATATATATCTGGTGATATCTCGGGTGCTATTACAGATAGCCCAATAAATCAATGTGCATTTTCTGTAGGAGGCCCTGGCGCATGAATTTGTGCAGCGGGAACGACCTCGGACCACCAGGGGCCGAGAAAACCACAGTCTCATGGGGCCGGACACTCAGGGTCTGGGGAAAATTCAATATATATCTGGTGATATCTCGGGTGCTATTACAGATAGCCCAATAAATCAAAGTGCATTGTCTGTAGGAGGCCCTGGCGCATGAATTTGTGCAGCGGGAACGACCTCGGACCACCAGGGGCCGAGAAAACCACAGTCTCATGGGGCCGGACACTCAGGGTCTGGGGAAAATTCAATATATATCTGGTGATATCTCGGGTGCTATTACAGATAGCCCAATAAATCAAAGTCCATTGTCTGTAGGAGGCCCTGGCGCATGAATCTGTGCAGCGGGAACGACCTCGGACCACCAGGGGCCGAGAAAACCACCGTCAAATGGAGCCGGACACTCAGGGTCATGTAAAAATGCAATATATATCTGGTGATATCTCGGGTGCTATTACCGATAGCGCAATGAATCAAAGTGCATTGTCTGTAGGAGGCCCTGGCGCATGAATCTGTGCAGCGGGAACGACCTCGGACCACCATAGGCCGAGAAAACCGCAGTCTCATGGGGCCGGACACTCAGGGTCATGGAAAAATCCAATATATATCTGGTGATATCTCGGGTGCTATTGCAGATAGCGCAATAAATCAAAGTGCATTGTCTGTAGGAGGCCCTGGCGCATGAATCTGTGCAGCGGGAACGACCTCGCACCACCAGGGGCCGAGAAAACCACCGTCTCATTGGGCCGGACATTCAGGTTCAGGGAAAAATCCAATATATATCTGGTGATATCTGGGGTGCTATTACAGATAGCGCAATAAATCAAAGTGCATTGTCTGTAGGAGGCCCTGGGGCATGAATCTGTCCAGCGGGAACGACCTCGGACCACCAGGGGCCGAGAAAACCACCGTCTCAGGGGGCCGGACACTCATGGTCAGGGGAAAAGCCAATATATATCTGGTGATATCTCGGGTGCTATTAGAGATAGCGCAATAAACCAAAGTGAATTATCTGCAGGAGGCCCTGGTGCATGAATCTGTGCAGCGGGAAGGACCTCGGATCACCAGGGGCCGAGAAAACCACCGTCTCATGGGGCCGGACCCTCAGGGTCAGGGAAAAATCCAATATATATCTGGTGATATCTTGGGTGCTATTACAGATAGCGCAATAAACCAAAGTGAATTATCTGCAGGAGGCCCTGGCGCATGCATCTGTGCAGCGGAAACGACATCAGACCCCCAGGGGCCGAGAAAACCACCGTCTCATGGGGCCGGACACTCAGGGTCAGGGGAAAATCCAATATATATCAGGTGATATCTCGGGTGCCATTAGAGATAGCGCAATAAACCAAAGCGAGTTATCTGCAGGAGGCCCTGGCGCATGCATCTCTGCTGCGAGAACAACCTCGGACCACCAGGGGCCGAGATACCCACCGTCTCATTGGGCCGGACACTCAGGGTCAGGGAAAAATCCAATATATATCTGGTGATATCTCGGGTGCTATTACAGATAGCCCAATAAATCAAAGTGCATTGTCTGTAGAAGGCCCAGGCGCATGAATCTGTGCAGCGGGAACGACCTCGGACCACCAGGGGCCGAGAAAACCACAGTCTCATGGGGCCGGACACTCAGGGTCAGGGGAAAATTCAATATATATCTGGTGATATCTCAGGTGCTATTACAGATAGCGCAATAAATCAAAGTCCATTGTCTGTAGGAGGCCCTGCCGCATGAATCGGTGCAGCGGGAACGACCTCGGACCACCAGGGGCCGAGAAAACCGCAGTCTCACGGGGCCGGACACTCAGGGTCGGGGGAAAATCCAATATATATCTGGTGATATCTCGGGTGCCATTAGAGATAGCGCAATAAACCAAAGTGAGTTATCTGCAGGAGGCCCTGGCGCATGCATCTGTGCAGCGGGAACGACCTCGGATCACCAGGGGCCGAGAAAACCGCAGTCTCACGGGGCCGGACACTCAGGGTCAGGGGAAAATCCAATATATATATGGTGATGTCTCGGGTGCTATTAGGGATAGAGAAATAAATCAAAGTGCATTGTCTGCAGGAGGCCCTGGCGCATGAATCTGTGTAGCGGGACCGACCTCGGACCAGCAGGGGCCGAGAAAATCACCGTCTCATGGGGCCGGACTGTCAGGGTCAGGGAAAAATCCAATATATATCTGGTGATATCTCGGGTGCTATTAGTAATAGCGCAATAAATCAAAGTGAATTATCTGCAGGGGGCGCTGGCGCATGAATCTGTGCACCGGGATCGACCTCGACCCACCAGGGGCCGAAAAAACCACCGTCTCATGGGGCCGGACACTCATTGTCAGGGGAAAATCCAATATATATATGGTGATGTCTCGGGTGCTATTACAGATACCACAATAAATCAAAGTGCATTGTCTGTAGGAGGCCCTGGCGCATGAATCTGTGCAGCGGGATCGACCTCGGACCACCAGGGGCCGAGAAAACCACCGTCTCATGGGGTCGGACACTCAGGGTCAGGGAAAAATCCAATTTATATCTGGTGATATCTCGGGTTCTATTAGGGATAGCGAAATAAACCAATGTGCATTGTCTGCAGGAGGCCCTGGCGCATGAATCTGTGCAGCGGGATCGACCTCGGACCACAATGGGCCGAGAAAATCACCGTCTCATGGGGCCGGACTGTCAGGGTCAGGGAAAAATCCTATATATATCTGGTGATATCTCGGGTGCTATTAGAGATAGCGCAAAAAATCAAAGTGAATTATCTGCAGGGGGCCCTGGCGCATGAATCTGTGCAGCGGGAACGACCTGGGACCACCAAGGGCCGAGAAAACTACCATCTCATGGTGTTCGACACTCAGGGTCAGGGAAAAATCCAATATATATCTGGTGATATCTCGGGTCCTCTTACAGATAGCGCACTAAAACAAAGTGAATTATCCGCAGGCGGCCCTGGCGCATGATTCTGTGCAGCGGGAACGACCTCGGACCACCAGGGGCCTAGAAAACCACCGACTCATGGGGCCGGAAACTCGGGGTCAGGGGAAAATCCAATATATATCTGGTGATATCTCGGGTGCTATTAAAGATAGCGCAATAAACCAAAGTGCATTGTCTGCAGGAGGTCCTGGCGCATGAGTCTGTGCAGCGGGAACGACCTCGGACCACCAGGGGCCGAGAAAACTACCGTCTCATGGGGCCGGACTGTCATGGTCAGGGAAAAATCCAATATATATATATGGTGATATCTCGGGTGCTATTAGAGGTAGCGCAATAAATCAAAGTCCATTGTCTGTACGAGGCACTGGCGTATGAATCTGTGCAGCAGGAACTACCTCGGACCACCAGGGGCCGAGAAAATTACAGATATTCGGAATCCGTCACACAAGGTCATGTAAAAATCCAGCATCTATCTGATGATATCTCGGGTGCTGTTACAGATAGCGCAATAAACCAAAGTGAATTGTCTGCAGGAAGCCTTGGCGCATAAATCTGTGCAGCGGAATCGACCTCGGACCACCAGGGGCCGAGAAAACCACCGTCTCATGGGGTCGGACACTCAGGGTCAGGGAAAAATCCAATATATATCTGGTCATATCTCGGGAGCTATTACAGATAGCGCAATAAATCAAAGTGCATTGTCTGTAGGAGGCCCTGGCGCATGAATCTGTGCAGCGGGATCGACCTCGGACCACCAGGGGCCGAGAACATCACAGTCTCATGGGGCCGGACTGTCAGGGTCAGGGAAAAATCCAATATATATCTGGTGATATCTCGGGTGCTATTAGGGATAGCGGAATAAATCAAAGTGCATTGTCTGTAGGAGGCACTGGCGAATGAATCTGTGCAGCAGGAACGACCTCGGACCACCAGGCGCCGAGGAAAATTAGAGATATTCGGAATCCGTCACCGAAGGTCATGTAAAAATCCAGCATATATCTGGTGATATCTCGGGTGCTATTAGAGATAGCGGAATAAATCAAAGTGCATTGTCTGTAGGAGGCACTGGCGAATGAATCTGTGCAGCAGGAACGACCTCGGACCACCAGGGGCCAAGAAAACCACCGTCTCATGGGGCCGGACACTCAGGGTCATGGAAAAATCCAATATATATCTGGTGATATCTCGGGTGCTATTAAAGATAGCGCAATAAACCAAAGTGCATTGTCTGCAGGAGGTCCTGGCGCATGAGTCTGTGCAGCGGGAACGACCTCGGACCACCAGGGGCCGAGAAAACTACCGTCTCATGGGGCCGGACTGTCAGGGTGAGGGAAAAATCCAATATATATCTGGTGATATCTCGGGAGCTATTACAGATAGCGCAATAAATCAAAGTGCATTGTCTGTAGGGGGCCCTGGCGCATGAATCTGTGCAGCGGGATCGACCTCGGACCGCCAGGGGCCGAGAACATCACAGTCTCATGGGGCCGGACTGTCAGGGTCAGGGAAAAATCCAATATATATCTGGTGATATCTCGGGTTCTATTAGGGATAGCGGAATAAATCAAAGTGCATTGTCTGTAGGAGGCACTGGCGAATGAATCTGTGCAGCAGGAACGACCTCGGACCACCAGGCGCTGAGGAAAATTACAGATATTCGGAATCCGTCACCGAAGGTCATGTAAAAATCCAGCATATATCTGGTGATATCTCGGGTGCTATTAGAGATAGCGCAATAAACCAAAGTGCATTGTCTGCAGGAGGCCCTGGCGCATAAATCTGTGCCGCGGGAACGACCTCGGACCACCAGGGGCCGAGAAAACCATCGTCTCATGGGGCCGGACACTCAGTGTCAGGGGAAAATCCAATATATATCTGGTGATATCTCGGGTGCTATTACAGATAGCGCAATAAAGCAAAGTGCATTGTCTGTAGGAGGCCCTGGCGCATGAATCTGTGCAGCGGGAACGACCTAGGACCACCAGGGGCCGAGAAAACCACCGACACATGCGGCCGGCCTGTCAGGGTCAGGGGAAAATCCAATATATATCTGGTGATATCTCGGGTGCTATTAGAGATAGCGCAATAAATCAAAGTACATTGTCTGTAGGAGGCCCTGGCGCATGAATCTGTGCAGCGGGATCGACCTCGGACCAGCAGGGGCCGAGAAAATCTCCGTCTCATGCGGCCGGACTGTCAGGGTCAGGGAAAAATCCAATATACAGTCTGTTTGACAAGA
Source organism: Nomia melanderi (assembly GCF_051020985.1). Classification (NCBI taxonomy): domain Eukaryota; kingdom Metazoa; phylum Arthropoda; class Insecta; order Hymenoptera; family Halictidae; genus Nomia; species Nomia melanderi. Next base: position 227,356 of record NW_027475148.1, on the reverse strand, counting down.
GCGTGTACGGCAAAACTCTTACCTGCGATGTCTTAGGTAAGAAATTCCACTTCAAGCAGGTAACTTGAATATTTCCCTAAGATGCTTTGTACAAAAAACCTTCAGTTGTTGATCGAGCTTATTCGTAAAACGACGCATTTCATTATGAGTGCCGCGTACGCATCTCGTTACGAAGCAGTGTTTCTGTGTTCCCATCCTAAAGGACCAAAAATGTCATACACTGCGGCTGCTAAATACATGAAGAAATCGAAGACATTTGTTAGTAAGTGGGTGAAACGATATTTGGAGGTCAAAAATGTCGATGACCTACCAAATCGTGGCACTAAGTCAAAGACGACGAAGAAAGAGTATAAATTGATTTTACGCGAATTGGAGAAGAATCCCCGTCTATTGTTACGTAGTGGACAGGCAGTTTTATGTAGAAAGGGTTTGAAATTGTTATGTGATACGATATGAAGACGATTATTGGCAAATAATGTGAAATTGAGAAGCACAATAAAGAAAGTGCTACTATCCGAGAAACATGTCACAAAAAGACTCGCTTGGGCGAATGAAAATTTGAACCGTGATTGGGATAATGTAATTTTTTCGGACGAAACTTCTTTTTGGGCACATACTTTTATAACCCATACCTTGTGTAACCACGCCAATAAACTCCTTCAGCGAACCGTTAAACACCCGGTAAGGGTGCATGTTTGGGGTTGCTTCTCGAAGCAGAGATTCGGTACTTTGCACGTATTCACTGACAATTTAAACGCTGCCAAAATGGTCAAAATCTATCAGAGAGCCTTATTACCATCTGCCCAGAGGTGGTTTATAAGAAATAATAAACATTGGCTACTGGAAGAGGATAATGACCCAAAACATCGAAGTCGACACTGTACAGCCTGGAAAGAGGAAAATCACATCGATGTACTAGATTAGCCTTCACAGTCGACGGATGCAAATCCAATAGAAAATGTTTGGGCAATCATGAAGATCAAGCTCAGAGGAAAGAAGCACAACACGATCAAGAAGCTGATTCGTCAAATTCGATTGGTATGGAGGTCCTTATCTCGTGATTATGCGATTACATTAGTAGAAAGTATGCCTCGAAGATGTAAATTAATTATTGATAATGGCGGTGACTGGGCACCATATTAATAATAACGCATCTTAGTATACACCATAAAGAATTTGTGTATTTTTTTCGAACCCGATATCCGAAATAGTTTTCGAGTTTTGCCGGACACGCTCTTGTCAAACAGAGTGTATATCTGGTGATATCTCGGGTGCTATTAGAGATAGCGAAATAAATCAAACTGCATTGTCTGCAGGAGGCCCTGGCGCAAAAATCTGTGCCGCGGGATCGACCTCGGACCACCAGGGGCCGAGAAAACCACCGACACATGAGGCCGGACACTCAGGGTCGAGGAAAAATTCAATATATATCTGGTGATATCTCGGGTGCTCTTACAGATAGCGCACTAAACCAAAGTGAATTATCTGCAGGGGGCCCTGGCGCATGAATCTGTGCAGCGGGATCGACCTCGGACCACCAGAGGCCGAGAAAATCACCGCCTCATGGGGCCGGATTGCCAGGGTCAGGGAAAAATCCAATATATATCTGGTGATATCTCGGGTGCTATTAGAGATAGCGAAATAAATGAAAGTGCATTGTCTGCTGAAGGCCCTGGCGCACAAATCTGTGCCGCGGGATCGACCTTGGACCACCAGGGACCGAGAAAACCACCGACACATGGGGCCGGACACTCAGGGTCGAGGAAAAATTCAATATATATCTGGTGATATCTCGGGTGCTCTAACAGATAGCGCACTAAACCAAAGTGAATTGTCTGTAGGAGGCCCTGGAGCATGAATCTGTGCAGCGGGAACGACCTCGGACCACCAGGGGCCGAGAAAACCACCGACACATGGGGCCGGACTGTCAGGGTCTGGGAGAAATCCAATATATATCTGGTGATATCTCGAGTGCTATTAGAGATAGCGCAATAAACCAAAGTGAATTATCTGCAGGAGGGCCTGGTGTATTAATCTGAGCAGCAGGAACGACCTCGGACCACCAGGCGCCGAGAAAATTACATATATTCGGAATCCGTTACCCAAGGTCATGTAAAAATCCAGCATATATCTGGTGACATCTCGGGTGCTCTTACAGATAGCGCAATAAATCAAAGTGCATTGTCTGTAGGAGGCCCTGGCGCATGAATCTGTGCAGCGGGAACGACCTCGGACCAACCAGGGGCCGAGAAAATTACGGATATTCGGAATCCGTCACCCAAGGTCATGTAAAAATCCAGCATATATATGGTGATATCTCGGGTGCTATTACAGATAGCGCAATAAACCAAAGTGCATTGTCTGCAGGAGGTCCTGGCGCATGAGTCTGTGCAGCGGGAACGACCTCGGACCACCAGAGCCCGAGAAAACGACCGTCTCATGGGGCTGGACACTCAGGGTCAGTGAATAATTCAATATATATCTGCTGATATCTCGGGTGCTATTACAGATAGCGCAATAAATCAAAGTGCATTGTCTGTAGGAGGCCCTGGCGCATGAATCTGTGCAGCGGGAACGACCTCGGACCCCCAGGGGCCGAAAAAACCACTGTCTCATGGGGCCGGACACTCAGGGTCAGGGTAAAATCCAATATATATCTGGTGATATCTCGGGTGCTAGTACAGATAGCGCAATAAATCAAAGTGCATTGTCTGTAGGAGGCCCTGGCGCATGAATCTGTGCAGCGGGAACGACCTCGGACCACCAGGGGCCCAGAAAACCACCGACACATGGGGCCGGACTGTCAGGGACTGGGAAAAATCCAATATATATCTGGTGATATCTCGAGTGCTATTAGAGATAGCGCAATAAACCAAAGTGAATTATCTGCAGGAGGGCCTAGCGTATTAATCTGAGCAGCAGGAACGACCTCGGACCACCAGGCGCCGAGAAAATTACAGATATTCGGAATCCGTCACCTAATGTCATGTAAAAATCCAGCATATATCTGGTGACATCTCGGGTGCTCTTACAGATAGCGCACTAAACCTAAGTGAATTATCTGCAGGGGGCCCTGGCGCATGAATCTGTGCAGAGGGAACGACCTCGGACCACCAAGGGCCGAGAAAACCACCGTCTCATGGGGCCGGACACTCAGGGTCAGGGGAAAATCCAATATATATACGGTGATATCTCGGGTGCTATTAAAGACAGCGCAATAAATCATAGTGAATTGTCTGTAGGAGGCCCTAGCGCATGAATCTGTGCAGCTGGAACGACCTCGGACCACCAGGGGCCGAGAAAACCACCGTCTCAAGGGGTCGGACTGTCAGGGTCAGGGAAAAATCCAATATATATCTGGTGATATCTCGGGTGCTATTAGAGATAGCGAAATAAATCAAAGTGCATTGTCTGCAGGAGGCCCTGGCGCATGAATCTTTGCAGCGGGATCGGCCTCGGACCACCAGGGGCCGAGAAAATCACCGTCTCATGGGGCCGGATTGTCAGGGTCAGGGAAAAATCCAATATATATCTGGTGATATCTCGGGTGCTATTAGAGATAGCGCAATAAACCAAAGTGAATTATCTATAGGATGCCCTGGCGCATGAATCTGTGCAGCGGGATCGACCTCGGACCACCGGGGGCCGAGAAAATCACCGTCTCATTGGGCCGGACTGTCAGGGTCAGGGAAAAATCCAATATATATCTGGTGATACCTCGTGTGCTATTAGAGATAGCGAAATAAATCAAAGTGCATTGTCTGCAGGAGGCCCTGGCGCATAAATCTGTGCCGCGAGAACCACCTCGGACCACCAGGGGCCGAGAAAACCACCGTCTCATGGGGCCGGACACTCAGGGACAGGGGAAAATCCAATATATATCTGGTGATATCTCGGGTGCTATTAGAGATAGCGAAATAAATCAAAGTGCATTGTCTGCAGGAGGCCCTGGCGCATAAATCTGTGCCGCGGGATCGACCACGGACCACCAGGGGCCGAGAAAACCACCGACACATGGGGCCGGACACTCAGGGTCTGGAGAAAATCCAATATATATCTGGTGATATCTCGAGTGCTATTAGAGATAGCGCAATAAACCAAAGGGAATTATCTATAGGATGCCCTGGCGCATGGATCTGTGCAGCGGGATCGACCTCGGACCACCAGGGACCGAGAAAAACATCGACACATGGGGCCGGACTGTCAGGGTCAAGGAAAAATCCAATATGTATCTTTTGATATCACGGGTGCTATTAGAGATAGCGCAATATACCAAAGTGAATTATCTGCAGGAGGGCCTAGCGTATTAATCTGAGCAGCGGGAACGACCTCGGACCACCAGGGGCCGAGAAAACCACCGACACATCGGGCCGGACTGTCAGGGCCTGGGAAAAATCCAATATATATCTGGTGATATCTCGAGTGCTATTAGAGATAGCGCAATAAACCAAAGTGAATTATCTGCAGGAGGGCCTAGCGTATTAATCTGTGCAGCAGGAACGACCTCGGACCACCAGGCGCCGAGAAAATTACAGATATTCGGAATCCGTCACCTAATGTCATGTAAAAATCCAGCATATATCTGGTGACATCTCGGGTGCTCTTACAGATAGCGCACTAAACCAAAGTGAATTATCTGCAGGGGGCCCTGGCGCATGAATATGTGCAGCGGGAACGACCTCGGAGCACCAGGGGCCGAGAAAACCACCGTCTCATGGGGCCGGACACTCAGGGTCAGGGGAAAATCCAATATATATCTGGTGATATCTCGGGTGCTATTAAAGATAGCGCAATAAATCATAGTGCATTGTCTGTAGGAGGCCCTAGCGCATGAATCTGTGGAGCTGGAACGACCTCGGACCACCAGGGGCCGAGAAAACCACCGTCTCATGGGGCCGGACATTCAGGGTCAGGGGAAAATCCAATATGTATATGGTGATATCTCGGGTGCTATTAGAGATAGCGCAATAAACCAAAGTGCATTGTCTGTAGGAGGCCCTGGCGCATGAATCTGTGCAGCGGGAACGACCTCGGACCACCAGGGGCCGAGAAAATCACCGTCTCATGGGGCCGGATTGTCAGGGTCAGGGAAAAATCCAATATATATCTGGTGATATCTCGGGTGCTATTAGAGATAGCGCAATAAACCAAAGTGAATTATCTATAGGATGCCCTGGCGCATGAATCTGTGCAGCGGGATCGAATTCGGACCACCAGGGGCCGAGAAAATCACTTTCTCATGAGGCCGGACTGTCAGGGTCAGGGAAAAATGCAATATATATCTGGTGATATCTCGGGTGCTATTAGAGATAGCGCAATAAATCAAAGTGCATTATCTATAGGATGCCCTGGCGCATAAATCTGTGCAGCGGGATCGACCTCGGACCACGAGGGACCGAGAAAAACATCGACACATGGGGCCGGACTGTCAGGGTCAAGGAAAAATCCAATATTTATCTGGTGATATCTCGGGTGCTATTAGAGATAGCGCAATGAATCAAAGTGCATTGTCATTTGGAGGCCCTGGCACATGAATCTGTGCAGCCGGATCGACCTCGGACCAGCATGGGCCGAGAAAATCTCCGTCTCATGCGGCCGGACTGTCAGGGTCAGGGAAAAATACAATATATATCAGGTGATATCTCGGGTGCTATTAGAGATAGCGAAATAAATCAAAGTGCATTGTCTGCAGGAGGCCCTGGCGCATGAATCTGTGCAGCGGGATCGACCTCGGACCACTAGGGGCCGAGAAAATCACCGTCTCATGGGGCCGGATTGTCAGGGTCAGGGAAAAATCCAATATATATCTGGTGATATCTCGAGTGCTATTAGAGATAGCGCAATAAACCAAAGTGCATTGTCTGTAGGAGGCCCTGGCGCATAAATCTGTGCAGCGGGAACGACCTCGGACCACCAGGGGCCGAGAAAACCACAGTCTCATGGGGCCGGACACTCAGGGTCAGGGGAAAATCCAATATATATCTGGTGATATTTCGGGTGCTATTAGAGATAGCGCAATAAATCAAAGTGCATTGTCTGTAGGAGGCCCTGGCGCATGAATCTGTGCAGCGGGATCGACCTCGGACCAGCATGGGCCGAGAAAATCTCCGTCTCATGCGGCCGGACTGTCAGGGTCAGGGAAAAATACAATATATATCAGGTGATATCTCGGGTGCTATTAGAGATAGCGAAATAAACCAAAGTGAATTATCTGCAGGAGTGCCTATCGTATTAATCTGTGCAGCAGGAACGACCTCGGACCACCAGGCGCTGAGAAAATTACAGATATTCGGAATCCGTCACCTAATGTCATGTAAAAATCCAGCATATATCTGGTGACATCTCGGGTGCTCTTACAGATAGCGCACTAAACCAAAGTGAATTATCTGCAGGGGGCCCTGGCGCATGAATATGTGCAGCGGGAACGACCTCGGAGCACCAGGGGCCGAGAAAACCACCGTCTCATGGGGCCGGACACTCAGGGTCAGGGGAAAATCCAATATATATCTGGTGATATCTCGGGTGCTATTAAAGATAGCGCAATAAATAATAGTGCATTGTCTGTAGGAGGCCCTAGCGCATGAATCTGTGGAGCTGGAACGACCTCGGACCACCAGGGGCCGAGAAAACCACCGTCTCATGGGGCCGGACACTCAGGGTCAGGGGAAAATCCAATATGTATATGGTGATATCTCGGGTGCTATTAGAGATAGCGCAATAAACCAAAGTGCATTGTCTGTTGGAGGCCCTGGCGCATAAATCTGTGCAGCGGGAACGACCTCGGACCACCAGGGGCCGAGAAAACCACAGTCACATGGGGCCGGACACTCAGGGTCAGGGGAAAATCCAATATATATCTGGTGATATTTCGGGTGCTATTAGAGATAGCGCAATAAATCAAAGTGCATTGTCTGTAGGAGGCCCTGGCGCATGAATCTGTGCAGCGGGAACGACCTCGGAACACCAGGGACCGAGAAAACCACCGTCTCATGGGGCTGGACACTCAGGGTCAGTGAAAAATCCAATATATATGTGGTGATATCTCGGGTGCTATGACAGATAGCGCAATAAATCAAAGTGCATTGTCTGTAGGAGACCCTGGTGCATGAATCTGTGCAGCGGGAACGACATCGGACCACCAGGGGCCGGGAAAACCACCGTCTCATGGGGCCGGACACTCAGGGTCAGGGGAAAATCCAATATATATCCGGTGATATCTCGGGTGCTATTACAGATAGCGCAATAAATCAAAGTGCATTGCCTGTAGGAGGCCCTGGCGCATGAATCTGTGCAGCGGGAACGACCTCGGACCACCAGGGGCCGAGAAAACGACCGTCTCATGGGGCCGGACCCTCAGGGTCAGTGAAAAATCCAATATATATCTGCTGATATCTCGGGTGCTATTACAGATAGCGCAATAAATCAAAGTGCATTGTCTGTAGGAGGCCCTGGCGCATGAATCTGTGCAGCGGGAACGACCTCGGACCATCAGGGGCCGGAAAAACCACAGTCTCATGGGGCCGGACACCCAGGGTCAGGGTAAAATCCAATATATATCTGGTGATATCTCGGGTGCTATTACAGATAGCGCAATAAATCAAAGTGCATTGTCTGTAGGAGGCCCTGGCGCATGAATCTGTGCAGCGGGAACGACCTCGGACCACCAGGGGCCGAGAAAACTACCGCCTCATGAGGCCGGACACTCAGGGTCAGTAAAAAATCCAATATATATCTGGTGATATCTCGGCTGCTATTACAGATAGCGCAATAAATCAAAGTGCATTGTCTGTAGGAGGCCCTGGCGCATGAATCTGTGCAACGGGAACGACCTCGGACCACCAGGGGCCGAGAAAACCACAGTCTCATGGGGCCGGACACACAGGGTCAGGGTAAAATCCAATATATATCTGGTGATATCTCGGGTGCTATTAGAGATAGCGCAATAAACCAAAGTGCATTGTCTGTAGGAGGACCTGGCGCATGAATCTGTGCAGGGGGAACGACCTCGGACCACCAGGGGCCGAAAAAACCGCAGTCTCATGGGGCCGGACACCCAGGGTCAGGGTAAAATCCAATATATATCTGGTGATATCTCGGGTGCTATTACAGATTGCGCAATAAATCAAAGTGCATTGTCTGTAGGAGGCCCTGGCGCATGAATCTGTGCAGCGGGAACGACCTCGGAACACCAGGGACCGAGAAAACCACCGTCTCATGGGGCTGGACACTCAGGGTCAGTGAAAAATCCAATATATATCTGGTGATATCTCGGCTGCTATTACAGATAGCGCAATAAATCAAAGTGCATTGTCTGTAGGAGGCCCTGGCGCATGAATCTGTGCAGCGGGAACGACCTCGGACCACCAGGGGCAGAGAAAACCACCTTCTCATGGGGCCGGACACTCAGTGTCAGGGAAAAATCCAATATATATCTGGTGATATCTCGGGTGCTATTACAGATAGCGCAATAAATCAAAGTGCATTACCTGTAGGAGGCCCTGGCGCATGAATCTGTGCAACGGGAACGACCTCGGACCACCAGGGGCCGAGAAAACCACAGTCTCATGGGGCCGGACACTCAGGGTCAGGGGAAAATCCAATATATATCTGGTGATATCTCGGGTGCTATTAGAGATAGCGGAATAAACGAAAGTGCATTGTCTGTAGGAGGCCCTGCCGCATGATTCTGTGCAGCGGGAACGACCTCGGAACACCAGGGACCGAGAAAACCACCGTCTCATGGGGCCGGACACTCAGGGTCAGTGAAACATCCAATATATATCTGCTGATATCTCGGGTGCTATTACAGATAGCGCAATAAATCAAAGTGCATTGTCTGTAGGAGGCCCTGGCGCATGAATCTGTGCAGCGGGAACGACCTCGGAGCACCAGGGGCCGAGAAATCCACAGTCTCATGGGGCCGGTCACTCAGGGTCAGTGAAAAATCCAATATATATCTGCTGATATCTCGGGTGCTATTAGAGATAGCGCAATAAACCAAAGTGAATTATCTGCAGGAGGCCCTGGCGCATGAATCTGTGCAGCGGGAACGACCTTGGACCACCAGGGGCCGAAAAAACCACTGTCTCATGGGGCCGGACACTCAGGGTCAGGGTAAAATCGAATATAGATCTGGTGATATCTCGGGTGCTATTACAGATAGCGCAATAAACCAAAGTGAATTATCTGCAGGAGTCCCTGGCGCATTAATCTGTGCAACGGGAACGACCTCGGACCACCAGGGGCCGAGAAAACCACAGTCTCATGGGGCCGGACACTCAGGGTCAGGGGAGAATCCAATATAGATCTGGTGATATCTCGGGTGCTATTACAGATAGCGCAATAAATCAAAGTGCATTACTTGTAGGAGGCCCTGGCGCATGAATCTGTGCAGCGGGTACGTCCTCGGACCTCCAGGGGCCGAGACAACGACCGTCTCATGGGGCCGGACACTCAGGGTCAGGGTAAAATCCAATATATATCTGGTGATATCTCGGGTGCTATTACAGATAGCGCAATAAATCAAAGTGCATTGTCTGTTGGAGACCGTGGCGCATGAACCTGTGCAGCGGGAACGACCTCGGACCACCAGGGGCCGAGAAAACGACCGTCTCATGGGGCCGGACGCTCAGGGTCAGTGAAAAATCCAATATATATCTGGTGATATCTCGGGTGCTATTAGAGATAGCGCAATAAACCAAAGTGAATTATCTGCAGGAGGCCCTGGCGCATGAATCTGTGCAACGGGAACGACCTCGGACCACCAGGGGCCGAGAAAACCACAGTCTCATGGGGCCGGACACTCAGGGTCAGGGGAAAATCCAATATAGATCTGGTGATATCTCGGGTGCTATTACAGATAGCGCAATAAACCAAAGTGAATTATCTGCAGGAGGCCCTGGCGCATGAATCTGTGCAACGGGAACGACCTCGGACCACCAGGGGCCGCGAAAACCACAGTCTCATGGGGCCGGACACTCAGGGTCAGGGGAAAATCCAATATAGATCTGGTGATATCTGGGGTGCTATTACAGATAGCGCAATAAATCAAAGTGCATTACCTGTAGGAGGCCCTGGCGCATGAATCTGTGCAGCGGGAACGACCTCGGACCACCAGGGGCCGAGAAAACGACCGTCTCATGGGGCCGGACACTCAGGGTCAGTGAAAAATCCAATATATATCTGCTGATATCTCGGGTGCTATTACAGATAGCGCAATAAATCAAAGTGCATTGACTGTAGGAGGCCCTGGCGCATGAATCTGTGCAGCGGGAACGACCTCGGACCACCAGGGGCCGAGAAAACCACAGTCCCATGGGGCCGGACACTCAGGGTCAGGGGAAAATCCAATATATATCTGGTGATATCTCGGGTGCTATTAGAGATAGCGCAATAAACCAAAGTGAGTTATCTGCAGCAGGCCCTGGCGCATGAATCTGTGCAGCGGGAACGACCTCGGACCACCAGGGGCCGAGAAAACTACCGTCTCATGGGGCCGGACACTCAGGGCCAGTGAAAAATCCAATATATATCTGGTGATATCTCGGCTCCTATTACCGATAGCGCAATATATCAAAGTGCATTGTCTGTAGGAGGCCCTGTCGCATGAATCTGGGAAGCGGGAGCGACCTCGGATCACCAGGGGCCGAGAAAACCACCGTCTCATGGGGCCGGACACTCAGGGTCATGGAAAAATCCAATATATATCTGGTGATATCTCGGGTGCTATTACAGATAGCGCAATAAATCAAAGTGCATTGTCTGCAGGAGGCCCTGGCCCATGAATCTGTGCAGCGGGAACGACCTCGGACCACCAGGGGCCGAGAAAACCACAGTCTCATCGGGCCGGACACTCAGGGTCAGGGGAAAATCCAATATATATCTGGTGATATCTCGGGTGCTATTAGAGATAGCGCAATAAACCAAAGTGAATTATCTGCAGGAGGCCCTGGCGCATGAATCTGTGCAGCGGGAACGACCTCGGTCCACCAGGGGCCGAGAAAACTACCGTCTCATGGGGCCGGTCACTCAGGGTCAGTGAAAAATCCAATATATATCTGCTGATATCTCGGGTGCTATTAGAGATAGCGCAATAAACCAAAGTGAATTATCTGCAGGAGGCCCTGGCGCATGAATCTGTGCAGGGGGAACGACCTCGGGCCACCAGGGGCCGAGAAAACGACCGTCTCATGGGGCCGGACACTCAGGGTCAGTGAAAAATCCAATATATATCTGCTGATATCTCGGGTGCTATTACAGATAGCGCAATAAATCAAAGTGCATTGTCTGTAGGAGGCCCTGGCGCATGAATCTGTGCAGCGGGAACGACCTCGGACCACCAGGGGCCGAAAAAACCAAAGTCTCATGGGGCCGGACACTCAGGGTCAGGGTAAAATCCAATATATATCTGTTGATATCTCGGGTGCTATTACAGATAGCGCAATAAATCAAAGTGAATTATCTGCAGGAGGCCCTGGCGCATGAATCTGTGCAGCGGGAACGACCTCGGACCACCAGGGGCCGAGAAAACGACCGTCTCATGGGGCCGGACACTCAGGGTCAGTGAAACATCCAATATATATCTGCTGATATCTCGGGTGCTATTACAGATAGCGCAATAAATCAAAGTGCATTGTCTGTAGGAGGCCCTGGCGCATGAATCTGTGCAGCGGGAACGACCTCGGGCCACCAGGGGCCGAGAAAACGACCGTCTCATGGGGCCGGTCACTCAGGGTCAGTGAAAAATCCAATATATATCTGCTGATATCTCGGGTGCTATTACAGATAGCGCAATAAATCAAAGTGCATTACTTGTAGGAGGCCCTGGCGCATGAATCTGTGCAGCGGGTACGTCCTCGGACCTCCAGGGGCCGAGACAACGACCGTCTCATGGGGCCGGACACTCAGGGTCAGGGTAAAATCCAATATATATCTGGTGATATCTCGGGTGCTATTACAGATAGCGCAATAAATCAAAGTGCATTGTCTGTTGGAGACCGTGGCGCATGAACCTGTGCAGCGGGAACGACCTCGGACCACCAGGGGCCGAGAAAACGACCGTCTCATGGGGCCGGACGCTCAGGGTGAGTGAAAAATCCAATATATATCTGGTGATATCTCGGGTGCTATTAGAGATAGCGCAATAAACCAAAGTGAATTATCTGCAGGAGGCCCTGGCGCATGAATCTGTGCAACGGGAACGACCTCGGACCACCAGGGGCCGAGAAAACCACAGTCTCATGGGGCCGGACACTCAGGGTCAGGGGAAAATCCAATATAGATCTGGTGATATCTCGGGTGCTATTACAGATAGCGCAATAAACCAAAGTGAATTATCTGCAGGAGGCCCTGGCGCATGAATCTGTGCAACGGGAACGACCTCGGACCACCAGGGGCCGCGAAAACCACAGTCTCATGGGGCCGGACACTCAGGGTCAGGGGAAAATCCAATATAGATCTGGTGATATCTGGGGTGCTATTACAGATAGCGCAATAAATCAAAGTGCATTACCTGTAGGAGGCCCTGGCGCATGAATCTGTGCAGCGGGAACGACCTCGGACCACCAGGGGCCGAGAAAACGACCGTCTCATGGGGCCGGACACTCAGGGTCAGTGAAAAATCCAATATATATCTGCTGATATCTCGGGTGCTATTACAGATAGCGCAATAAATCAAAGTGCATTGACTGTAGGAGGCCCTGGCGCATGAATCTGTGCAGCGGGAACGACCTCGGACCACCAGGGGCCGAGAAAACCTCAGTCCCATGGGGCCGGACACTCAGGGTCAGGGGAAAATCCAATATATGTCTGGTGATATCTCGGGTGCTATTAGAGATAGCGCAATAAACCAAAGTGAATTATCTGCAGCAGGCCCTGGCGCATGAATCTGTGCAGCGGGAACGACCTCGGACCACCAGGGGCCGAGAAAACTACCGTCTCATGGGGCCGGACACTCAGGGCCAGTGAAAAATCCAATATATATCTGCTGATATCTCGGGTGCTATTAGAGATAGCGCAATAAACCAAAGTGAATTATCTGCAGGAGGCCCTGGCGCATGAATCTGTGCAGCGGGAACGACCTCGGACCACCAGGGGCCGAGAAAACGACCGTCTCATGGGGCCGGACACTCAGGGTCAGTGAAAAATCCAATATATATCTGCTGATATCTCGGGTGCTATTACAGATAGCGCAATAAATCAAAGTGCATTGTCTGTAGGAGGCCCTGGCGCATGAATCTGTGCAGCGGGAACGACCTCGGACCACCAGGGGCCGAAAAAACCACAGTCTCATGGGGCCGGACACTCAGGGTCAGGGTAAAATCCAATATATATCTGTTGATATCTCGGGGGCTATTACAGATAGCGCAATAAATCAAAGTGAATTATCTGCAGGAGGCCCTGGCGCATGAATCTGTGCAGCGGGAACGACCTCGGACAACCAGGGGCCGAGAAAACTACCGTCTCATGGGGCCGGTCACTCAGGGTCAGTGAAAAATCCAATATATATCTGCTGATATCTCGGGTGCTATTAGAGATAGCGCAATAAACCAAAGTGAATTATCTGCAGGAGGCCCTGGCGCATGAATCTGTGCAACGGGAACGACCTCGGACCACCAGGGGCCGAGAAAACCACAGTCTCATGGGGCCGGACACTCAGGGTCAGGGGAAAATCCAATATATATCTGGTGATATCTCGGGTGCTATTAGAGATAGCGCAATAAATCAAAGTGCATTGTCTGGAGGAGGTCCTGGCGCATGAATCTGTGCAGCGGGAACGACCTCGGAACACCAGGGACCGAGAAAACCACCGTCTCATGGGGCCGGACACTCAGGGTAAGTGAAAAATCCAATATATATGTGGTGATATCTCGGGTGCTATTACAGATAGCGCAATAAATCAAAGTGCATTGTCTGTAGGAGACCTTGGCGCATGAACCTCTGCAGCGGGAACGACCTCGGAAAACCAGGGGCCGAGAAAACGACCGTCTCATGGGGCCGGACGCTCAGGGTCAGTGAAAAATCCAATATATATCTGGTGATATCTCGGGTGCTATTAGAGATAGCGCAATGAACCAAAGTGAATTATCTGCAGGAGGCCCTGGCGCATGAATCTGAGCAACGGGAACGACCTCGGACCACCAGGGGCCGAGAAAACCACAATCTCATGGGGCCGGACACTCAGGGTCAGGGGAAAATCCAATATAGATCTGGTGATATCTCGGGTGCTATTACAGATAGCGCAATAAATCAATGTGCATTGTCTGTAGGAGACCCTGGCGCATGAACCTGTGCAGCGGGAACGACCTCGGACCACCAGGGGCTGAGAAAACCACTGTCTCATGGGGCCGGACACTCAGGGTCAGGGGAAAATCCAATATATATCTGGTGATATCTCGGTTGCTATTAGAGATAGCGCAATGAACCAAAGTGAATTATCTACAGGAGGCCCTGGCGCATGAATCTGTGCAGCGGGAACGACCTCGGACCACCAGGGGCCGAGAAAACTATCGTCTCATGGTGCCGGTCACTCAGGATCAGTGAAAAATCCAATATATATCTGCTGATATCTCGGGTGCTGTTAGAGATAGCGCAATAAACGAAAGTGAATTATCTGCAGGAGGCCCTGGCGCATGAATCTGTGCAGCGGGAACGACCTCGGACCACCAGGGGCCGAGAAAACGACCGTCTCATGGGGCCGGACACTCGGGGTCAGTGAAAAATCCAATATATATCTGCTGATATCTCGGGTGCTATTACAGATAGCGCAATAAATCAAAGTGCATTGTCTGTAGGAGGCCCTGGCGCATGAATCTGTGCAGCGGGAACGACCTCGGACCACCAGGGGCCGAGAAAACGACCGTCTCATGGGGCCGGACACTCAGGGTCAGTGAAAAATCCAATATATATATCTGGTGATATCTCGGCTGCTATTACAGATAGCGCAATAAATCAAAGTGCATTGTCTGTAGGAGGCCCTGGCGCATGAATCTGTGCAGCGGGAACGACCTCGGAACACCAGGGACCGAGAAAACCACCGTCTCATGGGGCCGGACACTCAGGGTCAGTGAAAAATCCAATATATGTGTGGTGATATCTCGGGTGCTATTACAGATAGCGCAATAAATCAAAGTGCATTGTCTGTAGGAGGCCCTGGCGCATGAATCTGTGCAGCGGGAACGTCCTCGGACCTCCAGGGGCCGAGAAAACCACAGTCTCATGGGGCCGGACACTCAGGGACAGGGGAAAATCCAATATAGATCTGGTGATATCTCGGGTGCTATTACAGATAGCGCAATAAATCAAAGTGCATTACCTGTAGGAGGCCCTGGCGCATGAATCTGTGCAGCGGGAACGTCCTCGGACCTCCAGGGGCCGAGACAACGACCGTCTCATGGGGCCGGACACTCAGGGTCAGGGTAAAATCCAATATATATCTGGTGATATCTCGGGTGCTATTACAGATAGCGCAATAAATCAATGTGCATTGTCTGTAGGAGGCCCTGGCGCATGAATCTGTTCAGCGGGAACGACCTCGGACGACCAGGGGCCGAGAAAACCACAGTCTCATGGGGCCGGACACTCAGGGTCAGGGGAAAATCCAATATATATCTGGTGATATCTCGGGTGCTATTAGAGATAGCGCAATAAACCAAAGTGAATTATCTGCAGGAGGCACTGGCGCATGAATCTGTGCAACGGGAACGACCTCGGACCACCAGGGGCCGAAAAAACCACAGTCTCATGGGGCCGGACACTCAGGGTCAGTGAAAAATCCAATATATATATGGTGATATCTCGGGTGCTATTACAGATACCGCAATAAATCCAAGTGCATTGTCTGTAGGAGACCCTGGCGCATGAACCTGTGCAGCGGGAACGACCTCGGACCACCAGGGGCCGAGAAAACGACCGTCTCATGGGGCCGGACGCTCAGGGTCAGGGAAAAATCCAATATATAGGTGGTGATATCTCGGGTGCTATTACAGATAGCGCAATAAATCAAAGTGCATTGTCTGTAGGAGACACTGGCGCATGAACCTGTGCAGCGGGAACGACCTCGGACCACCAGGGGCCGAGAAAACCACAGTCTCATGGGGCCGGACACTCAGGGTCAGGGAAAAATCCAATATATATCTGGTGATATCTCGGGTGCTATTACAGATAGCGCAATAAATCAAAGTGCATTGTCTGCAGGAGGCCCTGGCCCATGAATCTGTGCAGCGGGAACGACCTCGGTCCACCAGGGGCCGAGAAAACTACCGTCTCATGGGGCCGGACACTCAGGGTCATGGAAAAATCCAATATATATCTGGTGATATCTCGGGTGCTATTACAGATAGCGCAATAAATCAAAGTGCATTGTCTGCAGGAGACCCTGGCCGATGAATCTGTGCAGCGGGAACGACCTCGGACCACCAGGGGCCGAGAAAACCACAGTCTCATGGGGCCGGACACTCAGGGTCAGGGGAAAATCCAATATATATCTGGTGATATCTCGGGTGCTATTAGAGATAGCGCAATAAACCAAAGTGAATTATCTGCAGGAGGCCCTGGCGCATGAATCTGTGCAGCGGGAACGACCTCGGTCCACCAGGGGCCGAGAAAACTACCGTCTCATGGGGCCGGTCACTCAGGGTCAGTGAAAAATCCAATATATATCTGCTGATATCTCGGGTGCTATTAGAGATAGCGCAATAAACCAAAGTGAATTATCTGCAGGAGGCCCTGGCGCATGAATCTGTGAAGCGGGAACGACCTCGGACCACCAGGTGCCGAGAAAACGACCGTCTCATGGGGCCGGACACTCAGGGTCAGTGAAAAATCCAATATATATATCTGCTGATATCTCGGGTGCTATTACAGATAGCGCAATAAATCAAAGTGCATTGTCTGTAGGAGGCCCTGGCGCATGAATCTGTGCAGCGGGAACGACCTCGGACCACCAGGGGCCGAAAAAACCACTGTTTCATGGGGCCGGACACTCAGGGTCAGTGAAAAATCCAATATATATGTGGTGATATCTCGGGTGCTATTACAGATAGCGCAATAAATCAAAGTGCATTGTCTGTAGGAGGCCCTGGCGCATGAATCTGTGCAGCGGGAACGTCCTCGGACCTCCAGGGGCCGAGAAAACCACAGTCTCATGGGGCCGGACACTCAGGGACAGGGGAAAATCCAATATAGATCTGGTGATATCTCGGGTGCTATTACAGATAGCGCAATAAATCAAAGTGCATTACCTGTAGGAGGCCCTGGCGCATGAATCTGTGCAGCGGGAACGTCCTCGGACCTCCAGGGGCCGAGACAACGACCGTCTCATGGGGCCGGACACTCAGGGTCAGGGTAAAATCCAATATATATATGGTGATATCTCGGGTGCTATTACAGATACCGCAATAAATCAAAGTGCATTGTCTGTAGGAGACCCTGGCGCATGAACCTGTGCAGCGGGAACGACCTCGGACCACCAGGGGCCGAGAAAACGACCGTCTCATGGGGCCGGACGCTCAGGGTCAGGGAAAAATCCAATATATAGGTGGTGATATCTCGGGTGCTATTACAGATAGCGCAATAAATCAAAGTGCATTGTCTGTAGGCGACACTGGCGCATGAACCTGTGCAGCGGGAACGACCTCGGACCTCCAGGGGCCGAGAAAACCACAGTCTCATGGGGCCGGACACTCAGGGTCAGGGAAAAATCCAATATATATCTGGTGATATCTCGGGTGCTATTACAGATAGCGCAATAAAACAAAGTGCATTGTCTGCAGGAGGCCCTGGCCCATGAATCTGTGCAGCGGGAACGACCTCGGACCACCAGGGGCCGAGAAAACCACAGTCTCATGGGGCCGGACACTCAGGGTCAGGGGAAAATCCAATATATATCTGGTGATATCTCGGGTGCTATTAGAGATAGCGCAATAAACCAAAGTGAATTATCTGCAGGAGGCCCTGGCGCATGAATCTGTGCAGCGGGAACGACCTCGGTCCACCAGGGGCCGAGAAAACTACCGTCTCATGGGGCCGGTCACTCAGGGTCAGTGAAAAATCCAATATATATCTGCTGATATCTCGGGTGCTATTAGAGATAGCGCAATAAATCAAAGTGCATTGTCTGGAGGAGGCCCTGGCGCATGAATCTGTGCAGCGGGAACGACCTCGGAACACCAGGGGCCGAGAAAACCACAGTCTCATGGGGCCGGACACTCAGGGTCAGGGAAAAATCCAATATATATCTGGTGATATCTCGGGTGCTATTACAGATAGCGCAATAAAACAAAGTGCATTGTCTGCAGGAGGCCCTGGCCCATGAATCTGTGCAGCGGGAACGACCTCGGACCACCAGGGGCCGAGAAAACCACAGTCTCATGGGGCCGGACACTCAGGGTCAGGGGAAAATCCAATATATATCTGGTGATATCTCGGGTGCTATTAGAGATAGCGCAATAAACCAAAGTGAATTATCTGCAGGAGGCCCTGGCGCATGAATCTGTGCAGCGGGAACGACCTCGGTACACCAGGGGCCGAGAAAACTACCGTCTCATGGGGCCGGTCACTCAGGGTCAGTGAAAAATCCAATATATATCTGCTGATATCTCGGGTGCTATTAGAGATAGCGCAATAAATCAAAGTGCATTGTCTGGAGGAGGCCCTGGCGCATGAATCTGTGCAGCGGGAACGACCTCGGAACACCAGGGACCGAGAAAACCACCGTCTCATGGGGCCGGACGCTCAGGGTCAGTGAAAAATCCAATATATATCTGGTGATATTTCGGGTGCTATTAGAGATAGCGCAATAAATCAAAGTGCATTGTCTGTAGGAGGCCCTGGCGCATGAATCTGTGCAGCGGGATCGACCTCGGACCAGCATGGGCCGAGAAAATCTCCGTCTCATGCGGCCGGACTGTCAGGGTCAGGGAAAAATACAATATATATCAGGTGATATCTCGGGTGCTATTAGAGATAGCGAAATAAACCAAAGTGAATTATCTGCAGGAGTGCCTATCGTATTAATCTGTGCAGCAGGAACGACCTCGGACCACCAGGCGCAGAGAAAATTACAGATATTCGGAATCCGTCACCTAATGTCATGTAAAAATCCAGCATATATCTGGTGACATCTCGGGTGCTCTTACAGATAGCGCACTAAATCAAAGTGAATTATCTGCAGGGGGCCCTGGCGCATGAATATGTGCAGCGGGAACGACCTCGGAGCACCAGGGGCCGAGAAAACCACCGTCTCATGGGGCCGGACACGCAGGGTCAGGGGAAAATCCAATATATATCTGGTGATATCTCGGGTGCTATTAAAGATAGCGCAATAAATCATAGTGCATTGTCTGTAGGAGGCCCTAGCGCATGAATCTGTGGAGCTGGAACGACCTCGGACCACCAGGGGCCGAGAAAACAACCGTCTCATGGGGCCGGACACTCAGGGTCAGGGGAAAATCCAATATGTATATGGTGATATCTCGGGTGCTATTAGAGATAGCGCAAAAAACCAAAGTGCATTGTCTGTTGGAGGCCCTGGCGCATAAATCTGTGCAGCGGGAACGACCTCGGACCACCAGGGGCCGAGAAAACCACAGTCACATGGGGCCGGACACTCAGGGTCAGGGGAAAATCCAATATATATCTGGTGATATTTCGGGTGCTATTAGAGATAGCGCAATAAATCAAAGTGCATTGTCTGTAGGAGGCCCTGTCGCATGAATCTGTGCAGCGGGAACGACCTCGGAACACCAGGGACCGAGAAAACCACCGTCTCATGGGGCTGGACACTCAGGGTCAGTGAAAAATCCAATATATATGTGGTGATATCTCGGGTGCTATGACAGATAGCGCAATAAATCAAAGTGCATTGTCTGTAGGAGACCCTGGTGCATGAACCTGTGCAGCGGGAACGACATCGGACCACCAGGGGCCGGGAAAACCACCGTCTCATGGGGCCGGACACTCAGGGTCAGGGGAAAATCCAATATATATCCGGTGATATCTCGGGTGCTATTACAGATAGCGCAATAAATCAAAGTGCATTGCCTGTAGGAGGCCCTGGCGCATGAATCTGTGCAGCGGGAACGACCTCGGACCACCAGGGGCCGAGAAAAGGACCGTCTCATGGGGCCGGACCCTCAGGGTCAGTGAAAAATCC
The DNA here is from genome assembly GCF_051020985.1 of Nomia melanderi. Classification (NCBI taxonomy): domain Eukaryota; kingdom Metazoa; phylum Arthropoda; class Insecta; order Hymenoptera; family Halictidae; genus Nomia; species Nomia melanderi. The sequence continues at coordinate 207,204 of NW_027475148.1, read as the reverse complement.
AATATATATCTGCTGATATCTCGGGTGCTATTATAGATAGCGCAATAAATCAAAGTGCATTGTCTGTAGGAGGCCCTGGCGCATGAATCTGTGCAGCGGGAACGACCTCGGACCATCAGGGGCCGAAAAAACCACAGTCTCATGGGGCCGGACAACCAGGGTCAGGGTAAAATCCAATATATATCTGGTGATATCTCGGGTGCTATTACAGATAGCGCAATAAATCAAAGTGCATTGTCTGTAGGAGGCCCTGGCGCATGAATCTGTGCAGCGGGAACGACCTCGGACCACCAGGGGCCGAGAAAACTACCGCCTCATGGGGCCGGACACTCAGGGTCAGTGAAAAATCCAATATATATCTGGTGATATCTCGGCTGCTATTACAGATAGCGCAATAAATCAAAGTGCATTGTCTGTAGGAGGCCCTGGTGCATGAATCTGTGCAACGGGAACGACCTCGGACCACCAGGGGCCGAGAAAACCACAGTCTCATGGGGCCGGACACACAGGGTCAGGGTAAAATCCAATATATATCTGGTGATATCTCGGGTGCTATTAGAGATAGCGCAATAAACCAAAGTGCATTGTCTGTAGGAGGACCTGGCGCATGAATCTGTGCAGGGGGAACGACCTCGGACCACCAGGGGCCGAAAAAACCGCAGTCTCATGGGGCCGGACACTCAGGGTCAGGGTAAAATCCAATATATATCTGGTGATATCTCGGGTGCTATTACAGATAGCGCAATAAATCAAAGTGCATTGTCTGTAGGAGGCCCTGGCGCATGAATCTGTGCAGCGGGAACGACCTCGGACCATCAGGGGCCGAAAAAACCACAATCTCCTGGGGCCGGACACCCAGGGTCAGGGTAAAATCCAATATATATCTGGTGATATCTCGGGTGCTATTACAGATTGCGCAATAAATCAAAGTGCATTGTCTGTAGGAGGCCCTGGCGCATGAATCTGTGCAGCGGGAACGACCTCGGACCACCAGGGGCCGAGAAAACTACCGCCTCATGGGGCCGGACACTCAGGGTCAGTGAAAAATCCAATATATATCTGGTGATATCTCGGCTGCTATTACAGATAGCGCAATAAACCAAAGTGAATTATCTGCAGGAGTCCCTGGCGCATGAATCTGTGCAACGGGAACGACCTCGGACCACCAGGGGCCGAGAAAACCACAGTCTCATGGGGCCGGACACTCAGGGTCAGGGGAGAATCCAATATAGATCTGGTGATATCTCGGGTGCTATTACAGATAGCGCAATAAATCAAAGTGCATTACTTGTAGGAGGCCCTGGCGCATGAATCTGTGCAGCGGGTACGTCCTCGGACCTCCAGGGGCCGAGACAACGACCGTCTCGTGGGGCCGGACACTCAGGGTCAGGGTAAAATCCAATATATATCTGGTGATATCTCGGGTGCTATTACAGATAGCGCAATAAATCAAAGTGCATTGTCTGTTGGAGACCGTGGCGCATGAACCTGTGCAGCGGGAACGACCTCGGACCACCAGGGGCCGAGAAAACGACCGTCTCATGGGGCCGGACGCTCAGGGTCAGTGAAAAATCCAATATATATCTGGTGATATCTCGGGTGCTATTAGAGATAGCGCAATAAACCAAAGTGAATTATCTGCAGGAGGCCCTGGCGCATGAATCTGTGCAACGGGAACGACCTCGGACCACCAGGGGCCGAGAAAACCACAGTCTCATGGGGCCGGACACTCAGGGTCAGGGGAAAATCCAATATAGATCTGGTGATATCTCGGGTGCTATTACAGATAGCGCAATAAACCAAAGTGAATTATCTGCAGGAGGCCCTGGCGCATGAATCTGTGCAATGGGAACGACCTCGGACCACCAGGGGCCGCGAAAACCACAGTCTCATGGGGCCGGACACTCAGGGTCAGGGGAAAATCCAATATAGATCCGGTGATATCTGGGGTGCTATTACAGATAGCGCAATAAATCAAAGTGCATTACCTGTAGGAGGCCCTGGCGCATGAATCTGTGCAGCGGGAACGACCTCGGACCACCAGGGGCCGAGAAAACGACCGTCTCATGGGGCCGGACACGCAGGGTCAGTGAAAAATCCAATATATATCTGCTGATATCTCGAGTGCTATTACAGATAGCGCAATAAATCAAAGTGCATTGACTGTAGGAGGCCCCGGCGCATGAATCTGTGCAGCGGGAACGACCTCGGACCACCAGGGGCCGAGAAAACCACAGTCCCATGGGGCCGGACACTCAGGGTCAGGGGAAAATCCAATATATATCTGGTGATATCTCGGGTGCTATTAGAGATAGCGCAATAAACCAAAGTGAATTATCTGCAGCAGGCCCTGGCGCATGAATCTGTGCAGCGGGAACGACCTCGGACCACCAGGGGCCGAGAAAACTACCGTCTCATGGGGCCGGACACTCAGGGCCAGTGAAAAATCCAATATATATCTGGTGATATCTCGGCTCCTATTACCGATAGCGCAATATATCAAAGTGCATTGTCTGTAGGAGGCCCTGTCGCATGAATCTGGGAAGCGGGAGCGACCTCGGATCACCAGGGGCCGAGAAAACCACCGTCTCATGGGGCCGGACACTCAGGGTCATGGAAAAATCCAATATATATCTGGTGATATCTCGGGTGCTATTACAGATAGCGCAATAAATCAAAGTGCATTGTCTGCAGGAGGCCCTGGCCCATGAATCTGTGCAGCGGGAACGACCTCGGACCACCAGGGGCCGAGAAAACGACAGTCTCATGGGGCCGGACACTCAGGGTCAGGGGAAAATCCAATATATATCTGGTGATATCTCGGGTGCTATTAGAGATAGCGCAATAAACCAAAGTGAATTATCTGCAGGAGGCCCTGGCGCATGAATCTGTGCAGCGGGAACGACCTCGGTCCACCAGGGGCCGAGAAAACTACCGTCTCATGGGGCCGGTCACTCAGGGTCAGTGAAAAATCCAATATATATCTGCTGATATCTCGGGTGCTATTAGAGATAGCGCAATAAACCAAAGTGAATTATCTGCAGGAGGCCCTGGCGCATGAATCTGTGCAGCGGGAACGACCTCGGACCACCAGGGGCCGAGAAAACGACCGTCTCATGGGGCCGGACACTCAGGGTCAGTGAAAAATCCAATATATATCTGCTGATATCTCGGGTGCTATTACAGATAAAGCAATAAATCAAAGTGCATTGTCTGTAGGAGGCCCTGGCGCATGAATCTGTGCAGCGGGAACGACCTCGGACCACCAGGGGCCGAAAAAACCACAGTCTCATGGGGCCGGACACTCAGGGTCAGGGTAAAATCCAATATATATCTGTTGATATCTCGGGTGCTATTACAGATAGCGCAATAAATCAAAGTGAATTATCTGCCGGAGGCCCTGGCGCATGAATCTGTGCAGCGGGAACGACCTCGGACCACCAGGGGCCGAGAAAACTACCGTCTTATGGGGCCGGTCACTCAGGGTCAGTGAAAAATCCAATATATATCTGCTGATATCTCGGGTGCTATTAGAGATAGCGCAATAAACCAAAGTGAATTATCTGCAGGAGGCCCTGGCGCATGAATCTGTGCAACGGGAACGACCTCGGACCACCAGGGGCCGAGAAAACCACAGTCTCATGGGGCCGGACACTCAGGGTCAGGGGAAAATCCAATATATATCTGCTGATATCTCGGGTGCTATTAGAGATAGCGCAATAAACCAAAGTGAATTATCTGCAGGAGGCCCTGGCGCATGAATCTGTGCAGCGGGAACGACCTCGGACCACCAGGGGCCGAGAAAACGACCGTCTCATGGGGCCGGACACTCAGGGTCAGTGAAACATCCAATATATATCGGCTGATATCTCGGGTGCTATTACAGATAGCGCAATAAATCAAAGTGCATTGTCTGTAGGAGGCCCTGGCGCATGAACCTGTGCAGCGGGAACGACCTCGGACCACCAGGGGCCGAGAAAACTACAGTCTCATGGGGGCGGACACTCAGGGTCTGGGGAAAATCCAATATATATCTGGTGATATCTCGGTTCCTATTACAGATAGCGAAATAAACCAAAGCGAATTATCTGCAGGAGGCCCTGGCGCATAAATCTGTGCAGCGGGAACGACCTCGGTACACCAGGGGCCGTGAAAACCACCGTCTCATGGGGCTGGACACTCAGGGTGAGGGAAATATCCAATATATATCTGGTGATATCTCGGGTGCTATTACAGATAGCGCAATGAATCAAAGTGCATTGTCTGTAGGAGGCCCTGGCGCATGAATCTGTGCAGCGGGAACGACCTCGGACCACCAGGGGCCGAGAAAACCACCGTCTCATGGTGCCGGACACTCTGGGTCAGGGAAAAATCCAATATATATGTGGTGATATCTCGGGTGCTATTACAGATAGCGCAATAAATCAAAGTGCATTGTCTGTAGGAGGCCCTGGCGCATGAATCTGTGCAGCGGGAACGACCTCGGACCACCAGGGGCCGAGAAAACCAGCGTCCCGAGGGGCCGTACACTTAGGGTCAGTGAAAAATCCTATATATATCTGGTGATATCTTGGGTGCTATTAGAGATAGCGCAATAAATCAAAGTGCATTGTCTGTAGGAGGCCCTGGCGCATGAATCTGTGCAGCGGGAACGACCTCGGACCACCAGGGGCCGAGAAAACCACAGTCCCATGGGGCCGGACACTCAGGGTGAGGGGAAAATCCAATATATATCTGGTGATATCTCGGGTGCTATTAGAGATAGCGCAATAAATCAAAGTGCATTATCTGCAGGAGGCCCTGGCGCATGAATCTGTGCAGCGGGAACGACCTCGGACCACCAGGGGCCGAGAAAACTACAGTCTCATGCGGCCGGACACTCAGGGTCCTGGGAAAATCCAATATATATCTGGTGATATCTCGGGTGCTATAAGAGATAGCGCAATAAACCAAAGTGAATTATCTGCAGGAGGCCCTGGGGCATGAATCTGTGCAACGGGAACGACCTCGGACCACCAGGGGCCGAGAAAACCACAGTCTCATGGGGCCGGACACTCTGGGTCAGGGAAAAATCCAATATATATGTGGTGATATCTCGGGTGCTATTACAGATAGCGCAATAAATCAAAGTGAATTATCTGCAGGAGGCCCTGGCGCATGAATCTGTGCAGCGGGAACGACCTCGGACCACCAGGGGCCGAGAAGACCACCGTCTCATGGGGCCGGCCACTCAGGGTCAGGGGAAAATCCAATATATATCTGGTGATATCTCGGGTGCTATTAGAGATAGCGCAATACATCAAAGAGCGTTGTCTGTAGGAGGCCCTGCCGCATGAATCTGTCCAGTGGGAACGACCTCGGACCACCAGGGGCCGAGAAAATTACAGATTTTCGGTATCCGTCACCCAATGTCATGTAAAAATCCAGCATATAATTGGTGATATCTCGGGTTCTATTACAGATAGCGCGATAAATCAAAGTGTATTGCCTGTAGGAGGCCCTGGCGAATGAATCTGTGCAGCGGGAACGACCTCGGACCACCACGGGCCGAGAAAACCACAGTCTCATGGGGCCGGGCACTCAGGGTCAGGGGAAAATCCAATATATATCTGGTGATATCTCGGGTGCTATTAGAGATAGCGCAAGAATCCAAAGTGAATTATCTGCAGGAAGCCCTGGCGCATGCATCTGTGCAGCGGGAACGACCTCGGACCACCAGGGGCCGAGAAAACCACCGTCTCATGGGGCCGGAATGTCAGTGTCAGGGAAAAATCCAATATATATCTGGTGATATCTCGAGTGCTATTACAGATAGCGCAATAAATCAAAGTGCATTGTCTGAAGGCGGCACTGGCGAATGAATCTGTGCAGCGGGAACGACCTTGGACCACCAGGGGCCGAGAAAACCACCGACACATGGGGCCGGACACTCAGGGACTGGGAAAAATTTAATATATATCTGGTGATATCTCGGGTGCTCTTACAGATAGCGCAATAAACCAAAGTGCATTGTCTGTAGGTGGCCCTGGCGCATGAATCTGTGCAGCGGGATCGACCTCGGACCACCAGGGGTCGAGAAAACCACCCAAACATGGGGCCGGGAACTCAGGGTCAGGGAAAAATCCAATATATATCTGGTGATATCTCGGGTGCTATTATAGATAGCGCAATAAATCAAGGAGCATTGTCTGTAGGAGGCCCTGGCACATGAATCTGTGCAGCGGGAACGACCTCGGACCACCAGGGGCCGAGAAAACCACCGACACATGTGGCCGAACACTCAGGGTCGGGGAAAAATTTAATATATATCTGGTGATATCTCGGGTACTCTTACAGATAGCGCACTAAACCAAAGTGCATTGTCTGTTGGAGGCCCTGGCGCATGGATCTGTGCAGCGGGATCGACCTCGGACCACCAGGGGCCGAGAAATCCATCGACACATGGGGTCGGACACTCAGGGTCAGGGAAAAATCCAATATATATCTGGTGATATCTCGGGTGCTATTAGAGGTAGCGCAATAAATCAAAGTGAATTATCTGCAGGGGTCCCTGTCGCATGAATCTGTGCAGCGGGAACGACCTCGGACCACGAGGGGCCGAGAAAATCACGGTCTCATGGGGCCGGACTGTCAGGGTCAGGGAAAAATCCAATATAAGTCTGGTGACATCTCGGGTGCTATTAGAGATAGCGCAATAAATCAAAGTGCATTGTCTGCAAGAGGCCCTATCGCATGAATCTGTGCAGCGGGAACGACCTCGGACAACCAGGGGCCGAGAAAACTACCGGCTCATGGGGCCGGACACCTAGGGCCAGGGAAAAATCCAATATATATCTGGCGATATCTGGGGTGCTATTAGAGATAGCGCAATAAACCAAAGTGCATTGTCTGCAGGAGGCCCTGGCGCATGAATCTGTGCAGCGGGATGGACCTCGGAGCACCAGGGGCCGAGAAAACCACCGTCTCATGGGGTCGGACACTCATGTTCAGGGAAAAATACAATATATATCTGGTGATATCTCGGGTGCTCTTACAGATAGCGCACTAAACCAAAGTGCATTGTCTGTAGGAGGCCCTGGCGCATGAATCTGTGCAGCGGGATCGACCTCGGACCAGCAGTGGCCGAGAAATCCATCGACACATGGGGCCGGACTGTCAGGGTCAAGGAAAAATCCAATATATATCTGGTGATATCTCGGGTGCTATTAGAGATAGCGCAATAAACCAAAGTGCATTGTCTGTAGGAGGCCCTGGCGCATGAATCTGTGCCGCGGGAACGACCTCGGACCACCAGGGGCCGAGAAAACCACCGACACATGGGGCCGGACACTCAGGGACGGGGAAAAATTTAATATATATCTGGTGATATCTCGGGTGCTCTTACAGATAGCGCAATATACCAAAGTGCATTGTCTGTAGGAGGCCCTGGCGCATGAATCTGTGCAGCGGGATCGACCTCGGACAACCAGGGGTCGAGGAAACCACCGAAACATGGGGCCGGGCACTCAGGGTCAGGGAAACATCCAATATATATCTGGTGATATCTCGGGTGCTATTATAGATAGCGCAATAAATCAAAGTGCATTGTCTGTAGGTGGCCCTGGCGCATGAATCTGTGCAGCGGGAAAGACCTCGGACCACCAGGGGCCGAAAAAACCACCGACACATGGGGCCGGACACTCAGGGTCGGGGAAAAATTTAATATATATCTGGTGATATCTCGGGTGCTCTTACAGATAGCGCACTAAACCAAAGTGCATTGTCTGTAGGTGGCCCTGGCGCATGAATCTGTGCAGCGGGATCGACCTCGGACCACCAGGGGTCGAGAAAACCACCCAAACATGGGGCCGGGAACTCAGGGTCAGGGAAAAATCCAATATATATCTGGTGATATCTCGGGTGCTATTATAGATAGCGCAATAAATCAAGGAGCATTGTCTGTAGGAGGCCCTGGCGCATGAATCTGTGCAGCGGGAACGACCTCGGACCACCAGGGGCCGAGAAAACCACCGACACATGGGGCCGAACACTCAGGGTCAGTGAAAAATCCAATATATATCTGCTGATATCTCGGGTGCTATTACAGATAGCGCAATAAATCAAAGTGCATTGTCTGTAGGAGGCCCTGGCGCATGAATCTGTGCAGCGGGAACGACCTCGGACCACCAGGGGCCGAAAAAACCACAGTCTCATGGGGCCGGACACTCAGGGTCAGGGTAAAATCCAATATATATCTGTTGATATCTCGGGTGCTATTACAGATAGCGCAATAAATCAAAGTGAATTATCTGCCGGAGGCCCTGGCGCATGAATCTGTGCAGCGGGAACGACCTCGGACCACCAGGGGCCGAGAAAACTACCGTCTTATGGGGCCGGTCACTCAGGGTCAGTGAAAAATCCAATATATATCTGCTGATATCTCGGGTGCTATTAGAGATAGCGCAATAAACCAAAGTGAATTATCTGCAGGAGGCCCTGGCGCATGAATCTGTGCAACGGGAACGACCTCGGACCACCAGGGGCCGAGAAAACCACAGTCTCATGGGGCCGGACACTCAGGGTCAGGGGAAAATCCAATATATATCTGCTGATATCTCGGGTGCTATTAGAGATAGCGCAATAAACCAAAGTGAATTATCTGCAGGAGGCCCTGGCGCATGAATCTGTGCAGCGGGAACGACCTCGGACCACCAGGGGCCGAGAAAACGACCGTCTCATGGGGCCGGACACTCAGGGTCAGTGAAACATCCAATATATATCTGCTGATATCTCGGGTGCTATTACAGATAGCGCAATAAATCAAAGTGCATTGTCTGCAGGAGGCCCTGGCGCCTGAATCTGTGCAGCGGGAACGACCTCGGACCACCAGGGTCCGAAAAAACCAGTCTCATGGGGCCGGACACTCAGGGTCAGGGGAAAATCCAATATATATGTGGTGATATCTCGGGTGCTATTACAGATAGCGCAATAAATCAAAGTGAATTATCTGCAGGAGGCCCTGGCGCATGAATCTGTGCAGCGGGAACGACCTCGGACCACCAGGGGCCGAGAAGACCACCGTCTCATGGGGCCGGCCACTCAGGGTCAGGGGAAAATCCAATATATATCTGGTGATATCTCGGGTGCTATTATAGATAGCGCAATAAATCAAGGAGCATTGTCTGTAGGAGGCCCTGGCGCATGAATCTGTGCAGCGGGAACGACCTCGGACCACCAGGGGCCGAGAAAACCACCGACACATGGGGCCGAACACTCAGGGTCAGTGAAAAATCCAATATATATCTGCTGATATCTCGGGTGCTATTACAGATAGCGCAATAAATCAAAGTGCATTGTCTGTAGGAGGCCCTGGCGCATGAATCTGTGCAGCGGGAACGACCTCGGACCACCAGGGGCCGAAAAAACCACAGTCTCATGGGGCCGGACACTCAGGGTCAGGGTAAAATCCAATATATATCTGTTGATATCTCGGGTGCTATTACAGATAGCGCAATAAATCAAAGTGAATTATCTGCCGGAGGCCCTGGCGCATGAATCTGTGCAGCGGGAACGACCTCGGACCACCAGGGGCCGAGAAAACTACCGTCTTATGGGGCCGGTCACTCAGGGTCAGTGAAAAATCCAATATATATCTGCTGATATCTCGGGTGCTATTAGAGATAGCGCAATAAACCAAAGTGAATTATCTGCAGGAGGCCCTGGCGCATGAATCTGTGCAACGGGAACGACCTCGGACCACCAGGGGCCGAGAAAACCACAGTCTCATGGGGCCGGACACTCAGGGTCAGGGGAAAATCCAATATATATCTGCTGATATCTCGGGTGCTATTAGAGATAGCGCAATAAACCAAAGTGAATTATCTGCAGGAGGCCCTGGCGCATGAATCTGTGCAGCGGGAACGACCTCGGACCACCAGGGGCCGAGAAAACGACCGTCTCATGGGGCCGGACACTCAGGGTCAGTGAAACATCCAATATATATCTGCTGATATCTCGGGTGCTATTACAGATAGCGCAATAAATCAAAGTGCATTGTCTGCAGGAGGCCCTGGCGCCTGAATCTGTGCAGCGGGAACGACCTCGGACCACCAGGGGCCGAGAAAACCAGCGTCCCGAGGGGCCGTACACTTAGGGTCAGTGAAAAATCCTATATATATCTGGTGATATCTTGGGTGCTATTAGAGATAGCGCAATAAATCAAAGTGCATTGTCTGTAGGAGGCCCTGGCGCATGAATCTGTGCAGCGGGAACGACCTCGGACCACCAGGGGCCGAGAAAACCACAGTCCCATGGGGCCGGACACTCAGGGTGAGGGGAAAATCCAATATATATCTGGTGATATCTCGGGTGCTATTACAGATAGCGCAATAAATCAAAGTGCATTATCTGCAGGAGGCCCTGGCGCATGAATCTGTGCAGCGGGAACGACCTCGGACCACCAGGGGCCGAGAAAACTACAGTCTCATGCGGCCGGACACTCAGGGTCCTGGGAAAATCCAATATATATCTGGTGATATCTCGGGTGCTATAAGAGATAGCGCAATAAACCAAAGTGAATTATCTGCAGGAGGCCCTGGGGCATGAATCTGTGCAACGGGAACGACCTCGGACCACCAGGGGCCGAGAAAACCACAGTCTCATGGGGCCGGACACTCTGGGTCAGGGAAAAATCCAATATATATGTGGTGATATCTCGGGTGCTATTACAGATAGCGCAATAAATCAAAGTGAATTATCTGCAGGAGGCCCTGGCGCATGAATCTGTGCAGCGGGAACGACCTCGGACCACCAGGGGCCGAGAAGACCACCGTCTCATGGGGCCGGCCACTCAGGGTCAGGGGAAAATCCAATATATATCTGGTGATATCTCGGGTGCTATTAGAGATAGCGCAATACATCAAAGAGCGTTGTCTGTAGGAGGCCCTGCCGCATGAATCTGTCCAGTGGGAACGACCTCGGACCACCAGGGGCCGAGAAAATTACAGATTTTCGGTATCCGTCACCCAATGTCATGTAAAAATCCAGCATATAATTGGTGATATCTCGGGTTCTATTACAGATAGCGCGATAAATCAAAGTGTATTGCCTGTAGGAGGCCCTGGCGAATGAATCTGTGCAGCGGGAAAGACCTCGGACCACCAGGGGCCGAGAAAACCACCGACACATGGGGCCGGACACTCAGGGACGGGGAAAAATTTAATATATATCTGGTGATATCTCGGGTGCTCTTACAGATAGCGCAATATACCAAAGTGCATTGTCTGTAGGAGGCCCTGGCGCATGAATCTGTGCAGCGGGATCGACCTCGGACAACCAGGGGTCGAGGAAACCACCGAAACATGGGGCCGGGCACTCAGGGTCAGGGAAACATCCAATATATATCTGGTGATATCTCGGGTGCTATTATAGATAGCGCAATAAATCAAAGTGCATTGTCTGTAGGTGGCCCTGGCGCATGAATCTGTGCAGCGGGAAAGACCTCGGACCACCAGGGGCCGAAAAAACCACCGACACATGGGGCCGGACACTCAGGGTCGGGGAAAAATTTAATATATATCTGGTGATATCTCGGGTGCTCTTACAGATAGCGCACTAAACCAAAGTGCATTGTCTGTATGAGGCCCTGTCGCATGGATTTGTGCAGCGGGATCGACCTCGGACCACCAGGGGCCGAGAAATCCATCGACACATGGGGTCGTACACTCACGGTCAGCGAAAAATCCAATATATATCTGGTGATATCTCGGGTGCTATTACAGATAGCGCAATAATTCAAAGTGCATTGTCTGTAGGAGGCACTGGCGCATGAATCGGTACAGCGGCAACGACCTCGGACCACCAGGGGCCGAGAAGACTACCGTCTCATGGGGCCGGACTTTCAGGGTAAGGGAAAAATCCAATATAAATCTGGTGATATCTCGGGTGCTATTAGAGATAGCGCATTAAACCAAAGTACATTGTCAGTAGGAGGCCCTGGCGCATGAATCTGTGCAGCGGGAACGACCTCGGACCACCAGGGGCCGAAAAAACCACCGACACATGGGGCCGGACACTCAGGGTCGGGGAAAAATTTAATATATATCTGGTGATATCTCGGGTGCTCTTACAGATAGCGCACTAAACCAAAGTGCATTGTCTGCAGGAGGCCCTGGCGCATGGATCTGTGCAGCGGGACCGACCTCGGACCACCAGGGGCCGAGAAATCCATCGACACATGGGGTCGTACACTCACGGTCAGCGAAAAATCCAATATATATCTGGTGATATCTCGGGTGCTATTACAGATAGCGCAATAAATCAAAGTGCATTGTCTGTAGGAGGCACTGGCGCATGAATCTGTACAGCGGCAACGACCTCGGACCACCAGGGGCCGAGAAAACTACCGTCTCATGGGTCCGGACACTCAGGGTCAGGGGAAAATCCAATAAATAACTGGTGGTATCTCGGGTGATATTTGAGATAGCGCAATAAACCAAAGTGCATTGTCTGCAGCAGGCCCTGGCGCATGAATCTGTGCAGCGGGAACGACCTCTGACCACCAGGGGCCGAGAAAACCACCGTCTCATTGGGTCGGACACTCAGGGTCAGGGAAAAATCCAATATATATCTGGTGATATCTCGGGTGCTATTACAGATAGCGCATTAAATCAAAGTGCATTGTCTGTAGTAGACCCTGGCGCATGAGTCTGTGCAGCGGGGTCGACCTCGGACCACCAGGGGCCGAGAAAACCACCGTCACATGGGGCCGGACTGTCAGGGTCAGGGAAAAATCCAATATAAATCTGGTGATATCTCGGGTGCTATAACAGATAGCGCAATAAATCAAAGTGAATTGTCTGCAGGAGGCCCTGGCGCATGAATCTGTGCAGCGGCAACGACCTCGGACCACAAGGGGCCGAGAGAATCACCGTCTCATGGGGTCGGACACTCAGGGTCAGGGAAAAATCGAATATATATCTCGTGATATCTCGGGTGCTATTAGAGATAGCGCAATAAATCAAAGTGAATTATCTGCAGGGGGCCCTGGCGCATGAATCTGTGCAGCGGGAACGACCTCGGACCAGCAGGGGCCGAGAAAACCACCGTCTCATGGGGTCGGACACTCAGGGTCAAGGAAAAATCCAATATATATCTGGTGATATCTCGGATGCTATTACAGATAGCGCAATAAATCAAAGTGCATTGTCTGTAGGAGGCCCTGGCGCATGAATCTGTGCAGCGGGATCGATCTCGGACCACCAGGGGCCGAGAAAATCACCGTCTCATTGTGCCGTACTGTCAGGGTCAGCGAAAAATCCAATATATATCTGGTGATATCACGGGTGCTATTAGAGATAGCGCAATAAATCAAAGTGAATTATCTGCAGGGTGCCCTGGCGCATGAATCTGTGCAGCGGGATCGACCTCGGAGCACCAGGGGCCGAGAAAATCACCGTCTCGTGGGGTCGGACACTCAGGTTCAGGGAAAAATCCAATATATATCTGGTGATATCTCGGGTGCTCTTACAGATAGCGCACTAAACCAAAGTGCATTGTCTGTAGGAGGCCCTGGCGCATGAATCTGTGCAGCGGGATCGACCTCGGATCACCAGGGGCCGAGAAATCCATCGACACATGGGGTCGGACACTCACGGTCAGCGAAAAATCCAATATATATCTGGTGATATCTCGGGTGCTATTACAGATAGCGCAATAAATCAAAGTGCATTGTCTGTAGGAGGCACTGGCGCATGAATCTGTACAGCGGCAACGACCTCGGACCACCAGGGGCCGAGAAAACTACCGTCTCATGGGTCCGGACACTCAGGGTCAGGGAAAAATCCAATATATATCTGGTGATATCTCGGGTGCTATTAGAGATAGCGCAATGAACCAAAGTGCATTGTCTGCAGCAGGCCCTGGCGCATGAATCTGTGCAGCGGGAACGACCTCGGACCACCAGGGGCCGAGAAAACCACCGTCTCATGGGGACGGACACTCAGGGTCAGGGAAAAATCCAAAATATATCTGGTGATATCTCGGGTGCTATTACAGATAGGGCAATAAATGAAAGTGCATTGTCTGTAGGAGGCCCTGGCGCATGAATCTGTGCAGCGGGAACGACCACGGACCACCAGGGGCCAAGAAAACCACCGACACATGGGGCCGGACACTCAGGTTCAGGGAAAAAACCTATATATATCCGGTCTTATCTCAGGTGCTATTAGAGATAGCGAGATAAATAAAAGTGCATTGTCTCCAGGAAGCCCTGGCGCATGATTCGGTGCAGCGGGAACGACCTCGGACCACCAGGGTCCGAGAAAATCACCGTCTCATGGGGTCGGACACTCAGGGTCAGCGAAAAATCCAATATATATCTGGTGATATCTCGGGTGCTATTAGAGATAGCGCAATAAATCAAAGTGAATTATCTGCAGGGGGCCCTGGCGCATGAATCTGTGTAGCGGGATCGGCCTCGGTCTACGAGGGACCGAGAAAACCATCGACACATGGGGCCGGACACTCAGGGTCAGGGAAAAATCCAATATATATCTGGTGATATCTCGGGTGCTATTAGAGATAGCGCAATAAATCAAAGTGCAATGTCTGTAGGAGGCACTGGCGCATGAATCTGTGCAGCAGGAACGACCTCGGACCACCAGGGGCCCAGAAAACCACCGACACATGGGGCCGGACACTCAGGGTCAGGGAAAAATCCAATATATATCTGGTGTTATCTCAGGTGCTATTAGAGATAGCGCGATAAATCAAAGTGCATTGACTCCAGGAAGCCCTGGCGCATGATTCGGTGCAGCGGGAACGACCTCGGACCACCAGGGGCAGAGAAAATCACCGTCTCATGGGGCCGGAATGTCAGGGTCAGGGAAAAATCCAATATATATCTGGTGATATCTCGGGTGCGATTAGAGACAGCGCGATAAATCAAAGTGCAATGTCTGTAGGAGGCACTGGCGCATGAATCTGTGCAGCAGGAACGACCTCGGACCACCAGGGGCCGAGAAAATTACAGATATTCGGAATCCGTCACCCAAGGTCATGTAAAAATCCATCATATATCTGGTGATATCTCGGGTGCTATTACAGATAGCGCAATAAATCTAAGTGCATTGTCTGTAGGAGGCCCTGGCGAATGAATCTGTGCAGCGGGATCGACCTCGGACTACCAGGGGCCGAGAAAACCACCGTCTCATGGGGTCGGACACTCAGGGTCAGGGAAAAATCCAATATATATCTGGTGATATCTCGGGTGCTATTATAGATAGCGCAATAAATCGAAATGCATTGTCTGTAGGAGGCCCTGGCGCATAAATCTGTGCAGCGGGATCTACCTCGGACCACCAGGGGCCGAGAAAATCACCGTCTCTTGGGGCCGGACTGTCAGGGTCAGGGAAAAATCCAATATATATCTGGTGATATCTCGGGTGCTATTACAGACAGCGCAATAAATCAAAGTGCATTGCCTGCAGGAGGCCCTGGCGCATGAATCTGTGCAGCGGGATCGACCTCGGACCACCAGGGGCCGAGAAAATCACCGTCTCATGGGGTCGGACACTCAGGGTCAGGGAATAATCCAATATATATCTGGTGATATCTCGAGTGCTATTAGAGATAGCGCAATTAATCATAGTGAATTATCTGCAGGAGGCCCTGTCGCATGCATCTGTGCAGCGGGAACGACCTCGGACCACCAGGGGCCGAGAAAACCACCGTCTCATGGGGCCGGACACTCAGGGTCAGGGAAAAATCCAGCATATATCTGGTGATATCTCGGGTTCTATTACAAATAGCGCCATAAATCAAAGTGCATTGTCTGCAGGAAGCCCTGGCGAATGAATCTGTGCAGCAGGAACGACCTCGGACAACCAGGGGCCGAGAGAATCACTGTCTCATGGGGCCGGACTGTCAGGGTCAGGGAAAAATCCAATATATATCTGGTGATATTTCGAGTGCTATTACAGATAGCGCAATAAATCAAAGTGCATTGTCTGTAGGAGGCCCTGGCGCATGAATCTGTGCGGCGGGAACGACCTCGGACCACCAGGGACCGAGAAAACCACCGGCTCATTGGGCCGGACACTCAGGGTCAGGGGAAAATCCAATATATATCTGGTGATATCGCGGGTGCTATTAGAGATAGCGCAATAAACCAAAGTGCATTGTCTGTAGGAGGCCCTGCCGCATGAATCTGGGCAGCGGGAACGACCTCGGACCACCAAGGGCCGAGAAAACCACCGACACATGGCGCCGGACACCCAAGGTCATGTAAAAACCCAGGATGTATCTGATGATATCTCGGTTGCTATTAGAGACAGCGCAATAAATCAAAGTGCATTGTCTGCAGGAAGCCCTGGCGCATGATTCTGTGCAGCGGGAACGACCTCGGACCACCAGGGGCCGAGAAAACAACCGTTTCATGGGGCGGGACACTCAGGGTCGGTTGAAAAATTCAATATATATCTGGTGATATCTCGGGTGCTCTAACAGATAGCCCAATAAACCAAAGTGCATTGTCTGTAGGAGGCCCTGGCATATGAATCTGTGCAGCGGGAACGACCTCGGACCACCAGGGGCCGAGAAAACAACCGTCTAATGGGGCCGAACACTCAGGGTCGGGGAAAAAACACATATATATCTGGTGATATGTCGGGTGCTATTAGAGATAGCGCAATAAACCAAAGAGAATTGTCTGCAGCAGGCCCTGGCGCATGAATATGTGCAGCGGGAACGACCTCGGATCACCAGGGGCCGAGAAAACCACAGTCACATGGGGACGGACACCCAGGGTCAGGGGAAAATCCAATATATATCTGGTGATATCTCGGGTGCTCTTACGGATAGCGCACTAAACCAAAGTGCATTGTCTGTAGGAGGCCCTGGCGCATGAATCTGTGCAGCGGGAACTACCTCGGACCTCCAGGGGCCGAGAAAACCACCGTCTCATGGGTTCGGACACTCAGGGTCAGCGAAAAATCCAATATATATCTGGTGATATCTCGGGTGCTATTAGAGATAGCGCAATAAATCAAAGTGAATTATCTGCAGGGGGCCCTGGCGCATGAATCTGTGCAGCGGGATCGGCCTCGGACTACGAGGGACCGAGAAAACCATCGACACATGGGGCCGGACACTCAGCGTCAGGGAAAAATCCAATATATATCTGGTGATATCTCGGGTGCTATTAGAGATAGCGCAATAAATCAAAGTGCATAGTCTGCAGGAGGCCCTAGCGCATGAATCTGTGCAGCGGGAACGACCTCGGACCACCAGGGGCCGAGAAAACTACCGTCTCATGGGGCCGGACACCTAGGGCCAGGGAAAAATTCAATATATATCTGGTGATATCTCGGGTGCTATTAGAGACAGCGCGATAAATCAAAGTGCAATGTCTGTAGGAGGCACTGGCGAATGAATCTGTGCAGCAGGAACGACCTCGGACCACCAGGGGCCGAGAAAATTACAGATATTCGGAATCCGTCACCCAAGGTCATGTAAAAATCCATCATATATCTGGTGATATCTCGGGTGCTATTACAGATTGCGCAATAAATCAAAGTGCATTGTCTGTAGGAGGCCCTGGCGCATGAATCTGTGCAGCGGGAACGACCTCGGACCACGAGGGGCCGAGAAAATCACCGTCTCATGGGGCCGGACTGTCAGGGTCAGGGATAAATCCAATATATATCTGGTGATATCTCGGCTGCTATTAGAGATAGCGCAATTAACCAAAGTGCATTGTCCTTAGGAGGCCCTTGCGCATGAATCTGTATAGCAGGAACGACATCGGAACACCAGGGGCCGAGAAAATTACAGATTTTCGGTATCGGTCACCCAAAGTCATGTAAAAATCCAGAACATATATGGAGCTTTCTCGGGTGCTGTTACAGATAGCACAATAAATCAAAGTGCATTGTCTGTAGGAGGCCCTGGTGCATGAATCTGTGCAGCGGGAACGACCTCGGACCACCAGGGTCCGAGAAAATCACCGTCTCATGGGGTCGGACACTCAGGGTCAGCGAAAAATCCAATATATATCTGGTGATATCTCGGGTGCTATTAGAGATAGCGCAATAAATCAAAGTGAATTATCTGCAGGGTGCCCTGGCGCATGAATCTGTGCAGCGGGATCGACCTCGGAGCACCAGGGGCCGAGAAAATCACCGTCTCATGGGGTCGGACACTCAGGTTCAGGGAAAAATCCAATATATATCTGGTGATATCTCGGGTGCTCTTACAGATAGCGCACTAAACCAAAGTGCATTGTCTGTAGGAGGCCCTGGCGCATGAATCTGTGCAGCGGGAACGACCTCGGACCACGAGGGGCCGAGAAAAACACCGTCTCATGGGGCCGGACTGTCAGGGTCAGGGAGAAATCCAATATATATCTGGTGACATCTCGGGTGCTATTAGAGATAGCGCAATAAATCAAAGTGCATTGTCTGTAGGAGGCCCTAGCGCATGAATCTGTGCAGCGGGAACGACCTCGGACCACCAGGGGCCGAGAAAACCACCGTCTCATGGGGCCGGACTGTCAGGGTAAGGGAAAAATCCAATATAAATCTGGTGATATCTCGGGTGCTATTACAGATAGCGCAATAAATCAAAGTGCATTGTCTGCAGGAGGCCCTGGCGCATGAATCTGTGCAGCGGGAACGACCTCGGACCTCCAGGGGCCTAGAAAACCACCGTCTCATGGGGTCGAACTGTCAGAGTCAGGGAAAAATCCAATATATATCTGGTGATATCTCGGGTGCTATTAGAGATAGGGCAATAAACCAAAGTGCATTGTCTGCAAGCGGTCCTGGCGCATGAATCTGTGCAGCGGGATCGGCCTCGGACCACCAGGGGCCGAGAAAACCACCGTCTCATGGGGTCGGACACTCAGGGTCAGCGAAAAATCCAATATATATCTGGTGATATCTCGGGTGCTATTAGAGATAGCGCAATAAATCAAAGTGAATTATCTGCAGGGTGCCCTGGCGCATGAATCTGTGCAGCGGGATCGACCTCGGAGCACCAGGGGCCGAGAAAATCACCGTCTCATGGGGTCGGACACTCAGGTTCAGGGAAAAATCCAATATATATCTGGTGATATCTCGGGTGCTCTTACAGATAGCGCACTAAACCAAAGTGCATTGTCTGTAGGAGGCCCTGGCGCATGAATCTGTGCAGCGGGAACGACCTCGGACCACGAGGGGCCGAGAAAAACACCGTCTCATGGGGCCGGACTGTCAGGGTCAGGGAGAAATCCAATATATATCTGGTGACATCTCGGGTGCTATTAGAGATAGCGCAATAAATCAAAGTGCATTGTCTGCAGGAGGCCCTGGCGCATGAATCTGTGCAGCGGGAACGACCTCGGACCGCCAGGGGCCGAGAAAACCACCGTCTCATGGGGTCGGACACTCAGGGTCAGCGAAAAATCCAATATATATCTGGTGATATCTCGGGTGCTATTATAGATAGCGCAATAAATCTAAGTGCATTGTCTGTAGGAGGCCCTGGCGCATGAATCTGTGCAGCGGGATCGACCTCGGACTACCAGGGGCCGAGAAAACCACCGACACATGGCGCCGGACACCCAAGGTCATGTAAAAACCCAGGATGTATCTGATGATATCTCGGTTGCTATTAGAGACAGCGCAATAAATCAAAGTGCATTGTCTGCAGGAAGCCCTGGCGAATGAATCTGTGCAGCGGGATCGACCTCGGACTACCAGGGGCCGAGAAAACCACCGTCTCATGGGGTCGGACACTCAGGGTCAGGGAAAAATCCAATATATATCTGGTGATATCTCGGGTGCTATTATAGATAGCGCAATAAATCGAAATGCATTGTCTGTAGGAGGCCCTGGCGCATAAATCTGTGCAGCGGGATCTACCTCGGACCACCAGGGGCCGAGAAAATCACCGTCTCTTGGGGCCGGACTGTCAGGGTCAGGGAAAAATCCAGCATATATCTGGTGATATCTCGGGTTCTATTACAAATAGCGCCATAAATCAAAGTGCATTGTCTGCAGGAAGCCCTGGCGAATGAATCTGTGCAGCAGGAACGACCTCGGACAACCAGGGGCCGAGAGAATCACTGTCTCATGGGGCCGGACTGTCAGGGTCAGGGAAAAATCCAATATATATCTGGTGATATTTCGAGTGCTATTACAGATAGCGCAATAAATCAAAGTGCATTGTCTGTAGGAGGCCCTGGCGCATGAATCTGTGCGGCGGGAACGACCTCGGACCACCAGGGACCGAGAAAACCACCGGCTCATTGGGCCGGACACTCAGGGTCAGGGGAAAATCCAATATATATCTGGTGATATCGCGGGTGCTATTAGAGATAGCGCAATAAACCAAAGTGCATTGTCTGTAGGAGGCCCTGCCGCATGAATCTGGGCAGCGGGAACGACCTCGGACCACCAAGGGCCGAGAAAACCACCGACACATGGCGCCGGACACCCAAGGTCATGTAAAAACCCAGGATGTATCTGATGATATCTCGGTTGCTATTAGAGACAGCGCAATAAATCAAAGTGCATTGTCTGCAGGAAGCCCTGGCGCATGATTCTGTGCAGCGGGAACGACCTCGGACCACCAGGGGCCGAGAAAACAACCGTTTCATGGGGCGGGACACTCAGGGTCGGTTGAAAAATTCAATATATATCTGGTGATATCTCGGGTGCTCTAACAGATAGCCCAATAAACCAAAGTGCATTGTCTGTAGGAGGCCCTGGCATATGAATCTGTGCAGCGGGAACGACCTCGGACCACCAGGGGCCGAGAAAACAACCGTCTAATGGGGCCGAACACTCAGGGTCGGGGAAAAAACACATATATATCTGGTGATATGTCGGGTGCTATTAGAGATAGCGCAATAAACCAAAGAGAATTGTCTGCAGCAGGCCCTGGCGCATGAATATGTGCAGCGGGAACGACCTCGGATCACCAGGGGCCGAGAAAACCACAGTCACATGGGGACGGACACCCAGGGTCAGGGGAAAATCCAATATATATCTGGTGATATCTCGGGTGCTCTTACGGATAGCGCACTAAACCAAAGTGCATTGTCTGTAGGAGGCCCTGGCGCATGAATCTGTGCAGCGGGAACTACCTCGGACCTCCAGGGGCCGAGAAAACCACCGTCTCATGGGTTCGGACACTCAGGGTCAGCGAAAAATCCAATATATATCTGGTGATATCTCGGGTGCTATTAGAGATAGCGCAATAAATCAAAGTGAATTATCTGCAGGGGGCCCTGGCGCATGAATCTGTGCAGCGGGATCGGCCTCGGACTACGAGGGACCGAGAAAACCATCGACACATGGGGCCGGACACTCAGCGTCAGGGAAAAATCCAATATATATCTGGTGATATCTCGGGTGCTATTAGAGATAGCGCAATAAATCAAAGTGCATAGTCTGCAGGAGGCCCTAGCGCATGAATCTGTGCAGCGGGAACGACCTCGGACCACCAGGGGCCGAGAAAACTACCGTCTCATGGGGCCGGACACCTAGGGCCAGGGAAAAATTCAATATATATCTGGTGATATCTCGGGTGCTATTAGAGACAGCGCGATAAATCAAAGTGCAATGTCTGTAGGAGGCACTGGCGAATGAATCTGTGCAGCAGGAACGACCTCGGACCACCAGGGGCCGAGAAAATTACAGATATTCGGAATCCGTCACCCAAGGTCATGTAAAAATCCATCATATATCTGGTGATATCTCGGGTGCTATTACAGATTGCGCAATAAATCAAAGTGCATTGTCTGTAGGAGGCCCTGGCGCATGAATCTGTGCAGCGGGAACGACCTCGGACCACGAGGGGCCGAGAAAATCACCGTCTCATGGGGCCGGACTGTCAGGGTCAGGGATAAATCCAATATATATCTGGTGATATCTCGGCTGCTATTAGAGATAGCGCAATTAACCAAAGTGCATTGTCCTTAGGAGGCCCTTGCGCATGAATCTGTATAGCAGGAACGACATCGGAACACCAGGGGCCGAGAAAATTACAGATTTTCGGTATCGGTCACCCAAAGTCATGTAAAAATCCAGAACATATATGGAGCTTTCTCGGGTGCTGTTACAGATAGCACAATAAATCAAAGTGCATTGTCTGTAGGAGGCCCTGGTGCATGAATCTGTGCAGCGGGAACGACCTCGGACCACCAGGGTCCGAGAAAATCACCGTCTCATGGGGTCGGACACTCAGGGTCAGCGAAAAATCCAATATATATCTGGTGATATCTCGGGTGCTATTAGAGATAGCGCAATAAATCAAAGTGAATTATCTGCGGGGTGCCCTGGCGCATGAATCTGTGCAGCGGGATCGACCTCGGAGCACCAGGGGCCGAGAAAATCACCGTCTCATGGGGTCGGACACTCAGGTTCAGGGAAAAATCCAATATATATCTGGTGATATCTCGGGTGCTCTTACAGATAGCGCACTAAACCAAAGTGCATTGTCTGTAGGAGGCCCTGGCGCATGAATCTGTGCAGCGGGAACGACCTCGGACCACGAGGGGCCGAGAAAAACACCGTCTCATGGGGCCGGACTGTCAGGGTCAGGGAGAAATCCAATATATATCTGGTGACATCTCGGGTGCTATTAGAGATAGCGCAATAAATCAAAGTGCATTGTCTGTAGGAGGCCCTAGCGCATGAATCTGTGCAGCGGGAACGACCTCGGACCACCAGGGGCCGAGAAAACCACCGTCTCATGGGGCCGGACTGTCAGGGTAAGGGAAAAATCCAATATAAATCTGGTGATATCTCGGGTGCTATTACAGATAGCGCAATAAATCAAAGTGCATTGTCTGCAGGAGGCCCTGGCGCATGAATCTGTGCAGCGGGAACGACCTCGGACCTCCAGGGGCCTAGAAAACCACCGTCTCATGGGGTCGAACTGTCAGAGTCAGGGAAAAATCCAATATATATCTGGTGATATCTCGGGTGCTATTAGAGATAGGGCAATAAACCAAAGTGCATTGTCTGCAAGCGGTCCTGGCGCATGAATCTGTGCAGCGGGATCGGCCTCGGACCACCAGGGGCCGAGAAAACCACCGTCTCATGGGGTCGGACACTCAGGGTCAGCGAAAAATCCAATATATATCTGGTGATATCTCGGGTGCTATTAGAGATAGCGCAATAAATCAAAGTGAATTATCTGCAGGGTGCCCTGGCGCATGAATCTGTGCAGCGGGATCGACCTCGGAGCACCAGGGGCCGAGAAAATCACCGTCTCATGGGGTCGGACACTCAGGTTCAGGGAAAAATCCAATATATATCTGGTGATATCTCGGGTGCTCTTACAGATAGCGCACTAAACCAAAGTGCATTGTCTGTAGGAGGCCCTGGCGCATGAATCTGTGCAGCGGGAACGACCTCGGACCACGAGGGGCCGAGAAAAACACCGTCTCATGGGGCCGGACTGTCAGGGTCAGGGAGAAATCCAATATATATCTGGTGACATCTCGGGTGCTATTAGAGATAGCGCAATAAATCAAAGTGCATTGTCTGCAGGAGGCCCTGGCGCATGAATCTGTGCAGCGGGAACGACCTCGGACCGCCAGGGGCCGAGAAAACCACCGTCTCATGGGGTCGGACACTCAGGGTCAGCGAAAAATCCAATATATATCTGGTGATATCTCGGGTGCTATTATAGATAGCGCAATAAATCTAAGTGCATTGTCTGTAGGAGGCCCTGGCGCATGAATCTGTGCAGCGGGATCGACCTCGGACTACCAGGGGCCGAGAAAACCACCGACACATGGCGCCGGACACCCAAGGTCATGTAAAAACCCAGGATGTATCTGATGATATCTCGGTTGCTATTAGAGACAGCGCAATAAATCAAAGTGCATTGTCTGCAGGAAGCCCTGGCGCATGATTCTGTGCAGCGGGAACGACCTCGGACCACCAGGGGCCGAGAAAACAACCGTTTCATGGGGCGGGACACTCAGGGTCGGTTGAAAAATTCAATATATATCTGGTGATATCTCGGGTGCTCTAACAGATAGCCCAATAAACCAAAGTGCATTGTCTGTAGGAGGCCCTGGCATATGAATCTGTGCAGCGGGAACGACCTCGGACCACCAGGGGCCGAGAAAACAACCGTCTAATGGGGCCGAACACTCAGGGTCGGGGAAAAAACACATATATATCTGGTGATATGTCGGGTGCTATTAGAGATAGCGCAATAAACCAAAGAGAATTGTCTGCAGCAGGCCCTGGCGCATGAATATGTGCAGCGGGAGCGACCTCGGATCACCAGGGGCCGAGAAAACCACAGTCACATGGGGACGGACACCCAGGGTCGGGGGAAAATCCAATATATATCTGGTGATATCTCGGGTGCTCTTACGGATAGCGCACTAAACCAAAGTGCATTGTCTGTAGGAGGCCCTGGCGCATGAATCTGTGCAGCGGGAACGACCTCGGACCTCCAGGGGCCGAGAAAACCTCCGTCTCATGGGGTCGGACACTCAGGGTCAGCGAAAAATCCAATATATATCTGGTGATATCTCGGGTGCTATTAGAGATAGCGCAATAAATCAAAGTGAATTATCTGCAGGGGGCCCTGGCGCATGAATCTGTGCAGCGGGATCGGCCTCGGACTACGAGGGACCGAGAAAACCATCGACACATGGGGCCGGACACTCAGCGTCAGGGAAAAATCCAATATATATCTGGTGATATCTCGGGTGCTATTAGAGATAGCGCAATAAATCAAAGTGCATAGTCTGCAGGAGGCCCTAGCGCATGAATCTGTGCAGCGGGAACGACCTCGGACCACCAGGGGCCGAGAAAATTACAGATATTCGGAATCCGTCACCCAAGGTCATGTAAAAATCCATCATATATCTGGTGATATCTCGGGTGCTATTACAGATTGCGCAATAAATCAAAGTGCATTGTCTGTAGGAGGCCCTGGCGCATGAATCTGTGCAGCGGGAACGACCTCGGACCACCAGGGTCCGAGAAAATCACCGACACATGGGGCCGGACACTCAGGGACAGAGAAAAATCCAATATATATCTGGTGATATCTCGGGTGCTATTAGAGATAGCGCAATAAATCAAAGTGAATTATCTGCAGGGGGCCCTGGCGCATGAATCTGTGCAGCGGGAACGACCTCGGACCACGAGGGGCCGAGAAAATCACCGTCTCATGGGGCCGGACTGTCAGGGTCAGGGAAAAATCCAATATATATCTGGTGATATCTCGGCTGCTATTAGAGATAGCGCAATTAACCAAAGTGCATTGTCCTTAGGAGGCCCTTGCGCATGAATCTGTATAGCAGGAACGACATCGGAACACCAGGGGCCGAGAAAATTACAGATTTTCGGTATCGGTCACCCAAAGTCATGTAAAAATCCAGAACATATATGGAGCTTTCTCGGGTGCTGTTACAGATAGCACAATAAATCAAAGTGCATTGTCTGTAGGAGGCCCTGGTGCATGAATCTGTGCAGCGGGAACGACCTCGGACCACCAGGGTCCGAGAAAATCACCGTCTCATGGGGTCGGACACTCAGGGTCAGCGAAAAATCCAATATATATCTGGTGATATCTCGGGTGCTATTAGAGATAGCGCAATAAATCAAAGTGAATTATCTGCAGGGTGCCCTGGCGCATGAATCTGTGCAGCGGGATCGACCTCGGAGCACCAGGGGCCGAGAAAATCACCGTCTCATGGGGTCGGACACTCAGGTTCAGGGAAAAATCCAATATATATCTGGTGATATCTCGGGTGCTCTTACAGATAGCGCACTAAACCAAAGTGCATTGTCTGTAGGAGGCCCTGGCGCATGAATCTGTGCAGCGGGAACGACCTCGGACCACGAGGGGCCGAGAAAAACACCGTCTCATGGGGCCGGACTGTCAGGGTCAGGGAGAAATCCAATATATATCTGGTGACATCTCGGGTGCTATTAGAGATAGCGCAATAAATCAAAGTGCATTGTCTGCAGGAGGCCCTAGCGCATGAATCTGTGCAGCGGGAACGACCTCGGACCACCAGGGGCCGAGAAAACCACCGTCTCATGGGGCAGGACTGTCAGGGTAAGGGAAAAATCCAATATAAATCTGGTGATATCTCGGGTGCTATTACAGATAGCGCAATAAATCAAAGTGCATTGTCTGCAGGAGGCCCTGGCGCATGAATCTGTGCAGCGGGAACGACCTCGGACCTCCAGGGGCCTAGAAAACCACCGTCTCATGGGGTCGAACTGTCAGAGTCAGGGAAAAATCCAATATATATCTGGTGATATCTCGGGTGCTATTAGAGATAGGGCAATAAACCAAAGTGCATTGTCCGCAAGAGGTCCTGGCGCATGAATCTGTGCAGCGGGATCGGCCTCGGACCACCAGGGGCCGAGAAAACCACCGTCTCATGGGGTCGGACACTCAGGGTCAGCGATAAATCCAATATATATCTGGTGATATCTCGGGTGCTATTATAGATAGCGCAATAAATCTAAGTGCATTGTCTGTAGGAGGCCCTGGCGCATGAATCTGTGCAGCGGGATCGACCTCGGACTACCAGGGGCCGAGAAAACCACCGTCTCATGGGGTCGGACACTCAGGGTCAGGGAAAAATCCAATATATATCTGGTGATATCTCGGGTGCTATTATAGATAGCGCAATAAATCGAAATGCATTGTCTGTAGGAGGCCCTGGCGCATAAATTTGTGCAGCGGGATCTACCTCGGACCACCAGGGGCCGAGAAAATCACCGTCTCTTGGGGCCGGACTGTCAGGGTCAGGGAAAAATCCAATATATATCTGGTGATATCTCGGGTGCTATTACAGACAGCGCAATAAATCAAAGTGCATTGCCTGCAGGAGGCCCTGGCGCATGAATCTGTGCAGCGGGATCGACCTCGGACCACCAGGGGCCGAGAAAATCACCGTCTCATGGGGTCGGACACTCAGGGTCAGGGAATAATCCAATATATATCTGGTGATATCTCGAGTGCTATTAGAGATAGCGCAATTAATCATAGTGAATTATCTGCAGGAGGCCCTGTCGCATGCATCTGTGCAGCGGGAACGACCTCGGACCACCAGGGGCCGAGAAAATTACAGATTTTCGGTATCGGTCACCCAAAGTCATGTAAAAATCCAGAACATATATGGAGCTTTCTCGGGTGCTGTTACAGATAGCACAATAAATCAAAGTGCATTGTCTGTAGGAGGCCCTGGTGCATGAATCTGTGCAGCGGGAACGACCTCGGACCACCAGGGTCCGAGAAAATCACCGTCTCATGGGGTCGGACACTCAGGGTCAGCGAAAAATCCAATATATATCTGGTGATATCTCGGGTGCTATTAGAGATAGCGCAATAAATCAAAGTGAATTATCTGCAGGGTGCCCTGGCGCATGAATCTGTGCAGCGGGATCGACCTCGGAGCACCAGGGGCCGAGAAAATCACCGTCTCATGGGGTCGGACACTCAGGTTCAGGGAAAAATCCAATATATATCTGGTGATATCTCGGGTGCTCTTACAGATAGCGCACTAAACCAAAGTGCATTGTCTGTAGGAGGCCCTGGCGCATGAATCTGTGCAGCGGGAACGACCTCGGTCCACGAGGGGCCGAGAAAACCACCGTCTCATGGGGCCGGACTGTCAGGGTAAGGGAAAAATCCAATATAAATCTGGTGATATCTCGGGTGCTATTACAGATAGCGCAATAAATCAAAGTGCATTGTCTGTAGGAGGCCCTGGCGCATGAATCTGTGCAGCGGGATGGACCTCGGACCACCAGGGGCCGAGAAAACCACCGTCTCATGGGGTCGGACACTCAGGGTCAGCGAAAAATCCCATATATATCTGGTGATATCTCGGGTGCTATTAGAGATAGCGCAATAAATCAAAGTGAATTATCTGCAGGGTGCCCTGGCGCATGAATCTGTGCAGCGGGATCGACCTCGGAGCACCAGGGGCCGAGAAAATCACCGTCTCATGGGGTCGGACACTCAGGTTCAGGGAAAAATCCAATATATATCTGGTGATATCTCGGGTGCTCTTACAGATAGCGCACTAAACCAGAGTGCATTGTCTGTAGGAGGCCCTGGCGCATGAATCTGTGCAGCGGGAACGACCTCGGACCGCCAGGGGCCTAGAAAACCACCGTCTCATGGGGCCGGACTGTCAGGGTAAGGGAAAAATCCAATATAAATCTGGTGACATCTCGGGTGCTATTAGAGATAGCGCAATAAATCAAAGTGCATTGTCTGCAGGAGGCCCTAGCGCATGAATCTGTGCAGCGGGAACGACCTCGGACCACCAGGGGCCGAGAAAACCACCGTCTCATGGGGCCGGACTGTCAGGGTAAGGGAAAAATCCAATATAAATCTGGTGATATCTCGGGTGCTATTACAGATAGCGCAATAAATCAAAGTGCATTGTCTGCAGGAGGCCCTGGCGCATGAATCTGTGCAGCGGGAACGACCTCGGACCGCCAGGGGCCTAGAAAACCACCGTCTCATGGGGTCGAACTGTCAGGGTCAGGGAAAAATCCAATATATATCTGGTGATATCTCGGGTGCTATTAGAGATAGGGCAATAAACCAAAGTGCATTGTCTGCAAGAGGTCCTGGCGCATGAATCTGTGCAGTGTGATCGGTCTCGGAACACCAGGGGCCGAGAAAACCACCGTCTCATGGGGTCGGACACTCAGGGTCAGCGAAAAATCCAATATATATCTGGTGATATCTCTAGTGCTATTAGAGATAGCGCAATTAATCATAGTGAATTATCTGCAGGAGGCCCTGTCGCATGCATCTGTGCAGCGGGAACGACCTCGGACCACCAGGGGCCGAGAAAACCACCGTCTCATGGGGCCGGACACTCAGGGTCAGGGAAAAATCCAGCATATATCTGGTGATATCTCGGGTTCTATTACAAATAGCGCCATAAATCAAAGTGCATTGTCTGCAGGAAGCCCTGGCGAATGAATCTGTGCAGCAGGAACGACCTCGGACCACCAGGGGCCGAGAGAATCACCGTCTCATGGGGCCGGACTGTCAGGGTCAGGGAAAAATCCAATATATATCTGGTGATATCTCGAGCGCTATTACAGATAGCGCAATAAATCAAAGTGCATTGTCTGTAGGAGGCCCTGGCGCATGAATCTGTGCGGCGGGAACGACCTCGGACCACCAGGGACCGAGAAAACCACCGGCTCATTGGGCCGGACACTCAGGGTCAGGGGAAAATCCAATATATATGTGGTGATATCGCGGGTGCTATTAGAGATAGCGCAATAAACCAAAGTGCATTGTCTGTAGGAGGCCCTGCCGCATGAATCTGGGCAGCGGGAACGACCTCGGACCACCAAGGGCCGAGAAAACCACCGACACATGGCGCCGGACACCCAAGGTCATGTAAAAACCCAGGATGTATCTGATGATATCTCGGTTGCTATTAGAGACAGCGCAATAAATCAAAGTGCATTGTCTGCAGGAAGCCCTGGCGCATGATTCTGTGCAGCGGGAACGACCTCGGATCACCAGGGTCCGAGAAAACCACCGACACATGGGGCCGGACACTCAGGGACAAGGAAAAATGCAACATATATCTGGTGTTATCTCAGGTGCTATTAGAGATAGCGCGATAAATAAAAGTGCATTGTCTGTAGGAGGCCCTGGCGCATGAATCTGTGCAGCGGCAAGGTGCACGGACCACCAGGGGCCGAGAAAACCACCGTCTCATGGGGCCGGACTGTCAGGGTCAGGGGAAAATCCAATATATATCTGGTGATATCTCGGGTGCTATTAGAGATAGTGCAATAAATCAAAGTGCATTGTCTGTAGGAGGCCCTGGCGCATGAATCTGTGCAGCGGAAACGACCTCGGACAACCAGGGGCCGAGAAAACCACCGTCTCATGGGGCCGGAGACTCAGGGTAAGGGAAAATCCATTATATATCTGGTGATATCTCGGGTGCTATTAGAGATAGCGCAAGAAACGAAAGTGAATTATCTGCAGGAGGCCCTGGCGAATGCATCTGTGCAGCGGGATCGACCTCGGACCACCAAGGGCCGAGAAAACCACCGACACATGGCGCCGGATACTCAGGGTTGGGGAAAAATCCAATATATATCTGGTGATATGTCGGGTGCTATTAGAGATAGCGCAATAAACCAAAGTGAATTGTCTCCAGGAGGCCCTGGCGCATGAATATGTGCAGCGGGAACGACCTCGGATCACCAGGGGCCGTGAAAACCACTGACACATGGGTCCGGACACTCAGGGTCATGTAAAAATCCAGCATATATCTGGTGATATCTCGGGTGCTATTACAGATAGCGCAATAAAACAAACTGCATTGTCTGTAGGAGGCCCTGGCGCATGAATCTGTGCAGCGGGAACGTCCTCGGACCACCAGCGGAAGAGAAAACCACCGTCTCATGGGGCCGAACACTCAGGGTCGGGGAAAAATCCAATATATATCTGGTGATATCTCGGCTGCTATTAGAGATAGCGGAATAAACCAAAGTGCATTGTCCTTAGGAGGCCCTTGCGCATGAATCTGTGCAGCAGGAACGACATCGGAACACCAGGGGCCGAGAAAATTACAGATTTTCGGTATCGGTCACCCAAAGTCATGTAAAAATCCAGAACAGATATGGAGCTTTCTCGGGTGCTGTTACAGATAGCACAATAAATCAAAGTGCTTTGTCTGCGGGAGGCCCTGGCTCATGAATCTGAGCAGCGGCAACGACCTCGGACCAACCGGGGCCGAGAAAACCACCGACACATGGGGCCGGACACTCAGGGTCTGGGAAAAATCCAATATATATCTGGTGATATCTCGGGTGCTATTAGAGACAGCATGATAAATCAAAGTGCAATGTCTGTAGGAGGCCCTTGCGCATGAATCTGTGCAGCAGGAACGACATCGGACCACCAGGGGCCGAGAAAATTACAGATTTTCGGTATCCGTCACTGAAAGTCATGTAAAAATCCAGCATATATATGGAGCATTCTCGGGTGCTATTACAGATAGCGCAATTAATCAAAGTGCATTGTCTGTAGGAGGCCCTGGCGCATGCATCTGTACAGCGGGAACGACATCGGACCACCAGGGGCCGAGAAAATTACAGATTTTCGGTATCCGTCACCCAAGGTCATGTAAAAATCCAGCATATATCTGGTGATATCTCGGGTTCTATTACAGATAGCGCGATAAATCAAGGTGAATTATCTGCAGGGGGCCCTGGCGCATGAATCTGTGCAGCGGGATCGGCCTCGGTCTATGAGGGACCGAGAAAACCATCGACACATGGGGCCGGACACTCAGCGTCAGGGAAAAATCCAATATATGTCTGGTGATATCTCGGGTGCAATTAGAGATAGCGCAATAAATCAAAGTGAATTATCTGCAGGGGGCCCTGGCGCATGAATCTGTGCA
Organism: Nomia melanderi; assembly: GCF_051020985.1. NCBI lineage: Eukaryota > Metazoa > Arthropoda > Insecta > Hymenoptera > Halictidae > Nomia > Nomia melanderi. The sequence goes on along the minus strand of NW_027475148.1, from coordinate 175,784 downwards.
GCGGGAACGACCTCGGACCACAAGGGGCCGAGAAAATCACCGTCTCATGCGGCCGGACACCTAGGGCCAGGGAAAAATTCAATATATATCTGGTGATATCTCAGCTGCTAATAGAGATAGCGCAATAAACCAAAGTGCATTGTCTGCAGGAGGCCCTGGTGCATGAATCGGTGCAGCGGGATCGACCTCGGACCACCAGGGGCCGAGAAAACAACCGTCTCATGGGGCCGAACACTCAGGGTCGGGGAAAAATCCAATATATATCTGGTGATATGTCGGGTGCTATTAGAGATAGCGCAATAAACCATAGTGAATTGTCTGCAGGAGGCCCTGGCGCATGAATATGTGCAGCGGGAACGACCTCGGAGCACCAGGGGCCGAGAAAACCACCGTCTCATGGGGTCGGACTGTCAGGGTCAGGGAAAAATCCAATATATATCTGGTGATATCTCGGCTGCTATTAGAGATAGCGCAATAAACCAAAGTGCATTGTCCTTAGGAGGCCCTTGCGCATGAATCTGTGCAGCAGGAACGACATCGGAACACCAGGGGCCGAGAAAATTACAGATTTTCGGTATCGGTCACCCAAAGTCATGTAAAAATCCAGAACATATATGGAGCTTTCTCGGGTGCTGTTACAGATAGCACAATAAATCAAAGTGCTTTGTCTGCGGGAGGCCCTGGCGCATGAATCTGAGCAGCGGCAACGACCTCGGACCAACAGGGGCCGAGAAAACCACCGACACATGGGGCCGGACACTCAGGGTCTGGGAAAAATCCAATATATATCTGGTGATATCTCAGGTGCTATTACAGATAGCGCAATAAATCAAAGTGCATTGTCTGCAGGAGGCCCTGGCGCATGAATCTGTGCAGCGGGAACGACCTCGGACCACCAGGGGCCGAGAAAACCACCGTCTCATGGGGCCGGACTGACAGGGTAAGGGAAAAATCCAATATATATCTGGTGATATCTCGGGTGCTATTAGTGATAGCGCAATAAATCAGAGTGAATTATCTGTAGGGTGCCCTGGCGCATGAATCTGTGCAGCGGGATCGACCTCGGACTACGAGGGACCGAGAAAACCATCGGCACATGGGGCCGGACACTCAAGGTCAGGGAAAAATCCAATATATATCTGGTGATATCTCGGATGCTATTATAGATAGCGCAATAAATCAAAGTGCCTTGTCTGTAGGAGGCCCTGGCGCATGAATCTGTGCAGCGGGATCGACCTCGGACCACCAGGGCCCGAGAAAATCACCGTCTCATGAGGCGGGACTGTCAGGGTCAGGGACAAATCCAATATATATCTGGTGATATCTCGGGTGCTATTAGAGATAGCACAATAAATCAAAGTCCTTTGTCTGCAGTAGGCGCTGGCGCATGCATCTGTGCAGCGGGATCGACCTCGGACCACCAGGGGCCGAGAAATTCACCGTCTCATGAGGCGGGACTGTCAGGGTCAGGGACAAATCCAATATATATCTGGTGATATCTCGGGTGCTATTAGAGATAGCACAACAAATCAAAGTCCTTTGTCTGCAGTAGGCGCTAGCGCATGAATCTGTGCAGCGGGATCGACCTCGGACCACCAGGGGTCGAGAAAATCACCGAAACATGGGGCCGGGCAATCAGGGTCAGGGAAAAATCCAATATATATCTGGTGATATCTCGGGTGCTATTAGAGATAGCACAATAAATCAAAGTCCTTTGTCTGCAGTAGGCGCTAGCGCATGAATCTGTGCAGCGGGATCGACCTCGGACCACCAGGGGTCGAGAAAATCACCGAAACATGGGGCCGGGCACTCAGGGTCAGGGAAAAATCCAATATATATCTGGTGATATCTCGGGTGCTATTAGAGATAGCACAATAAATCAAAGTCCTTTGTCTGCAGTAGGCGCTAGCGCATGAATCTGTGCTGCGGGATCGACCTCGGACCACCAGGGGTCGAGAAAATCACCGAAACATGGGGCCGGGCACTCAGGGTCAGGGAAAAATCCAATATATATCTGGTAATATCTCGGGTGCTATTATAGATAGCGCAATAAATCAAATTGCATTGTCTGTAGGAGGCCCTGGCGCATGAATCTGAGCAGCGGGAACGACCTCGGAGCACCAGGGGCCGAGAAAATCACCGAAACATGGGGCCGGGCACACAGGGTCAGGGAAAAATCCAATATATATCTGGTGATATCTCGGGTGCTATTATAGATAGCGCAATAAATCAAAGTGCATTGTCTGTAGGAGGCCCTGGCGCATGAATCTGTGCAGCGGAAACTTCCTCGGACCACCAGGGGCCGAGAAAACCACCGACACATGGGTCCGGACACTCAGGGTCGGGGAAAAATTCAATATATATCTGGTGATATCTCGGGTGCTCTTACACATAGCGCACTAAACAAAAGTACATTATCTGTAGGAGGCCCTGGCGCATGAATCTGTGCAGCGGGATCGACCTCGGACCACTAGGGTCCGAGAAATCCATCAACACATGGGGTGGGACACTCAGGGTCAGCGAAATTCCAATATATATCTGGTGATATCTCGAGTGCTATTAGAGATAGCGCAATAAATCAAAGTGCATTGTCTGTAGGAGGCCCTGGCGCATGAATATGTGCAGCGGGAACGTCCTCGGACCACCAGGGGCCGAGAAAACCGCCGTCGCATGGGGTCGGACACTCAGGGTCAGCGAAAAATCCAATATATATCTGGTGATATCTCGGGTGCTATTAGTGATAGCGCAATAAATCAGAGTGAATTATCTACAGGGTGCCCTGGCGCATGAATCTGTGCAGCGGGATCGACCTCGGACTACGAGGGACCGAGAAAACCATCGGCACATGGGGCCGGACACTCAGGGTCAGGGAAAAATCCAATATATATCTGGTGATATCTCGGGTGCTATTATAGATAGCGCAATAAATCAGAGTGAATTATCTACAGGGTGCCCTGGCGCATGAATCTGTGCCGCGGGATCGACCTCGGACTACGAGGGACCGAGAAAACCATCGGCACATGGGGCCGGACACTCAGGGTCAGGGAAAAATCCAATATAAATCTGGTGATATCTCGCGTGCTATTACAGATAGCGCAATAAATCAAAGTGCATTGTCTGCAGGAGGCGCTGGCGCATGAATCTGTGCAGCGGGAACGACCTCGGACCGCCAGGGGCCGAGAAAATTACAGATATTCGGAATCCATCACCCAAGGTCATGTAAAAATCCAGCATATATCTGGTGATATCTCGGGTGCTATTACAGACAGCGCAATAAATCAAAGTGCATTGTCTGCAAGAGGCCCTGGCGCATGAATATGTGCAGCGGGAACGACCTCGGACCACCAGGGGCCGAGAAAACCACCGTCTCATGGGGCCGGACTGTCAGGGTCAGGGAAAAATCCAATATAAATCTGGTGATATCTCGCGTGCTATTACAGATAGCGCAATAAATCAAAGTGCATTGTCTCCAGGAAGCCCTGGCGCATGATTCGGTGCAGCGGGAACGACCTCGGCCGACTAGGGGCCGAGAAAACTACCGTCTCATGGGGCCGGACACTCAGGGTCAGGGAAAAATCCAATATATATCTGGTGATATCTCGGGTGCTATTAGAGATAGCGCAATAAACCAAAGAGCATTGTCTGTAGGAGGCCCTGGCGCATGAATATGTGCAGCGGGAACGACATCGGACCATCAGGGGCCGAGAAAACCACCGTCTCATTGGGTCGGACACTCAGGGTCAGCGAAAAATCCAATATATATCTGGTGACATCTCGGGTGCTATTAGAGATAGCGCAATAAATCAAAGTGCATTGTCTGCAGGAGGCGCTGGCGCATGAATCTGTGCAGCGGGAACGACCTCGGACCGCCAGGGGCCGAGAAAATTACAGATATTCGGAATCCATCACCCAAGGTCATGTAAAAATCCAGCATATATCTGGTGATATCTCGGGTGCTATTACAGACAGCGCAATAAATCAAAGTGCATTGTCTGCAAGAGGCCCTGGCGCATGAATATGTGCAGCGGGAACGACCTCGGACCACCAGGGGCCGAGAAAACCACCGTCTCATGGGGCCGGACTGTCAGGGTCAGGGAAAAATCCAATATAAATCTGGTGATATCTCGCGTGCTATTACAGATAGCGCAATAAATCAAAGTGCATTGTCTCCAGGAAGCCCTGGCGCATGATTCGGTGCAGCGGGAACGACCTCGGCCGACTAGGGGCCGAGAAAACTACCGTCTCATGGGGCCGGACACTCAGGGTCAGGGAAAAATCCAATATATATCTGGTGATATCTCGGGTGCTATTAGAGATAGCGCAATAAACCAAAGAGCATTGTCTGTAGGAGGCCCTGGCGCATGAATATGTGCAGCGGGAACGACATCGGACCATCAGGGGCCGAGAAAACCACCGTCTCATTGGGTCGGACACTCAGGGTCAGCGAAAAATCCAATATATATCTGGTGACATCTCGGGTGCTATTAGAGATAGCGCAATAAATCAAAGTGCATTGTCTGCAAGAGGCCCTGGCGCATGAATATGTGCAGCGGGATCGACCTCGGACTACGAGGGACCGAGAAAACCATCGACACTTGGGGCCGGACACTCAGGGTCAGGGAAAAATCCAATATATGTCTGGTGATATCTCGGGTGCTATTAGAGATAGCGCAATAAATCAAAGTGCATTGTCTGTAGGAGGCCCTGGCGCATGAATATGTGCAGCGGGATCGACCTCGGACCACGAGGGACCGAGAAAACCATCGACACATGGGGCCGGAATGTCAGGGTAAAGGAAAAATCCAATATATATCTGGTGATATCTCGGGTGCTATTACAGATAGCGCAATAAATCAAAGTGCATTGTCTGTAGGAGGCACTGGCGCATGAATCTGTACAGCGGCAACGACCTCGGACCACCAGGGGCCGAGAAAACCACCGTCACATGGGGCCGGACTCTCAGGGTCAGGGAAAAATCCAATATAAATCTGGTGATATCTCGCGTGCTATTACAGATAGCGCAATAAATCAAAGTGCATTGTCTGCAGGAGGCGCTGGCGCATGAATCTGTGCAGCGGGAACGACCTCGGACCGCCAGGGGCCGAGAAAATTACAGATATTCGGAATCCATCACCCAAGGTCATGTAAAAATCCAGCATATATCTGGTGATATCTCGGGTGCTATTACAGATAGCGCAATAAATCAAAGTGCATTGTCTGTAGGAGGCCCTGGCGCATGAATCTGTGCAGCGGGAACGACCTCGGACCACGAGGGACCGAGAAAACCATCGACACATGGGGCCGGAATGTCAGTGTAAAGGAAAAATCCAATATATATCTGGTGATACCTCGGGTGCTATTAGTGATAGCACAATAAATCAAAGTCCTTTGTCTGCAGTAGGCGCTAGTGCATGAATCTGTGCAGCGGGATCGACCTCGGACTACGAGGGACCGAGAAAACCATCGACACATGGGGCCGGACACTCAGGGTCAGGGAAAAATCCAATATATATCTGGTGATATCTCGGGTGCTATTAGAGATAGCGCAATAAATCAAAGTGAATTATCTGCAGGGGGCCCTGGCGCATGAATCTGTGCAGCGGGATCGACCTCGGACCACGAGGGACCGAGAAAACCATCGACACATGGGGCCGGAATGTCAGTGTAAAGGAAAAATCCAATATATATCTGGTGATACCTCGGGTGCTATTAGTGATAGCACAATAAATCAAAGTCCTTTGTCTGCAGTAGGCGCTAGTGCATGAATCTGTGCAGCGGGATCGACCTCGGACTACGAGGGACCGAGAAAACCATCGACACATGGGGCCGGACACTCAGGGTCAGGGAAAAATCCAATATATATCTGGTGTTATCTCAGGTGCTATTAGAGATAGCGCAATAAACCAAAGAGCATTGTCTGTAGGAGGCCCTGGCGCATGAATATGTGCAGCGGGAACGACATCGGACCATCAGGGGCCGAGAAAACCACCGTCTCATTGGGTCGGACACTCAGGGTCAGCGAAAAATCCAATATATATCTGGTGACATCTCGGGTGCTATTAGAGATAGCGCAATAAATCAAAGTGCATTGTCTGCAAGAGGCCCTGGCGCATGAATATGTGCAGCGGGATCGACCTCGGACTACGAGGGACCGAGAAAACCATCGACACTTGGGGCCGGACACTCAGGGTCAGGGAAAAATCCAATATATGTCTGGTGATATCTCGGGTGCTATTAGAGATAGCGCAATAAATCAAAGTGCATTGTCTGTAGGAGGCCCTGGCGCATGAATATGTGCAGCGGGATCGACCTCGGACCACTAGGGGCCGAGAAAATCACCGTCTCATGGGGCCGGAATGTCAGGGTCAGGGAAAAATCCAATATATATCTGGTGATATCTCGGGTGCTATTAGAGACGGCGCGATAAATCAAAGTGCATTGTCTGCAAGAGGCCCTGGCGCATGAATATGTGCAGCGGGAACGACCTCGGACCACCAGGGGCCGAGAAAACCAACGTCTCATGGGGTCGGACACTCAGGGTCAGCGAAAAATCCAATATATATCAGGTGATATCTCGGGTGCTATTAGAGATAGCGCAATTAATCAAAGTGAATTATCTGCAGGGTGCCCTGGCGCATGAATCTGTGCAGCGGGATCGACCTCGGACTACGAGGGACCGAGAAAACCATCGACACATGGGGCCGGACACTCAGGGTCAGGGAAAAATCCAATATATATCTGGTGATATCTCGGGTGCTATTAGAGATAGCGCAATAAATCAAAGTGAATTATCTGCAGGGGGCCCTGGCGCATGAATCTGTGCAGCGGGATCGACCTCGGACCACGAGGGACCGAGAAAACCATCGACACATGGGGCCGGAATGTCAGTGTAAAGGAAAAATCCAATATATATCTGGTGATACCTCGGGTGCTATTAGTGATAGCACAATAAATCAAAGTCCTTTGTCTGCAGTAGGCGCTAGTGCATGAATCTGTGCAGCGGGATTGACCTCGGACTACGAGGGACCGAGAAAACCATCGACACATGGGGCCGGACACTCAGGGTCAGGGAAAAATCCAATATATATCTGGTGTTATCTCAGGTGCTATTAGAGATAGCGCGATAAATCAAAGTGCATTGTCTCCAGGAAGCCCTGGCGCATGATTCGGTGCAGCGGGAACGACCTCGGCCGACTAGGGGCCGAGAAAACTACCGTCTCATGGGGCCGGACACTCAGGGTCAGGGAAAAATCCAATATATATCTGGTGATATCTCGGGTGCTATTAGAGATAGCGCAATAAACCAAAGAGCATTGTCTGTAGGAGGCCCTGGCGCATGAATATGTGCAGCGGGAACGACATCGGACCATCAGGGGCCGAGAAAACCACCGTCTCATTGGGTCGGACACTCAGGGTCAGCGAAAAATCCAATATATATCTGGTGACATCTCGGGTGCTGTTAGAGATAGCGCAATAAATCAAAGTGCATTGTCTGCAAGAGGCCCTGGCGCATGAATATGTGCAGCGGGATCGACCTCGGACTACGAGGGACCGAGAAAACCATCGACACTTGGGGCCGGACACTCAGGGTCAGGGAAAAATCCAATATATGTCTGGTGATATCTCGGGTGCTATTACTGATAGCGCAATAAATCAAAGTGCATTGTCTGTAGGAGGCACTGGCGCATGAATCTGTACAGCGGCAACGACCTCGGACCACCAGGGGCCGAGAAAACCACCGTCACATGGGGCCGGACTGTCAGGGTCAGGGAAAAATCCAATATAAATCTGGTGATATCTCGCGTGCTATTACAGATAGCGCAATAAATCAAAGTGCATTGTCTGCAGGAGGCGCTGGCGCATGAATCTGTGCAGCGGGAACGACCTCGGACCGCCAGGGGCCGAGAAAATTACAGATATTCGGAATCCATCACCCAAGGTCATGTAAAAATCCAGCATATATCTGGTGATATCTCGGGTGCTATTACAGATAGCGCAATAAATCAAAGTGCATTGTCTGTAGGAGGCCCTGGCGCATGAATCTGTGCAGCGGGAACGACCTCGGACCACCAGGGGCCAAGAAAACCATCGACACATGGGGCCGGACACTCAGGGTCAGGGAAAAATCCAATATATATCTGGTGTTATCTCAGGTGCTATTAGAGATAGCGCGATAAATCAAAGTGCATTGTCTCCAGGAAGCCCTGGCGCATGATTCGGTGCAGCGGGAACGACCTCGGCCGACTAGGGGCCGAGAAAACTACCGTCTCATGGGGCCGGACACTCAGGGTCAGGGAAAAATCCAATATATATCTGGTGATATCTCGGGTGCTATTAGAGATAGCGCAATAAACCAAAGAGCATTGTCTGTAGGAGGCCCTGGCGCATGAATATGTGCAGCGGGAACGACATCGGACCATCAGGGGCCGAGAAAACCACCGTCTCATTGGGTCGGACACTCAGGGTCAGCGAAAAATCCAATATATATCTGGTGACATCTCGGGTGCTATTAGAGATAGCGCAATAAATCAAAGTGCATTGTCTGCAAGAGGCCCTGGCGCATGAATATGTGCAGCGGGATCGACCTCGGACTACGAGGGACCGAGAAAACCATCGACACTTGGGGCCGGACACTCAGGGTCAGGGAAAAATCCAATATATGTCTGGTGATATCTCGGGTGCTATTAGAGATAGCGCAATAAATCAAAGTGCATTGTCTGTAGGAGGCCCTGGCGCATGAATATGTGCAGCGGGATCGACCTCGGACCACTAGGGGCCGAGAAAATCACCGTCTCATGGGGCCGGAATGTCAGGGTCAGGGAAAAATCCAATATATATCTGGTGATATCTCGGGTGCTATTAGAGACGGCGCGATAAATCAAAGTGCATTGTCTGCAAGAGGCCCTGGCGCATGAATATGTGCAGCGGGAACGACCTCGGACCACCAGGGGCCGAGAAAACCAACGTCTCATGGGGTCGGACACTCAGGGTCAGCGAAAAATCCAATATATATCAGGTGATATCTCGGGTGCTATTAGAGATAGCGCAATTAATCAAAGTGAATTATCTGCAGGGTGCCCTGGCGCATGAATCTGTGCAGCGGGATCGACCTCGGACTACGAGGGACCGAGAAAACCATCGACACATGGGGCCGGACACTCAGGGTCAGGGAAAAATCCAATATATATCTGGTGATATCTCGGGTGCTATTAGAGATAGCGCAATAAATCAAAGTGAATTATCTGCAGGGGGCCCTGGCGCATGAATCTGTGCAGCGGGATCGACCTCGGACCACGAGGGACCGAGAAAACCATCGACACATGGGGCCGGAATGTCAGTGTAAAGGAAAAATCCAATATATATCTGGTGATACCTCGGGTGCTATTAGTGATAGCACAATAAATCAAAGTCCTTTGTCTGCAGTAGGCGCTAGTGCATGAATCTGTGCAGCGGGATCGACCTCGGACTACGAGGGACCGAGAAAACCATCGACACATGGGGCCGGACACTCAGGGTCAGGGAAAAATCCAATATATATCTGGTGTTATCTCAGGTGCTATTAGAGATAGCGCGATAAATCAAAGTGCATTGTCTCCAGGAAGCCCTGGCGCATGATTCGGTGCAGCGGGAACGACCTCGGCCGACTAGGGGCCGAGAAAACTACCGTCTCATGGGGCCGGACACTCAGGGTCAGGGAAAAATCCAATATATATCTGGTGATATCTCGGGTGCTATTAGAGATAGCGCAATAAACCAAAGAGCATTGTCTGTAGGAGGCCCTGGCGCATGAATATGTGCAGCGGGAACGACATCGGACCATCAGGGGCCGAGAAAACCACCGTCTCATTGGGTCGGACACTCAGGGTCAGCGAAAAATCCAATATATATCTGGTGACATCTCGGGTGCTGTTAGAGATAGCGCAATAAATCAAAGTGCATTGTCTGCAAGAGGCCCTGGCGCATGAATATGTGCAGCGGGATCGACCTCGGACTACGAGGGACCGAGAAAACCATCGACACTTGGGGCCGGACACTCAGGGTCAGGGAAAAATCCAATATATGTCTGGTGATATCTCGGGTGCTATTACTGATAGCGCAATAAATCAAAGTGCATTGTCTGTAGGAGGCACTGGCGCATGAATCTGTACAGCGGCAACGACCTCGGACCACCAGGGGCCGAGAAAACCACCGTCACATGGGGCCGGACTGTCAGGGTCAGGGAAAAATCCAATATAAATCTGGTGATATCTCGCGTGCTATTACAGATAGCGCAATAAATCAAAGTGCATTGTCTGCAGGAGGCGCTGGCGCATGAATCTGTGCAGCGGGAACGACCTCGGACCGCCAGGGGCCGAGAAAATTACAGATATTCGGAATCCATCACCCAAGGTCATGTAAAAATCCAGCATATATCTGGTGATATCTCGGGTGCTATTACAGATAGCGCAATAAATCAAAGTGCATTGTCTGTAGGAGGCCCTGGCGCATGAATCTGTGCAGCGGGAACGACCTCGGACCACCAGGGGCCAAGAAAACCACCGACACATGGGGCCGGACACTCAGGGTCAGGGAAAAATCCAATATATATCAGGTGATATCTCGGGTGCTATTAGAGATAGCGCAATAAATCAAAGTGAATTATCTGCAGGGGGCCCTGGCGCATGAATCTGTGCAGCGGGAACGACCTCGGACCACCAGGGGCCGAGAAAACTACCGTCTCATGGGGCCGGACACTCAGGGCCAGGGAAAAATCCAATATATATCTGGTGATATCTCGGGTGCTATTAGAGATAGCGCAATAAACCAAAGTGCATTGTCTGTAGGAGGCCCTGGCGCATGAATATGTGCAGCGGGAACGACATCGGACCATCAGGGGCCGAGAAAACCACCGTCTCATTGGGTCGGACACTCAGGGTCAGCGAAAAATCCAATATATATCTGGTGATATCTCGGGTGCTATTAGAGATAGCGCAATAAATCAAAGTGCATTGTTTGCAAGAGGCCCTGGCGCATGAATATGTGCAGCGGGATCGACCTCGGACTACGAGGGACCGAGAAAACCATCGACACTTGGGGCCGGTCACTCAGGGTCAGGGAAAAATCCAATATATATCTGGTGATATCTCGGGTGCTATTAGAGATAGCGCAATAAACCAAAGTGCATTGTCTGTAGGAGGCCCTGGCGCATGAATCTGTGCAGCGGGAACGACCTCGGACCACGAGGGGCCGAGAAAATCACCGTCTCATGGGGCCGGACTGTCAGGGTCAGGGAAAAATCCAATATATATCTGGTGATATCTCGGGTGCTATTACAGATAACGCAATAAACCAAAGTACATTGTCTGTAGGAGGCCCTGGCGCATGAATCTGTGCAGCGGGAACGACCTCGGACCCCCAGGGGCCGAGGAAATTACAGATACTCGGAATCCGTCGCCCAAGGTCATGTAAAAATCCAGCATACATCTGGTGATATCTCGGGTGCTATTATAGATAGCGCAATAAATCAAAGTGCATTGTCTGCAGGAGGCCCTAGCGCATGAATCTGTGCAGCGGGAACGACCTCGGACCATCAGGGGCCGAGAAAACTACCGTCTCATGGGGTCGGACACTCAGGGTCAGGGAAAAATCCAATATATATCTGGTGATATATCGGGTGCTATTAGAGATAGCACAATAAATCAAAGTACATTGTCTGTAGGAGGCCCTGGCGCATGAATCTGTGCAGCGGGAACGACCTCGGACCCCCAGGGGCCGAGGAAATTACAGATACTCGGAATCCGTCGCCCAAGGTCATGTAAAAATCCAGCATATATCTGGTGATATCTCGGGTGCTATTACAGATAGCGCAATAAATCAAAGTGCATTGTCTGTAGGAGGCCCTGGCGCATGAATCTGTGCAGCGGGAACGACCTCGGACCACCAGGGGCCGAGAAAACCACCGACACATGGGGCCGGACACTCAGGGTCGGGGAAAAATTCAATATATATCTGGTGATATCTCGGGTGCCATTACAGATAGCGCAATAAACCAAAGTGCACTGTCTGCAGCAGGCCCTGGCGCATGAATCTGTGCAGCGGGAACGACCTCGGACCACCAGGGGCCGAGAAAACCACCGTCTCATGGGGCCGGACACTCAGGGTCGGGGAAAAATTCAATATATATCTGGTGATATCTCGGGTGCTGTTATAGATAGCGCAATAAACCAAAGTGCATTGTCTGTAGGAGGCCCTGGCGCATGAATATGTGCAGCGGGAACGACCTCGGACCATCAGGGGCCGAGAAAACCACCGTCTCAAGGGGTCGGACACTCAGGGTCAGCGAAAAATCCAATATATATCTGGTGATATCTCGGGTGCTATTAGAGATAGCGCAATAAATCAAAGTGAATTATCTGCAGGGGGCCCTGGCGCATGAATCTGTGCAGCGGGAACGACCTGGGACCAGCTGGGGCCGAGAAATCCATCGACACATGGGGTCGGACACTCAGGGTCAGCGAAAAATCCAAAATATATCTGGTGATATCTCGGGTGCTATTACAGATAGCGCAATAAATCAAAGTGAATTATCTGCAGGGGGCCCTGGCGCATGAATCTGTGCAGCGGGATCGACCTCGGACCACGATGGACCGAGAAAACCATCGACACATGGGGCCGGACTGTCAGGTTCAAGGAAAAATCCAATATATATCTGGTTATATCTCGGGTGCTATTAGAGATAGCGCAATAAACCGAAGTGCATTGTCTGTAGGAGGCCCTGGCGCATGAATCTGTGCAGCGGGAACGACCTCGGACCATCAGGGGCCGAGAAAACCACCGTCTCATGGGGTTGGACACTCAGGGTCAGCGAAAAATCCAATATATATCTGGTGATATCTCGGGTGCTATTAGAGATAGCGCAATAAATCAAAGTGAATTATCTGCAGGGGGCCCTGGCGCATGAATCTGTGCAGCGGGATCGGCCTCGGACTACGAGGGACCGAGAAAACCATCGACACTTGGGGCCGGACACTCAGGGTCAGGGAAAAATCCAATATATATCTGGAGATATCTCGGGTGCTATTAGAGATAGCGCAATAAATCAAAGTGCATTGTCTGTGGGAGGTGCTCGCGAATGAATCTGTGCAGCAGGAACGACCTCGGACCACCTGGGGCCGAGGAAATTACAGATACTCGGAATCCGTTGCCCAAGGTCATGTAAAAATCCAGCATACATCTGGTGATATCTCGGGTGCTATTATAGATAGCGCATTAAACCAAAGTACATTGTCTGTAGGAGGCCCTGGCGCATGAATCTGTTCAGCGGGAACGACCTCGGACCAGCAGGAGCCGAGAGAACCACCGTCTCATGGGGCCGGACTGTCAGGGTCAGGGAAAAATCCAATATATATCTGGTGATATCTCGGGTGCTATTAGAGATAGCGCAATAAATCAAAGTGAATTATCTGCAGGGGGCCCTGGCTCATGAATCTGTGCAGCGGGAACGACCTCGGGCCAGCAGGGGCCGAGAGAACCACCGTCTCATGGGGTCGGACACTCAGGGTCAAGGAAAAATCCAATATATATCTGGTGATATCTCGGGTGCTATTACAGATAGCGCAATAAATCAAAGTGCATTGTCTGCAGGAGGCCCTGGCGCATGAATCTGTGCAGCGGGATCTACCTCGGACCACCAGGGGCCGAGAAAATCACCGTCTCATGGGGCCGCACTGTCAGGGTCAGGGAAAAATCCAATATATATCTGGTGATATCTCGGGTGCTGTTATAGATAGCGCAATAAACCAAAGTGCATTGTCTGTAGGAGGCCCTGGCGCATGAATCTGTGCAGCGGTATCGACCTCGGACTACGATGGTCCGAGAAAACCATCGACACATGGGGCAGGACACTCAGGGTCAGGGAAAAATCCAATATATATCTGGTGATATCTCGGGTGCTATTAGAGATAGCGCAATAAATCAAAGTGAATTATCTGCAGGGGGCCCTGGCGCATGAATCTGTGCAGCGGGAACGACCTCGGACCATCAGGGGCCGAGAAAACCACCGTCTCATGGGGTCGGACACTCAGGGTCAGCGAAAAATCCAATATATATCTGGTGATATCTCGGGTGCTATTAGAGATAGCGCAATAAATCAAAGTGAATGATCTGCAGGGGGCCCTGGCGCATGAATCTGTGCAGCGGGATCGACCTCGGACCACGATGGACCGAGAAAACCATCGACACATGGGGCCGGACACTCAGGTTCAGGGAAAAATCCAATATATATCTGGTGATATCTCGGGTGCTATTAGAGATAGCGCAATAAACCCAAGTGCATTGTCTGCAAGAGGCCCTGGCGCATGAATATGTGCAGCGGGAACGACCTCGGAGCACCAGGGGCCGAGAAAACCACCGACACATGGGGCCGGACACTCAGGGTCGGGGAAAAATTCAATATATATCTGGTGATATCTCGGGTGCCATTACAGATAGCGCAATAAACCAAAGTGCACTGTCTGCAGCAGGCCCTGGCGCATGAATCTGTGCAGCGGCAACGACCTCGGACCACCAGGGGCCGAGAAAACCACCGTCTCATGGGGTCGGACACTCAGGGTCAGGGAAAAATCCAATATATATCTGGTGATATCTCGGGTGCTATTACAGATAACGCAATAAATCAAAGTGCATTGTCTGTAGGAGGTGCTCGCGAATGAATCTGTGCAGCAGGAACGATCTCGGACCACCTGGGGCCGAGGAAATTACAGATACTCGGAATCCGTCGCCCAAGGTCATGTAAAAATCCAGCATACATCTGGTGATATCTCGGGTGCTATTATAGATAGCGCATTAAACCAAAGTACATTGTCTGTAGGAGGCCCTGGCGCATGAATCTGTGCAGCGGGAACGACCTCGGACCACCAGGGGCCGAGAAAACCACCGACACATGGGGCCGGACACTCAGGGTCGGGGAAAAATTCAATATATATCTGGTGATATCTCGGGTGCTGTTATAGATAGCGCAATAAACCAAAGTGCATTGTCTGTAGGAGGCCCTGGCGCATGAATATGTGCAGCGGGAACGACCTCGGACCATCAGGGGCCGAGGAAACCACCGTCTCAAGGGGTCGGACACTCAGGGTCAGCGAAAAATCCAATATATATCTGGAGATATCTCGGGTGCTATTAGAGATAGCGCAATAAATCAAAGTGAATTATCTGCAGGGGGCCCTGGCGCATGAATCTGTGCAGCGGGAACGACCTGGGACCAGCTGGGGCCGAGAAATCCATCGACACATGGGATCGGACACTCAGGGTCAGCGAAAAATCCAAAATATATCTGGTGATATCTCGGGTGCTATTACAGATAGCGCAATAAATCAAAGTGAATTAACTGCAGGGGGCCCTGGCGCATGAATCTGTGCAGCGGGATCGACCTCGGACCACGATGGACCGAGAAAACCATCGACACATGGGGCCGGACTGTCAGGTTCAAGGAAAAATCCAATATATATCTGGTGATATCTCGGGTGCTATTAGAGATAGCGCAATAAACCAAAGTGCATTGTCTGTAGGAGGCCCTGGCGCATGAATCTGTGCAGCGGGAACGACCTCGGACCATCAGGGGCCGAGAAAACCACCGTCTCATGGGGTTGGACACTCAGGGTCAGCGAAAAATCCAATATATATCTGGTGATATCTCGGGTGCTATTAGAGATAGCGCAATAAATCAAAGTGAATTATCTGCAGGGGGCCCTGGCGCATGAATCTGTGCAGCGGGATCGGCCTCGGACTACGAGGGACCGAGAAAACCATCGACACTTGGGGCCGGACACTCAGGGTCAGGGAAAAATCCAATATATATCTGGAGATATCTCGGGTGCTATTAGAGATAGCGCAATAAATCAAAGTGCATTGTCTGTAGGAGGTGCTCGCGAATGAATCTGTGCAGCAGGAACGACCTCGGACCACCTGGGGCCGAGGAAATTACAGATACTCGGAATCCGTTGCCCAAGGTCATGTAAAAATCCAGCATACATCTGGTGATATCTCGGGTGCTATTATAGATAGCGCATTAAACCAAAGTATATTGTCTGTAGGAGGCCCTGGCGCATGAATCTGTGCAGCGGGAACGACCTCGGACCAGCAGGAGCCGAGAGAACCACCGTCTCATGGGGCCGGACTGTCAGGGTCAGGGAAAAATCCAATATATATCTGGTGATATCTCGGGTGCTATTAGAGATAGCGCAATAAATCAAAGTGAATTATCTGCAGGGGGCCCTGGCGCATGAATCTGTGCAGCGGGAACGACCTCGGGCCAGCAGGGGCCGAGAGAACCACCGTCTCATGGGGTCGGACACTCAGGGTCAAGGAAAAATCCAATATATATCTGGTGATATCTCGGGTGCTATTACAGATAGCGCAATAAATCAAAGTGCATTGTCTGCAGGAGGCCCTGGCGCATGAATCTGTGCAGCGGGATCTACCTCGGACCACCAGGGGCCGAGAAAATCACCGTCTCATGGGGCCGCACTGTCAGGGTCAGGGAAAAATCCAATATATATCTGGTGATATCTCGGGTGCTGTTATAGATAGCGCAATAAATCAAAGTGAATTATCTGCAGAGGGCCCTGGCGCATGAATCTGTGCAGCGGGAACGACCTCGGACCACCAGGGGCCGAGAAAATCACCGTCTCATTGTGTCGGACACTCAGGGTCTGGGAAAAATCCAATATATATCTAGTGATATCTCGGGTGCTATTACAGATAGCGCAATAAATCAAAGTGCATTGTCTGTAGGAGGCCCTGGCGCATGAATCTGTGCAGCGGGATCGACCTCGGACTACGATGGTCCGAGAAAACCATCGACACATGGGGCAGGACACTCAGGGTCAGGGAAAAATCCAATATATATCTGGTGATATCTCGGGTGCTATTAGAGATAGCGCAATAAATCAAAGTGAATTATCTGCAGGGGGCCCTGGCGCATGAATCTGTGCAGCGGGAACGACCTCGGACCATCAGGGGCCGAGAAAACCACCGTCTCATGGGGTCGGACACTCAGGGTCAGCGAAAAATCCTATATATATCTGGTGATATCTCGGGTGCTATTAGAGATAGCGCAATAAATCAAAGTGAATTATCTGCAGGGGGCCCTGGCGCATGAATCTGTGCAGCGGGATCGGCCTCGGACTACGATGGTCCGAGAAAACCATCGACACATGGGGCAGGACACTCAGGGTCAGGGAAAAATCCAATATATATCTGGTGATATCTCGGGTGCTATTATAGATAGCGCAATAAATCAAAGTGAATTATCTGTAGGGGGCCCTGGCGCTTGAATCTGTGCAGCGGGAACGACCTCGGACCATCAGGGGCCGAGAAAACCACCGTCTCATGGGGTTGGACACTCAGGGTCAGCGAAAAATCCAATATATATCTGGTGATATCTCGGGTGCTATTATAGATAGCGCAATAAATCAAAGTGAATTATCTGTAGGGGGCCCTGGCGCTTGAATCTGTGCAGCGGGGACGACCTCGGACCACCAGGGTCCGAGAAAACTACCGTCTCATGGGGCAGGACACCTAGGGCCAGGGAAAAATCCAATATATATCTGGTGATATCTCGGGTGCTATTAGAGATAGCGCAATAAATCAAAGTGAATTATCTGCAGGGGGCCCTGGCGCATGAATCTGTGCAGCGGGAACGACCTCGGACCAGCAGGGGCCGAGAAAACCACCGTCACATGGGGACGGACACTCATGGTCAAGGAAAAATCCAATATATATCTGGTGATATCTCGGGTGCTATTACAGATAGCGCAATAAATCAAAGTGCATTGTCTGTAGGAGGACCTGGCGCATGAATCTGTGCAGCGGGATCTACCTCGGACCACCAGGGGCCGAGAAAATCACCGTCTCATGGGGCCGGACTGTCAGGGTCAGGGAAAAATACAATATATATCCGGTGATATCTCGGGTGCTATTAGAGATAGCGCAATAAATCAAAGTGAATTATCTGCAGGGGGCCCTGGCGCATGAATCCGTGCAGCGGGAACGACCTGGGACCAGCAGGGGCCGAGAAATCCATCGACACATGGGGTCGGACACTCAGGGTCAGCGAAAAATCCAAAATATATCTGGTGATATCTCGGGTGCTATTACAGATAGCGCAATAAATCAAAGTGCATTGTCTGTAGGAGGCCCTGGCGCATGAATCTGTGCAGCGGGAACGACCTCGGACCACCAGGGGCCGATTAAACTACCGTCTCATGGGTCCGGACACTCAGGGTCAGGGAAAAATCCAATATATATCTGGTGATATCTCGGGTGCTATTAGAGATAGCGCAATAAATCAAAGTGAATTATCTGCAGGGGGCCCTGGCGCATGAATCTGTGCAGCGGGATCGGCCTCGGACTACGATGGTCCGAGAAAACCATCGACACATGTGGTCGGACAATCAGGGTCAGGGAAAAATCCAATATATATCTGGTGATATCTCGGGTGCTATTACAGATAGCGCAATAAACCAAAGTGCATTGTCTGCAGGAGGCCCTGGCGCATGAATCTGTGCAGCTGGAACGACCTCGGAGCACCAGGGGCCGAGAAAATCACTGTCTCATGGAGTCCGACACTCAGGGTCAGGGAAAAATCCAATATATATCCTGGTGATATCTCGGGTGCTATTACAGATAGCGCAATAAATCAAAGTGCATTGTCTGTAGGTGGCCCTGGCGCATGAATCTGTGCAGCGGGATCGACCTCGGACCACCAGGGGCCGAGAAAATCACCGTCTCATGGGGTCGGACACTCAGGGTCAGGGAAAAATCCAATATATATCTGGTGATATCTCGGGTGCTATTACAGATAGCGCAATAAATCAAAATGCATTGTCTGTAGGAGGCCCTGGCGCATGAATCTGTGCAGCGGGATCTACCTCCGACCACCAGGGGCCGAGAAAGTCACCGTCTCATGGGGCCGCACTGTCAGGGTCAGGGAAAAATCCAATATAAATCTGGTGATATCTCGGGTGCTATTACAGATAGCGCAATAAACCAAAGTATATTGTCTGTAGGAGGCCCTGGCGCATGAATATGTGCAGCGGGAACGACCTCGGACCATCAGGGGCCGAGAAAACCACCGTCTCATGGGGTTGGACACTCAGGGTCAGCGAAAAATCCAATATATATCTGGTGATATCTCCGGTGCTATTAGAGATAGCGCAATAAATCAAAGTGAATTATCTGCAGGGGGCCCTGGCGCATGAATCTGTGCAGCGGGATCGGCCTCGGACTACGATGGACCGAGAAAACCATCGAAACATGGGGCCGGACACTCAGGGTCAGGGAAAAATCCAATATATATCTGGAGATATCTCGGGTGCTATTAGAGATAGCGCAATAAACCAAAGTGCATTGTCTGTAGGAGGTGCTCGCGAATGAATCTGTGCAGCAGGAACGACCTCGGACCACCTGGGGCCGAGGAAATTACAGATACTCGGAATCCGTTGCCCAAGGTCATGTAAAAATCCAGCATAGATCTGGTGATATCTCGGGTGCTATTATAGATAGCGCATTAAACCAAAGTACATTGTCTGTAGGAGGCCCTGGCGCATGAATCTGTGCAGCGGGAACGACCTCGGACCAGCAGGGGCCGAGAGAACCACCGTCTCATGGGGCCGGACTGTCAGGGTCAGGGAAAAATCCAATATATATCTGGTGATATCTCGGGTGCTATTAGAGATAGCGCAATAAATCAAAGTGAATTATCTGCAGGGGGCCCTGGCGCATGAATCTGTGCAGCGGGAACGACCTCGGGCCAGCAGGGGCCGAGAGAACCACCGTCTCATGGGGTCGGACACTCAGGGTCAAGGTAAAATCCAATATATATCTGGTGATATCTCGGGTGCTATTAGAGATAGCGCAATAAATCAAAGTGAATTATCTGCAGGGGGCCCTGGCGCATGAATCTGTGCAGCGGGAACGTCCTCGGACCATCAGGGGCCGAGAAAACCACCGTCTCATGGGGTCGGACACTCCGAGTCAGCGAAAAATCCAATATATATCTGGTGATATCTCGGGTGCTATTAGAGATAGCGCAATAAATCAATGTGAATTATCTGCAGGGAGGCCTGGCGCATGAATCTGTGCAGCGGGAACGTCCTCGGACCACGAGGGGCCGAGAAAATCACCGTCTCATGGGGCCGGACTGTCAGGGTCAGGGAAAAATCCAATATATATCTGGTGACATGTCGGGTACTATTAGAGATAGCGCAATAAATCAAAGTGCATTCTCTGCAGGAGGCCCTAGTGCATGAATCTGTGCAGCGGGAACGACCTCGGACCACCAGGGTCCGAGAAAACTACCGTCTCATGGGGCAGGACACCTAGGGCCAGGGAAAAATCCAATATATATCTGGTGATATCTCGGGTGCTATTAGAGATAGCGCAATAAATCAAAGTGAATTATCTGCAGGGGGCCCTGGCGCATGAATCTGTGCAGCGGGAACGACCTCGGACCAGCAGGGGCCGAGAAAACCACCGTCTCATGGGGACGGACACTCAGGGTCAAGGAAAAATCCAATATATATCTGGTGATATCTCGGGTGCTATTACAGATAGCGCAATAAATCAAAGTGAATTATCTGCAGGGGGCCCTGGCGCATGAATCTGTGCAGCGGGAACGACCTCGGACCACCAGGGGCCGAGAAAACTACCGTCTCATGGGGCCGGACACTCAGGGCCAGGGAAAAATCCAATATATATCTGGTGATATCTCCGGTGCTATTATAGATAGCGCAATAAATCAAAGTGCATTGCCTGTAGGAGGCCCTGGCGCATGTATCTGTGCAGCGGGATCTACCTCGGACCACCAGGGGCCGAGAAAATCACCGTCTCATGGGGCCGGACTGTCAGGGTCAGGAAAAAATCCAATATATATCTGGTGATATCTCGGGTGCTATTAGAGACAGCGCAATAAATCAAAGTGAATTATCTGCAGGCGGCCCTGGCGCATGAAGCTGTGCAGCGGGAACGACCTCGGACCAGCAGGGGCCGAGAAAACCACCGTCTCATGGGGTCGGACACTCAGGGTCAGGGAAAAATCCAATATAAATCTGGTGATATCTCGGGTGCTATTATAGATAGCGCAATAAATCAAAGTGAATTATCTGCAGTGGGCCCTGGCGCATGAATCTGTGCAGCGGGCACAACCTCGGACCACCAGGGGCAGAGAAAACCATCGACACATGTGGTCGGACACTCAGGGTCAGGGAAAAATCCAATATATATCTGGTGATATCTCGGGTGCTATTACAGATAGCGCAATAAACCAAAGTGCATTGTCTGCAGGAGGCCCTGGCGCATGAATCTGTGCAGCGGGAACGACCTCGGAGCACCAGGGGCCGAGAAAATCACTGTCTCATGGAGTCCGACACTCAGGGTCAGGGAAAAATCCAATATATATCCTGGTGATATCTCGGGTGCTATTACAGATAGCGCAAAAAATCAAAGTGCATTGTCTGTAGGAGGCCCTGGCGCATGAATCTGTGCAGCGGGATCGACCTCGGACCACCAGGGGCCGAGAAAATCACCGTCTCATGGGGTCGGACACTGAGGGTCAGGGAAAAATCCAATATATATCTGTTGATATCTCGGGTGCTATTACAGATAGCGCAATAAATTAAAGTGCATTGTCTGCAGGAGGCCCTGGCGCATGAATCTGTGCAGCGGGATCTATCTCGGACCACCAGGGGCCGAGAAAATCACCGTCTCATGGGGCCGGACTGTCAGGGTCAGGGAAAAATCCAATATATATCTAGTGATATCTCGGGTGCTATTATAGCTAGCGCAATAAATCAAAGTGCATTGTCTGTAGGAGGCCCTGGCGCATGAATCTGTGCAGTGGGATCGACCTCGGACCACCAGGGCCAGAGAAAATCACCGTCTCATGGGGTCGAACACTCAGGGTCAGGGAAAAATCCAATATATATCTGGTGATATATCGGGTGCTATTATAGATAGCGCCATAAATCAAAATGCATTGTCTGTAGGAGGCCCTGGCGCATGAATCTGTGCAGCGGCATCTATCTCGGACCACCAGGGGCCGAGAAAATCACCGTCTCATGGGGCCGGACTGTCAGGGTCAGGGAAAAATCCAATATATATCTGGTGATATCTCGGGTGCTATTATAGATAGCGCAATAAATCAAAGTGAATTATCTGCAGGGGGCCCTGGCGCATGAATCTGTGCAGCCGGAACGAGCTCGGGCCAGCAGGGGCCGAGAAAACCACCGTCTCATGGGGTCGGACACTCAGGGTCAAGGAAAAATCCAATACATATCTGGTGATATCTCGGGTGCTATTATAGATAGCGCAATAAATCAAAGTGCATTGTCTGCAGGAGGCCCTGGCGCATGAATCTGTGCAGCGGGAACAACCTCGGACCACCAGGGGCCGAGAAAATCACCGTCTCGTGGGGCCGGACTGTCAGGGTCAGGGAAAAATCCAATATATATCTGGTGATACCGGGTGCTATTACAGATAGCGCAATAAATCAAAGTGCATTGTCTGCAGGAGGCCCTGGCGCATGAATCTGTGCAGCGGGAACGACCTCGGACCACCAGGGGCCGAGAAAATCACCGTCTCATGGGGTCGGACACTCAGGGTCAGGGAAAAATCCAATATATATCTGGTGATATCTCGGGTGCTATTATAGATAGCGCAATAAATCAAAGTGCATTGTCTGTAGGAGGCCCTGGCGCATGAATCTGTGCAGCGGGATCTACCTCGGACCACCAGGGGCCGAGAAAATCACCGTCTCATGGGGCCGGACTGTCAGGGTCAGGGAAAAATCCAATATATATCTGGTGATATCTCGGGTGCTATTAGAGACAGCGCAATAAATCAAAGTGAATTATCTGCAGGGGGCCCTGGCGCATGAATCTGTGCAGCGGGAACGACCTCGGACCAGCAGGGGCCGAGAAAACCACCGTCTCATGGGGTCGGACACTCAGGGTCAGGGAAAAATCCAATATAAATCTGGTGATATCTCGGGTGCTATTATAGATAGCGCAATAAATCAAAGTGAATTATCTGCAGTGGGCCCTGGCGCATGAATCTGTGCAGCGGGAACGACCTCGGACCACCAGGGGCCGAGAAAACCATCGACACATGTGGACGGACACTCAGGGTCAGGGAAAAATCCAATATATATCTGGTGATATCTCGGGTGCTATTACAGATAGCGCAATAAATCAAAGTGCATTGTCTGTAGGAGGCCCTGGCGCATGAATCTGTGCAGCGGCATGTACCTCCGACCACCAGGGGCCGAGAAAATCACCTTCTCATGGGGCCGCACTGTCAGGGTCAGGGAAAAATCCAATATAAATCTGGTGATATCTCGGGTGCTATTACAGATAGCGCAATAAATCAAAGTGAATTATCTGCAGAGGGCCCTGGCGCATGAATCTGTGCAGCGGGAACGACCTCGGACCACCAGGGGCCGAGAAAATCACCGTCTCATTGTGTCGGACACTCAGGGTCTGGGAAAAATCCAATATATATCTAGTGATATCTCGGGTGCTATTATAGATAGCGCAATAAATCAAAGTGCATTGTCTGTAGGAGGCCCTGGCGCATGAATCTGTGCAGCAGGATCGACCTCGGACCACCAGGGCCAGAGAAAATCACCGTCTCATGGGGTCGAACACTCAGGGTCAGGGAAAAATCCAATATATATCTGGTGATATCTCGGGTGCTATTATAGATAGCGCCATAAATCAAAATGCATTGTCTGTAGGAGGCCCTGGCGCATGAATCTGTGCAGCGGGATCTATCTCGGACCACCAGGGGCCGAGAAAATCACCGTCTCATGGGGCCGGACTGTCAGGGTCAGGGAAAAATCCAATATATATCTGGTGATATCACGGGTGCTATTATAGATAGCGCAATAAATCAAAGTGAATTATCTGCAGAGGGCCCTGGCGCATGAATCTGTGCAGCGGGAACGAGCTCGGACCAGCAGGGGCCGAGAAAACCACCGTCTCATGGGGTCGGACACTCAGGGTCAGGGAAAAATCCAATATATATCTGGTGATATCTCGGGTGCTATTATCGATAGCGCAATAAACCAAAGTGCATTGTCTGCAGGAGGCCCTGGCGCATGAATCTGTGCAGCGGGAACGACCTCGGAGCACCAGGGGCCGAGAAAATCACTGTCTCATGGAGTCCGACACTCAGGGTCAGGGAAAAATCCAATATATATCCTGGTGATATCTCGGGTGCTATTACAGATAGCGCAATAAATCAAAGTGCATTGTCTGTAGGAGGCCCTGGCGCATGAATCTGTGCAGCGGGATCGACCTCGGACCACCGGGGGCCGAGAATATCACCGTCTCATGGGGTCGGACACTCAGGGTCAGGGAAAAATCCAATATATATCTGGTGATATCTCGGGTGCTATTACAGATAGCGCAATAAATCAAAATGCATTGTCTGTAGGAGGCCCTGGCGCATGAATCTGTGCAGCGGGACCTACCTCCGACCACCAGGGGCCGAGAAAGTCACCGTCTCATGGGGCCGCACTGTCAGGGTCAGGGAAAAATCCAATATAAATCTGGTGATATCTCGGGTGCTATTACAGATAGCGCAATAAACCAAAGTCTATTGTCTGTAGGAGGCCCTGGCGCATGAATATGTGCAGCGGGAACGACCTCGGACCATCAGGGGCCGAGAAAACCACCGTCTCATGGGGTTGGACACTCAGGTTCAGCGAAAAATCCAATATATATCTGGTGATATCTCGGGTGCTATTAGAGATAGCGCAATAAATCAAAGTGAATTATCTGCAGGGGGCCCTGGCGCATGAATCTGTGCAGCCGGAACGAGCTCGGACCAGCAGGGGCCGAGAAAACCACCGTCTCATGGGGTCGGACACTCAGGGTCAAGGAAAAATCCAATACATATCTGGTGATATCTCGGGTGCTATTACAGATAGCGCAATAAATCAAAGTGCATTGTCTGCAGGAGGCCCTGGCGCATGAATCTGTGCAGCGGGAACAACCTCGGACCACCAGGGGCCGAGAAAATCACCGTCTCGTGGGGCCGGACTGTCAGGGTCAGGGAAAAATCCAATATATATCTGGTGATACCGGGTGCTATTACAGATAGCGCAATAAATCAAAGTGCATTGTCTGCAGGAGGCCCTGGCGCATGAATCTGTGCAGCGGGAACGACCTCGGACCACCAGGGGCCGAGAAAGTCACCGTCTCATGGGGCCGCACTGTCAGGGTCAGGGAAAAATCCAATATAAATCTGGTGATATCTCGGGTGCTATTACAGATAGCGCAATAAACCAAAGTATATTGTCTGTAGGAGGCCCTGGCGCATGAATATGTGCAGCGGGAACGACCTCGGACCATCAGGGGCCGAGAAAACCACCGTCTCATGGGGTTGGACACTCAGGGACAGCGAAAAATCCAATATATATCTGGTGATATCTCGGGTGCTATTACAGATAGCGCAATAAATCAAAGTGCATTGTCTGCAGGAGGCCCTGGCGCATGAATCTGTGCAGCGGGAACGACCTCGGACCACCAGGGGCCGAGAAAATCACCGTCTCATGGGGTCGGACACTCAGGGTCAGGGAAAAATCCAATATATATCTGGTGATATCTCGGGTGCTATTATAGATAGCGCAATAAATCAAAGTGCATTGTCTGTAGGAGGCCCTGGCGCATGAATCTGTGCAGCGGGATCTACCTCGGACCACCAGGGGCCGAGAAAATCACCGTCTCATGGGGCCGGACTGTCAGGGTCAGGGAAAAATCCAATATATATCTGGTGATATCTCGGGTGCTATTAGAGACAGCGCAATAAATCAAAGTGAATTATCTGCAGGGGGCCCTGGCGCATGAATCTGTGCAGCGGGAACGACCTCGGACCAGCAGGGGCCGAGAAAACCACCGTCTCATGGGGTCGGACACTCAGGGTCAGGGAAAAATCCAATATAAATCTGGTGATATCTCGGGTGCTATTATAGATAGCGCAATAAATCAAAGTGAATTATCTGCAGTGGGCCCTGGCGCATGAATCTGTGCAGCGGGAACGACCTCGGACCACCAGGGGCCGAGAAAATCACCGTCTCATGGGGCCGGACTGTCAGGGTCAGGGAAAAATCCAATATATATCCGGTGATATCTCGGGTGCTATTAGAGATAGCGCAATAAATCAAAGTGAATTATCTGCAGGGGGCCCTGGCGCATGAATCTGTGCAGCGGGAACGACTTCGGACCAGCAGGGGCCGAGAAAACCACCGTCTCATGGGGACGGACACTCAGGGTCAAGGAAAAATCCAATAT
The DNA here is from genome assembly GCF_051020985.1 of Nomia melanderi. Taxonomy (NCBI): domain Eukaryota; kingdom Metazoa; phylum Arthropoda; class Insecta; order Hymenoptera; family Halictidae; genus Nomia; species Nomia melanderi. The sequence continues at coordinate 149,451 of NW_027475148.1, read as the reverse complement.
ATATCTGGTGATATCTCGGGTGCTATTACAGATAGCGCAATAAATCAAAGTGCATTGTCTGTAGGAGGCCCTGGCGCATGAATCTGTGCAGCGGGATCTACCTCGGACCACCAGGGGTCGAGAAAATCACCGTCTCATGGGGCCGGACTGTCAGGGTCAGGGAAAAATCCAATATATATCTGGTGATATCTCGGGTGCTATTAGAGACAGGGCAATAAATCAAAGTGAATTATCTGCAGGGGGCCCTGGCGCATGAATCTGTGCAGCGGGAACGACCTCGGACCAGCAGGGGCCGAGAAAACCACCGTCTCATGGGGTCGGACACTCAGGGTCAGGGAAAAATCCAATATATATCCGGTGATATCTCGGGTGCTATTAGAGATAGCGCAATAAATCAAAGTGAATTATCTGCAGGGGGCCCTGGCGCATGAATCTGTGCAGCGGGAACGACTTCGGACCAGCAGGGGCCGAGAAAACCACCGTCTCATGGGGACGGACACTCAGGGTCAAGGAAAAATCCAATATATATCTGGTGATATCTCGGGTGCTATTACAGATAGCGCAATAAATCAAAGTGCATTGTCTGCAGGAGGCCCTGGCGAATGAATCTGTGCAGCGGGAACGACCTCGGACCACCAGGGGCCGAGAAAATCACCGTCTCATGGGGTCGGACACTCAGGGTCAGGGAAAAATCCAATATATATCTGGTGATATCTCGGGTGCTATTATAGATAGCGCAATAAATCAAAGTGCATTGTCTGTAGGAGGCCCTGGCGCATGAATCTGTGCAGCGGGATCTACCTCGGACCACCAGGGGCCGAGAAAATCACCGTCTCATGGGGCCGGACTGTCAGGGTCAGGGAAAAATCCAATATATATCTGGTGATATCTCGGGTGCTATTAGAGACAGCGCAATAAATCAAAGTGAATTATCTGCAGGGGGCCCTGGCGCATGAATCTGTGCAGCGGGAACGACCTCGGACCAGCAGGGGCCGAGAAAACCACCGTCTCATGGGGTCGGACACTCAGGGTCAGGGAAAAATCCAATATAAATCTGGTGATATCTCGGGTGCTATTATAGATAGCGCAATAAATCAAAGTGAATTATCTGCAGTGGGCCCTGGCGCATGAATCTGTGCAGCGGGAACGACCTCGGACCACCAGGGGCCGAGAAAACCATCGACACATGTGGTCGGACACTCAGGGTCAGGGAAAAATCCAATATATATCTGGTGATATCTCGGGTGCTATTACAGATAGCGCAATAAATCAAAGTGCATTGTCTGTAGGAGGCCCTGGCGCATGAATCTGTGCAGCGGCATGTACCTCCGACCACCAGGGGCCGAGAAAATCACCTTCTCATGGGGCCGGACTGTCAGGGTCAGGGAAAAATCCAATATAAATCTGGTGATATCTCGGGTGCTATTACAGATAGCGCAATAAATCAAAGTGCATTGTCTGCAAGAGGCCCTGGCGCATGAATCTGTGCAGCGGGAACGACCTCGGAGCACCAGGGGCCGAGAAAATCACTGTCTCATGGAGTCCGACACTCAGGGTCAGGGAAAAATCCAATATATATCCTGGTGATATCTCGGGTGCTATTATAGATAGCGCCATAAATCAAAATGCATTGTCTGTAGGAGGCCCTGGCGCATGAATCTGTGCAGCAGGATCTATCTCGGACCACCAGGGGCCGAGAAAATCACCGTCTCATGGGGCCGGACTGTCATGGTCAGGGAAAAATCCAATATATATCTGGTGATATCTCGGGTGCTATTATAGATAGCGCAATAAATCAAAGTGAATTATCTGCAGAGGGCCCTGGCGCATGAATCTGTGCAGCGGGAACGAGCTCGGACCAGCAGGGGCCGAGAAAACCACCGTCTCATGGGGTCGGACACTCAGGGTCAGGGAAAAATCCAATATATATCTGGTGATATCTCGGGTGCTATTACAGATAGCGCAATAAACCAAAGTGCATTGTCTGCAGGAGGCCCTGGCGCATGAATCTGTGCAGCGGGAACGACCTCTGAGCACCAGGGGCCGAGAAAATCACTGTCTCATGGAGTCCGACACTCAGGGTCAGGGAAAAATCCAATATATATCCTGGTGATATCTCGGGTGCTATTACAGACAGCGCAATAAATCAAAGTGCATTGTCTGTAGGAGGCCCTGGCGCATGAATCTGTGCAGCGGGAACGACCTCGGAGCACCAGGGGCCGAGAAAATCACCGTCTCATGGGGTCGGACACACAGGGACAGGGAAAAATCCAATATATATCTGGTGATATCTCGGGTGCTATTATACATAGCGCAATAAATCATGGTGCATTTTCTGTAGGAGGCCCTGGCGCATGAATCTGTGCAGCGGGAACGACCTCGGACCAGCAGGGGCCGAGAGAACCACCGTCTCATGGGGTCGGACACTCAGGGTCAAGGAAAAATCCAATATATATCTGGTGATATCTCGGGTGCTATGACAGATAGCGCAATAAATCAAAGTGCATTGTCTGCAGGAGGCACTGGCGCATGAATCTGTGCAGCGGGATCTACCTCGGAAAACCAGGGGCCGAGAAAATCACCGTCTCATGGGGCCGGACTGTCAGGGTCAGGGAGAAATCCAATATATATCTGGTGATATCTCGGGTGCTGTTATAGATAGCGCAATAAACCAAAGTGCATTGTCTGTAGGAGGCCCTGGCGCATGAATATGTGCAGCGGGAACGACCTCGGACCATCAGGGGCCGAGAAAACCACCGTCTCATGGGGTCGGACACTCAGGGTCAGCGAAAAATCCAATATATATCTGGTGATATCTCGGGTGCTATTACAGATAGCGCAATAAATCAAAGTGTATTGTCTGCAGGGTGCCCTGGCGCATGAATCTGTGCAGCGGGAACGACCTCGGACCAGCAGGGGCCGAGAAAATCACCGTCTCATGGGGTCGGACACACAGGGGCAGGGAAAAATCCAATATATATCTGGTGATATCTCGGGTGCTAATATAGATAGCGCAATAAATCAAAGTGCATTGTCTGTAGGAGGCCCTGGCGCATCAATCTGTTCAGCGGGATCTACCTCGGACCACCAGGGGCCGAGAAAATCACCGTCTCATGGGGCCGGACTGTCAGGCTCAGGGAAAAATCCAATATATATCTGGTGATATCTCGGGTGCCATTATAGATAGCGCAATAAATCAAAGTGCATTGTCTGTAGGAGGCCCTGGCGCATGAATCTGTGCAGCGGGATCGACCTCGGACCACCAGGGGCCGAGAAAATCACCGTCTCATGGGGCCGGACTGTCCGGGTCAGGGAAAAATACAATATATATCTGGTGATATCTCGGGTGCTATTAGAGATAGCGCAATAAATCAAAGTGCATTGTCTGTTGGAGGCCCTGGCGCATGAATCTGTGCAGCGGGATCGACCTCGGACCACCAGGGGCCGAGAAAACCATCGACACATGGGGTCGGACACTCAGGGTCAGGGAAAAATCCAATATAAATCTGGTGATATCTCGGGTGCTATTAAAGATAGCGCAATAAACCAAAGTGCATTGTCTGCAGGAGGCCCTGGCGCATGAATCTGTGCAGCAGGATCGACCTCGGACCACCAGGGCCAGAGAAAATCACCGTCTCATGGGGTCGAACACTCAGGGTCAGGAAAAAATCCAATATATATCTAGTGATATCTCGGGTGCTATTATAGATAGCGCAATAAATCAAAGTGCATTGTCTGTAGGAGGCCCTGGCGCATGAATCTGTGCAGCAGGATCGACCTCGGACCACCAGGGCCAGAGAAAATCACCGTCTCATGGGGTCGAACACTCAGGGTCAGGGAAAAATCCAATATATATCTGGTGATATCTCGGGTGCTATTATAGATAGCGCCATAAATCAAAATGCATTGTCTGTAGGAGGCCCTGCCGCATGAATCTGTGCAGCGGGATCTATCTCGGACCACCAGGGGCCGAGAAAATCAACGTCTCATGGGGCCGGACTGTCAGGGTCAGGGAAAAATCCAATATATATCTGGTGATATCTCGGGTGCTATTAGGGATAGCGAAATAAATCAAAGTGCATTGTCTGCGCGAGGACCTGGCGCATGAATCTGTGCAGCGGGATCGACCTCGGACCACGAGGGACCGAGAAAACCATCGACACATGGGGTAGGACACTCAGGGACAGGGAAAAATCCAATATATATCTGGTGATATCTCGGGTGCTATTATAGATAGCGCAATAAATCAAGGTGCATTGTCTGTAGGAGGCCCTGGCGCATGAATCTGTGCAGCGGGATCGACCTCGGACCACCAGGGGCCGAGAAAACCACCGACACATGGGGTCGGACACTCAGGGTCAGGGAAAAATCCAATATAAATCTGGTGATATCTCGGGTGCTATTACAGATAGCGCAATAAATCAAAGTGCATTGTCTGCAGGAGGCCCTGGCGCATGAACCTGTTCAGCGGGAACGACCTCGGACCACCAGGGGCCGAGAAAATCACCGTCTCATGGGGTCGGACACTCAGGGTCAGGGAAAAATCCAATATATATCTAGTGATATCTCGGGTGCTATTATAGCTAGCGCAATAAATCAAAGTGCATTGTCTGTAGGAGGCCCTGGCGCATGAATCTGTGCAGTGGGATCGACCTCGGACCACCAGGGCCAGAGAAAATCACCGTCTCATGGGGTCGAACACTCAGGGTCAGGGAAAAATCCAATATATATCTGGTGATATATCGGGTGCTATTATAGATAGCGCCATAAATCAAAATGCATTGTCTGTAGGAGGCCCTGGCGCATGAATCTGTGCAGCGGGATCTATCTCGGACCACCAGGGGCCGAGAAAATCACCGTCTCATGGGGCCGGACTGTCAGGGTCAGGGAAAAATCCAATATATATCTGGTGATATCTCGGGTGCTATTATAGATAGCGCAATAAATCAAAGTGAATTATCTGCAGGGGGCCCTGGCGCATGAATCTGTGCAGCCGGAACGAGCTCGGACCAGCAGGGGCCGAGAAAACCACCGTCTCATGGGGTCGGACACTCAGGGTCAAGGAAAAATCCAATATATATCTGGTGATATCTCGGGTGCTATTACAGATAGCGCAATAAATCAAAGTGCATTGTCTGCAGGAGGCCCTGGCGCATGAATCTGTGCAGCGGGAACAACCTCGGACCACCAGGGGCCGAGAAAATCACCGTCTCGTGGGGCCGGACTGTCAGGGTCAGGGAAAAATCCAATATATATCTGGTGATACCGGGTGCTATTACAGATAGCGCAATAAACCAAAGTGAATTGTCTGCGGGAGGCCCTGGCGCATGAGTCTGTGCAGCGGCAACGACCTCGGACCAGCAGGGGCCGAAAAACCTCCGACACATGGGGCCGGACAGTCAGTGTCAGGGGAAAATCCAATATTTATCTGGTGATATCTCGGGTGCTATTAGAGATAGCGCGATAAACCACAGTGAATTGTCTGCAGGAGGCCCTGGCGAATGAGTCTGTGCAGCGGCAACGACCTCGGACCACCAGGGGCCGAGAAAACCACCGTCTCATGGGGTCGGACACTCAGGGTGAGGGAAAAATCCAATATATATCTGGTGATATCTCGGGTGCTATTATAGATAGCGCAATTAATCAAAATGCATTGTCTGTAGGAGGACCTGGCGCATGAATCTGTGCAGCGGGATCTACCTCGGACCACCAGGGGCCGAGAAAACCACCATCTCATGGTGCCGGACACTCAGGGTCACGGGAAAATCCAATATATATCTGGTGATATCTCGGGTGATATTAGAGGTAGCGCGATAAATCAGAGTGCTTTGTCTGCGGGAGGCCCTGGAGCATGAATCTGTGCAGCGGCAACGACCTCGGACCACCAAGGGCCGAGAAAACCACCGACACATGGGGCCGGAAACTCAGTGTCAGGGAAACATACAATATATATCTGGTGATATCTCGGGTGGTATTAGAGATAGCGCAATAAACCACAGTGAATTGTCTGCAGGAGGCCCTGGCGATTGAGTCTGTGCAGCGGCAACGACCTCGGACCACCAGGGGCCGAGAAAACCACCGTCTCATGGGGTCGGACACTCAGGGTGAGGGAAAAATCCAATATATATCTGGTGATATCTCGGGTGCTATTATAGATAGCGCAATAAATCAAAATGCATTGTCTGTAGGAGGACCTGGCGCATGAATCTGTGCAGCGGGATCTACCTCGGACCACCAGGGGCCGAGAATATCACCGTCCCATGGGGCCGGACTGACAGGGTCAGAGAAAAATCCAATATATATCTGGTGATATCTCGGGTGCTATTAGAGTTAGCGCAATAAACCAAAGTGAATTATCTGCAGGAGGCCCTGCCGCATGAATCTGTGCAGCGGGAGCGATCTCGGACCACCAGGGGCCGAGAAAACCACCGTCTCATGGGGCCGGACACTCAGGGTCAGGGGAAAAGCCAATATATATCTAGTGATAACTCTGGTGCTATTACAGATAGCGCAATAAATCAAAGTGCATTTTCTGTAGGAGGCCCTGGCGCATGAATCTGTGCAGCGGGAACGACCTCGGACCACCGGGGGCCGAGAAAACCACCGTCTCATAGGGTGGGACACTCAGGGTCAGGGAAAAATCCAATATAAATGTGGTGATATCTCGGCTGCTATTAGAGATAGCGCAATAAATCAAAGTGAATTATCTGCAGGGGGCCCTGGCGCATGAATCTGTGCAGCGGGAACCAGCTCGGACCACCAGGGGCCGAGAAAACCGCCGTCTGATGCGGTCGGACACTCAGGGTCGGGAAAAAATTCAATATATATCTGGTGATATCTCGAGTGCTATTACTGATAGCGCAATAAACCAAAGTGAATTAACTGCAGGAGGCCCTGGCGCATGAATCTGTGCAGCGGGAACGACCTCGGACCACCAGGGGCCGAGAAAACCACCGTCTCATGGGGCCGGACAATCAGGGTCCGGGGAAAATCCAATATATATCTAGTGATATCTCGGGTGCTATTACAGATAGCGCAATAAATCAAAGTGCATTGTCTGTAGGAGGCACTGGCGAATGAATCTGTGAAGCAGGAACGACCTCGGACAACCAGGCGCCGAGAAAATTACAGATATTCGGAATCCGTCACCGAATGTCATGTAAAAATCCAGCATATATCTGGTGATATTTCGGGTGCTATTACAGATAGCGCAATAAATCAAAGTTCATTGTCTGTAGGAGGCACGGGCGAATGAATCTTTGCAGCAGGAACGACCTCGGACAACCAGGCGCCGAGAAAATTACAGATATTCGGAATCCGTCACCCAAGGTCATGTAAAAATCCAGCATATATCTGGTGATATTTCGGGTGCTATTACAGATAGCGCAATAAATCAAAGTGCATTGTCTGTAGGAGGCCCTGGCGCATGAATCTGTGCAGCCGGATCGACCTCGGACCACCAGGGCCAGAGAAAATCACCGTCTCATGGGGCCGGACTGTCACGGTCAGGGAAAAATCCAATATATATCTGGTGATATCTCGGGTGCTATTAGAGTTAGCGCAATAAATCAAAGTGAATTATCTGCAGGGGGCCCTGTCGCATGAATCTGTGCAGCGGGAGCGATCTCGGACCACCAGGGGCCGAGAAAGCCACCGTCTCAAGGGGCCGGACACTCAGGGTCAGGGGAAAAGCCAATATATATCTAGTGATAACTCTGGTGCTATTACAGATAGCGCAATAAATCAAACTGCATTTTCTGTAGGAGGCCCTGGCGCATGAATCTGTGCAGCGGGAACGACCTCGGACCACCGGGGGCCGAGAAAACCACCGTCTCATAGGGTGGGACACTCAGGGTCAGGGAAAAATCCAATATAAATGTGGTGATATCTCGGGTGCAGTTAGAGATAGCGCAAGAAACCAAAGTGAATTATCTGCAGGGGGCCCTGGCGCATGAATCTGTGCAGCGGGATCGACCTCGGACCACGAGGGACCGAGAAAACCATCGACACATGGGGCCGGACTGTAAGGGTCAAGAAAAAATCCAATATATATCTGGTGATATCTCGGGTGCTATTACAGATAGCGCAATAAATCAAAGTTCATTGTCTGTAGGAGGCACTGGCGCATGAATCTGTGCAGCGGGAACGACCTCGGACAACCGGGGGCCGAGAAAACCATCGTCTCATAGGGTGGGACACTCAGGGTCAGGGAAAAATCCAATATAAATCTGGTGATATCTCGGGTGCTATTACAGATAGCGCAATAAATCAAAGTTCATTGTCTGTAGGAGGCACTGGCGAATGAATCTGTGCACTAGGAACGACCTCGGACAACCAGGCGCCGAGAAAATTACAGATATTCGGAATCCGTCACCCAAGGTCATGTAAAAATCCAGCATATATCTGGTGATATCTCGGGTGCAATTACAGATAGCGCAATAAATCAAAGTGCATTGTCTGTAGGAGGCCCTGGCGCATGAATCTGTGCAGCGGGAACCAGCTCGGACCACCAGGGGCCGAGAAAACCACCGTCTCATGGGGTCGGACACTCAGGGTCAGGGAAAAATCTAATATATATCTGGTGATATCTCGGATGCTATTAGAGATAGCGCGATAAATCAAAGTGCATTGTCTGCAGGAAGCTCTGGCGCATGATTCTGTGCAGCGGGAACGAACTCGGACCACCAGGGGCCGAGAAAACCACAGTCTCATCGGGCCGGACACTCAGTGTCAGGGGAAAATCCAATATATATCTGGTGATATCTCGGGTGCAGTTAGAGATAGCGCAAGAAACCTAAGTGAATTACCTGCAGGAGGCCCTGGCGCATGCACCTGTTCAGCGGGATCGACCTCGGACCACCAGGGGCCGAGAAAATCACCGTCTCGTGGGGCCGGATTGTCAGGGTCAGGGAAAAATCCAATATATATCTGGTGATATCTCGGATGCTATTAGAGATAGCGCGATAAATCAAAGTGCATTTTCTGTCGGAGGCCCTGGCGCATGAATCTGTGCAGCGGGAACGACCTCGGACCACCGGGGGCCGAGAAAACCACCGTCTCATAGGGTCGGACACTCAGGGTCAGGGAACAATCCAATATAAATCTGGTGATATCTCTGCTGCTATTAGAGATAGCGCAATAAATCAAAGTGAATTATCTGCAGGGGGCCCTGGCGCATGAATCTGTGCAGCGGGATCGACCTCGGACCACGAGGGACCGAGAAAACCATCGACACATGGGGCCGGACTGTAAGGGTCAAGAAAAAATCCAATATATATCTGGTGATATCTCGGGTGCTATTACAGATAGCGCAATAAATCAAAGTGCATTGTCTGTAGGAGGCCCTGGCGCATGAATCTGTGCAGCGGGAACGACCTCGGACCAGCAGGGTCCGAGAAAACCACCGTCTCATGGGGTCGGACACTCAGGGTCAAGGAAAAACCCAATATATATCTGGTGATATCTCGGGTGCTATTAGAGATAGCGCAATAAACCAAAGTACATTGTCTGCAGGAGGCCCTGGCGCATGAATCTGTGCAGCGGGAACGATCTCGGACCACCAGGGCCGGAGAAAACCACCGTCTCATGGGGCCGGACACTCAGGGTCAGGGGAAAAGCCAATATATATCTAGTGATAACTCTGGTGCTATTACAGATAGCGCAATAAATCAAACTGCATTTTGTGTATGAGGCCATGGCGCATGAATCTGTGCAGCGGGAACGACCTCGGACCACCGGGGGCCGAGAAAACCACCGTCTCATTGGGTGGGACACTCAGGGTCAGGGAAAAATCCAATATAAATCTGGTGATATCTCGGGTGCTATTACAGATAGCGCAATAAATCAAAGTTCATTGTCTGTAGGAGGCACTGGCGAATGAATCTGTGCAGCAGGAATGACCTCGGACAACCAGGCGCCGAGAAAATTACAGATATTCGGAATCCGTCACCCAAGGTCATGTAAAAATCCGGCATATATCTGGCGATATCTCGGGTGCTATTACAGATAGCGCAATAAATCAAAGTGCATTGTCTGTAGGAGGCCCTGGCGCATGAATCTGTGCAGCGGGAACCAGCTCGGACCACCAGGGGCCGAGAAAACCACCGTCTCATGGGTTCGGACACTCAGGGTCGGGAAAAAATCCAATATATATCTGGTGATATCTCGAGTGCTATTACTGATAGCGCAATAAACCAAAGTGAATTAACTGCAGGAGGCCCTGGCGCATGAATCTGTGCAGCGGGAACGACCTCGGACCACCAGGTGCCGAGAAAACCACCGACACATGGCGCCGGACACTCAGGTTCAGGGAAAAATCTAATATATATCTGGTGATATCTCGGATGCTATTAGAGATAGCGCGATAAATCAAAGTGCATTGTCTGCAGGAAGCCCTGGCGTATGATTCTGTGCAGCGGGAACGAACTCGGACCACCAGGGGCCGAGAAAACCACAGTCTTATCGGGCCGGACACTCAGGGTCAGGGGAAAATCCAATATATATCTGGTGATATCTCGGGTGCAGTTAGAGATAGCGCAAGAAAACAAAGTGAATTACCTGCAGGAGGCCCTGGCGCATGCACCTGTTCAGCGGGATCGACCTCGGACCACCAGGGGCCGAGAAAATCACCGTCTCGTGGGGCCGGACTGTCAGGGTCAGGGAAAAATCCAATATATATCTGGTGATATCTCGGGTGCTATTAGAGATAGCGCAATAAACCAAAGTGAATTATCTGCAGGAGGCCCTGTCGCATGAATCTGTGCAGTGGGAACCAGCTCGGACCACCAGGGGCCGAGAAAACCACCGTCTCATGGGGCCGGACTGTCAGGGTCAGGGAAAAATCCAATATATATCTGGTGATATCTTGGGTGCTATTAGAGATAGCGCAATAAACCAAAGTGAATTATCTGCAGGAGGCCCTGTCGCATGAATCTTTGCAGCGGGAACGACCTCGGACCACCAGGGGCCGATTAAACTACCGTCTCATGGGGCCGGACTGTAAGGGTCAAGAAAAAATCCAATATATATCTGGTGATATCTCGGGTGCTATTACAGATAGCGCAATAAATCAAAGTGAATTATCTGCAGGGGGCCCTGGCGCATGAATCTGTGCAGCGGGAACGACCTCGGACCAGCAGGGTCCGAGAAAACCACCGTCTCATGGGGCCGGACACTCAGGGTCAGGGGAAAAGCCAATATATATCTAGTGATAACTCTGGTGCTATTACAGATAGCGCAATAAATCAAACTGCATTTTCTGTAGGAGGCCCTGGCGCATGAATCTGTGCAGCGGGAACGACCTCGGACCACCAGGGGCCGAGAAAACCACCGTCTCATTGGGTGGGACACTCAGAGTCAGGGAAAAATCCAATATAAATCTGGTGATATCTCGGGTGCTATTACAGATAGCCCAATAAATCAAAGTTCATTGTCTGTAGGAGGCACTGGCGAATGAATCTGTGCAGCAGGAACGACCTCGGACAACCAGGCGCCGAGAAAATTACAGATATTCGGACCCGTCACCCAAGGTCATGTAAAAATCCAGCATACATCTGGTGATATCTCGGGTGCTATTACAGATAGCGCAATAAATCAAAGTGCATTGTCTGTAGGAGGCCCTGGCGCATGTATCTGTGCAGCGGGAACCAGCTCGGACCACCAGGGGCCGAGAAAACCACCGTCTCATGGGGTCGGACACTCAGGGTCTGGAAAAAATCCAATATATATCTGGTGATATCTCGAGTGCTATTACTGATAGCGCAATAAACCAAAGTGAATTAACTGCAGGAGGCCCTGGCGCATGAATCTGTGCAGCGGGAACGACCTCGGACCACCAGGTGCCGAGAAAACCACCGACACATGGCGCCGGACACTCAGGGTCAGGGAAAAATCCAATATATATCTGGTGATATCTCGGGTGCAGTTAGAGATAGCGCAAGAAACCAAAGTGAATTACCTGCAGGAGGCCCTGGCGCATGCACCTGTTCAGCGGGATCGACCTCGGACCACCAGGGGCCGAGAAAATCACCGTCTCGTGGGGCCGGACTGTCAGGGTCAGGGAAAAATCCAATATATATCTGGTGATATCTCGGGTGCTATTAGAGATAGCGCAATAAACCAAAGTGAATTATCTGCAGGAGGCCCTGTCGCATGAATCTGTGCAGCGGGAACGATCTCGGACCACCAGGGGCCGAGAAAACCACCGGCTCATGGGGCCGGACACTCAGGGTCAGGGGAAAAGCCAATATATATCTAGTGATAACTCTGGTTCTATTACAGATAGCGCAATAAATCAAACTGCATTTTCTGTAGGAGGCCCTGGCGCATGAATCTGTGCAGCGGGAACGACCTCGGACCACGAGGGACCGAGAAAACCATCGACACATGGGGCCGGACTGTAAGGGTCAAGAAAAAATCCAATATATATCTGGTGATATCTCGGGTGCTATTACAGATAGCGCAATAAATCAAAGTGAATTATCTGCAGGGGGCCCTGGCGCATGAATCTGTGCAGCGGGAACGACCTCGGACAACCAGGGGCCGAGAAAACTACCGTCTCATGGGGCAGGACTGACAGGGTCAAGGAAAAATCCAATATATATCCGGTGATATCTCGGGTGCTATTAGGGATAGCGAAATAAATCAAAGTGCATTGTCTGCAGGAGGCCCTGGCGCATGAATCTGTGCAGCGGGAACGACCTCGGACGAGCAGGGGCCGAGAAAATCACCGTCTCATGGGGTCGGACTGTCAGGGTCAGGGAAAAATCCAATATATATCTGGTGATATCTCGGATGCTATTAGAGATAGAGCAATAAAGCAAAGTGCATTGTCTGCAGGAGGCCCTAGCGCATGAATCTGTGCAGCGGGAACGACTTCGGACCACGAGGGGCCGAGAAAATCACCGTCTCATGGGGCCGGAATGTCAGGGTCAGGGAAAAATCCAATATATATCTGGTGATATCTCGGATGCTATTAGAGATAGAGCAATAAAGCAAAGTGCATTGTCTGCAGGAGGCCCTAGCGCATGAATCTGTGCAGCGGGAACGACCTCGGACCACCAGGGGCCGAGGAAACTACCGTCTCATGGGGCCGGACACTCTGGGCCAGGGAAAAATCCAGTATATATCTGGTGACATCTCGGGTGCTATTAGAGGTAGCGCATTAAATCAAAGTGCATTGCCTGCAGGAGGCCCTATCACATGAATCTGTGCAGCGGGGACGACCTCGGACCACCAGGGGCCGAGAAAACTACCGTCGCATGGGGCCGGACACCTAGGGCCAGGGAAAAATCCATTATATATCTGGTGATATCTCGGCTGCTATTAGAGATAGCGCAATAAACCAAAGTGCATTATCTCCAGGAGGCCCTGGCGCATGAATCTGTGCAGCGGGAACGACCTCGGACCACCAGGGGCCGAGAAAACCACCGTCTCATGGTGTCGGACTGTCAGGGGCAGGGTAAAATCCAATATATATCTGGTGATATCTCGGGTGCTATTATAGATAGCGCAATAAATCAAAGTGCATTGTCTGTAGGAGGCCCTGGCGCATGAATCTGTGCAGCGGGAACGACCTCGGACCACCAGGGGCCGAGAAAACCACCGACACATGGGGCCGGACTGTCAGGGTCAAGGAAAAATCCAATATATATCCGGTGATATCTCGGGTGCTATTAGGGATAGCGAAATAAATCAAAGTGCATTGTCTGCAGGAAGCTCTGGCGCATGATTCTGTGCAGCGGGAACGAACTCGGACCACCAGGGGCCGAGAAAACCACAGTCTCATCGGGCCGGACACTCAGTGTCAGGGGAAAATCCAGTATATATCTGGTGATATCTCGGGGGCTATTAGAGATAGCGCAATAAACCAAAGTGCATTGTCGGTAGGAGGCCCTGGCGCATGAATCTGTGCAGCGGGAACGACCTCGGACCACCAGAGGCCGAGAAAACCACCGTCTCATGGGGCCGGACTGTAAGGGTCAAGAAAAAATCCAATATATATCTGGTGATATCTCGGGTGCTATTACAGATAGCGCAATAAATCAAAGTGCATTTTCTGCAGGAGGCCCTGGCGCATGAATCTGTGCAGCGGGAACGACCTCGGACCACCAGGGGCCGAGAAAATCACCGTCTCATGGGGCCGGACACTCACGGTCATGGAAAAATCAAATATAAATCTGGTGATGCCTCGGGTGCTATTAGAGATAGCGCAATCAATCAAAGTGCACTGTGTGCAGGAGGCCCTAGCGCATGAATCTGTGCAGCGGGAACGATCTCGGACAACCAGGGGCCGAGAAAACTACCGTCTCATGGGGCCGGACTGACAGGGTCAAGGAAAAATCCAATATATATCCGGTGATATCTCGGGTGCTATTAGGGATAGCGAAATAAATCAAAGTGCATTGTCTGCGGGAGGCTCTGTCGCATGAATCTGTGCAGCGGCAACGAGCTCGGACCACCAGGGGCCGAGATATCCACCGTCTCATGGGGCCGGACACTCTGGGTCAGGGAAAAATCCAATATATATCTGGTGATATCTCGGGTGCTATTAGAGACAGCGCGATATATCAAAGTGGAATGTCTGTAGGAGGCACTGGCGAATGAATCTGTGCAGCAGGAACGACCTCGGACCACCAGGGGCCGAGAAAAGTACACATATTCGGAATCCGTCACCCAAGGTCATGTAAAAATCCATCATATATCTGGTGATATCTCGGGTGTTATTACAGATAGCGCAATAAATCAAAATGCATTGTCTGTAGGAGGCCCTGGCGCATGAATCTGTGCAGCGGGAACGACCTCGGACCACCAGAGGCCAAGAAAACCACCGTCTCATTGGGTCGGACACTCAGGGTCAGCGAAAAATCCAATATATATCTGGTGCTATCTTGGGTGCTATTAGAGACAGGGCAATAAATCAAAGTGAGTTATCTCTAGGGGGCCCTGGCGCATGAATCTGTGCAGCGGGATCGGCCTCGGACCACGAGGAACCGAGAAAACCATCGACACATGGGGCCGGACACTCAGGGTCAGGGAAGAATCCAATATATATCTGGTGATATCTCCGGTGCTATTAGAGATAGCGCAATAAATCAAAGTGAATTATCTGCTGGGGGCCCTGGCGCATGAATCTGTGCAGCGGGATTGACCTCGGACCAAAAGCGGCCGAGAAAACCACCGTCTGATGGGGTCGGACACTCAGGGTCAGGGAAAAATCCAATATATATCTGGTGATATCTCGGATGCTATTAGAGATAGAGCAATAAAGCAAAGTGCATTGTCTGCAGGAGGCCCTAGCGCATGAATCTGTGCAGCGGGAACGACTTCGGACCACGAGGGGCCGAGAAAATCACCGTCTCATGGTGTCGGACTGTCAGGGGCAGGGTAAAATCCAATATATATCTGGTGATATCTCGGGTGCTATTATAGATAGCGCAATAAATCAAAGTGCATTGTCTGTAGGAGGCCCTGGCGCATGAATCTGTGCAGCGGGAACGACCTCGGACCACCAGGGGCCGAGAAAACCACCGACACATGGGGCCGGACTGTCAGGGTCTGCGAAAAATCCAGTATATATCTGGTGATATCTCGGGGGCTATTAGAGATAGCGCAATAAACCAAAGTGCATTGTCGGTAGGAGGCCCTGGCGCATGAATCTGTGCAGCGGGAACGACCTCGGACCACCAGAGGCCGAGAAAACCACCGTCTCATGGGGCCGGACTGTAAGGGTCAAGAAAAAATCCAATATATATCTGGTGATATCTCGGGTGCTATTACAGATAGCGCAATAAATCAAAGTGCATTTTCTGCAGGAGGCCCTGGCGCATGAATCTGTGCAGCGGGAACGACCTCGGACCACCAGGGGCCGAGAAAATCACCGTCTCATGGGGCCGGACACTCACGGTCATGGAAAAATCAAATATAAATCTGGTGATACCTCGGGTGCTATTAGAGATAGCGCAATCAATCAAAGTGCACTGTGTGCAGGAGGCCCTAGCGCATGAATCTGTGCAGCGGGAACGATCTCGGACAACCAGGGGCCGAGAAAACTACCGTCTCATGGGGCCGGACTGACAGGGTCAAGGAAAAATCCAATATATATCCGGTGATATCTCGGGTGCTATTAGGGATAGCGAAATAAATCAAAGTGCATTGTCTGCAGGAGGCCCTGGCGCATGAATCTGTGCAGCGGGAACGACCTCGGACCAGCAGGGGCCGAGAAAACTACCGCCTCATGGGGCCGGACTGTCAGGGTCAAGGAAAAATCCAATATATATGTCTGGTGATATCTCGGGTGCTACTAGAGATAGCGCAATAAACCAAAGTGCATTGTCTGTAGGAGGCCCTGGCGCATGAATCTCTGCAGCGGGAACGACCTCGGACCACCAGGGGCCGAGAAAAGTACACATATTCGGAATCCGTCACCCAAGGTCATGTAAAAATCCATCATATATCTGGTGATATCTCGGGTGTTATTACAGATAGCGCAATAAATCAAAATGCATTGTCTGTAGGAGGCCCTGGCGCATGAATCTGTGCAGCGGGAACGACCTCGGACCACCAGGGGCCAAGAAAACCACCGTCTCATTGGGTCGGACACTCAGGGTCAGCGAAAAATCCAATATATATCTGGTGCTATCTTGGGTGCTATTAGAGACAGGGCAATAAATCAAAGTGAGTTATCTCTAGGGGGCCCTGGCGCATGAATCTGTGCAGCGGGATCGGCCTCGGACCACGAGGAACCGAGAAAACCATCGACACATGGGGCCGGACACTCAGGGTCAGGGAAGAATCCAATATATATCTGGTGATATCTCCGGTGCTATTAGAGATAGCGCAATAAATCAAAGTGAATTATCTGCTGGGGGCCCAGGCGCATGAATCTGTGCAGCGGGAACGACCTCGGACCCCCAGGGGCCGAGAAAACTACCGCCTCATGGGGCCGGACTGTCAGGGTCAAGGAAAAATCCAATATATATGTCTGGTGATATCTCGGGTGCTACTAGAGATAGCGCAATAAACCAAAGTGCATTGTCTGTAGGAGGCCCTGGCGCATGAATCTGTGCAGCGGGATCGAGCTCGGACCACCAGCGGCCGAGAAAACCACCGTCTCATGGGGTCGGACACTCAGGGTCAGAGAAAAATCCAATATATATCTGGTGATATCTCGGGTGCTATTATAGATACCTCAATAAATCAAAGTGCATTGTCTGTAGGAGGCCCTGGCGCATGAATCTGTGCAGCGGGATTGACCTCGGACCAAAAGCGGCCGAGAAAACCACCGTCTGATGGGGTCGGACACTCAGGGTCAGAGAAAAATCCAATATATATCTGGTGATATCTCGGGTGCTATTATAGATAGCGCAATAAATCAAAGTGCATTGTCTGTAGGAGGCCCTGGCGCATGAATCTGTGCAGCGGGATTGACCTCGGACCACCAGCGGCCGAGAAAACCACCGTCTCATGGGGTCGGACACTCAGGGTCAGCGAAAAATCCAATATATATCTGGTGCTATCTTGGGTGCTATTAGAGACAGGGCAATAAATCAAAGTGAGTTATCTCTAGGGGGCCCTGGCGCATGAATCTGTGCAGCGGGATCGGCCTCGGGCCACGAGGGACCGAGAAAACCATCGACACATGGGGCCGGACACTCAGGGTCAGGGAAGAATCCAATATATATCTGGTGATATCTCGGGTGCTATTAGAGATAGCGCAACAAATTAAAGTGCATTGTCTGCAGGAGGCCCTAGCGCATGAATATGTGCAGCGGGATCGACCTCGGACCACCAGGGGCCGAGAAAACCACCGTCTCATCGGCTCGGACACTCAGGGTCAGCGAAAAATCCAATATATATCTGGTGATATCTCGTGTGCTATTAGAGATAGCGCAATAAATCAAATTTAATTATCTGCAGGGGGCCCTGGCGCATGAATCTGTGCAGCGGGATCGACCTCGGACCACGAGGGACCGAGAAAACCATCGACACATGGGGCCGGACTGTCAGGGTCAAGGAAAAATCCAATATATATGTCTGGTGATATCTCGGGTGCTATTACAGATAGCGCAATAAACCAAAGTGCATTGCCTGTAGGAGGCCCTGGCGCATGAATCTGTGCAGCGGGATCGAGCTCGGACCACCAGGGGCCGAGAAAATCACCGTCTCATGGGGTCGGAAACTCAGGGTCAGGGAAAAATCCAATATATATCTGGTGATATCTCGGGTGCTATTATAGATAGCGCAATAAATCAAAGTGCATTGTCTGTAGGAGGCCCTGGCGCATGAATCTGTGCAGCGGGATGGACCTTGGACCACTAGGGGCCGAGAAAATCACCGTCTCATGAGGCCGGACTGTCAGGGTCACGGGACAAATCCAATATATATCTGGTGATATCTCGTGTGCTATTAGAGATAGCGCAATAAACCAAAGTGCATTGTCTGCAGGAGGCCGTAGCGCATGAATCTGTGCAGCGGGAAGGACCTCGGACCACCAGCGGCCGAGAAAACTACCGTCTCATGGGGCCGGACTGCCAGGGTCAGGGAAAAATCCAATATATATCTGGTGATATCTCGGGTGCTATTACAGATAGTGCAATAAATCAAAGTGCATTGTCTGCAGGAGGCCCTAGCGCATGAATCTGTGCAGCGGGAACGACCTCGGACCACAAGGGGAAGAGAAAACTACCGTCTCATGGGGCCGGACACCTAGGGCCAGGGAAAAATCCAATATATATCTGGTGATATCTCGGCTGCTATTAGAGATAGCGGAATAAACCAACGTGCATTGTCTGCAGGAGGCCCTGGCGCATGAATCTGTGCAGCGGGATCGACCTCGGACCACCAGGGGCCGAGAAAATCACTGTCTCACGGGGCCGGACTGCCAGGGTCAGGGAAAAATCCAATATATATCTGGTGATATCTCGGGTGCTATTAGAGATAGCGCAATAAACCACAGTGCATTTTCTGTTGGAGGCCCTGGCGCATGAATCTGTGCAGCGGGATCGAGCTCGGACCACCAGGGGCCGAGAAAATCACCGTCTCATGGGGTCGGACACTCAGGGTCAGCGAAAAATCCAATATATATCTGGTGATATCTCGGGTGCTATTACAGATAACGCAATAAATCAAAGTGCATTGTCTCCAGGAAGCCCTGGCGCATGATTCGGTGCAGCGGGAACGACCTCGGAGCACCAGGGTCCGAGAAAATCACCGTCTCATGGGGCCGGAATGTCAGGCTCCGGGAAAAATCCAATATATATCTGGTGATATCTCGGGTGCTATTACAGATAGCGCAATAAATCAAAGTGCATTGTCTGTAGGAGGCCCTGGAGCATGAATCTGGGCAGCGGGAACGACATCGGAACACCAGAGGCCGAGAAAACCACCGTCTCATGGGGCCGGACACTCAGGGTGAGGGGAAAATCCAATATATATCTGGTAATATCTCGGGTGCTATTAGAGACAGCGCAATAAACCAAAGTGCATTATCTGCAGGAGGCCCTGGCGCATGAATGTGTGCAGCGGGAACGAACTCGGACCGCCAGGGGTCGAGAAAATTACAGATTTTCCGTATCCGTCACCCAAAGTCATGTAAAAATCCAGCATATATATGGAGCTTTCTCGGGTGCTATTACAGATAGCGCAATAAATCAAAGTGCATTGTCTGTAGGAGGCCCTGGCGCATGAATCTGTGCAGCGGGAACGACCGCGGAACACCAGGGGCCGAGAAATCCACCGTCTCATGGGGCCGGACACTCTGGGTCAGGGAAAAATCCAATATATATCCGGTGATATCTCGGGTGCTATTAGGGATAGCGAAATAAATCAAAGTGCATTGTCTGCAGGAGGCCCTGGCGCATGAATCTGTGCAGCGGGAACGACCTCGGACGAGCAGGGGCCGAGAAAACCACCGTCTCATGGGGTCGGACTGTCAGGGTCAGGGAAAAATCCAATATATATCTGGTGATATCTCGGATGCTATTAGAGATAGAGCAATAAAGCAAAGTGCATTGTCTGCAGGAGGCCCTAGCGCATGAATCTGTGCAGCGGGAACGACTTCGGACCACGAGGGGCCGAGAAAATCACCGTCTCATGGTGTCGGACTGTCAGGGGCAGGGTAAAATCCAATATATATCTGGTGATATCTCGGGTGCTATTATAGATAGCGCAATAAATCAAAGTGCATTGTCTGTAGGAGGCCCTGGCGCATGAATCTGTGCAGCGGGAACGACCTCGGACCACCAGGGGCCGAGAAAACCACCGACACATGGGGCCGGACTGTCAGGGTCTGCGAAAAATCCAGTATATATCTGGTGATATCTCGGGGGCTATTAGAGATAGCGCAATAAACCAAAGTGCATTGTCGGTAGGAGGCCCTGGCGCATGAATCTGTGCAGCGGGAACGACCTCGGACCACCAGAGGCCGAGAAAACCACCGTCTCATGGGGCCGGACTGTAAGGGTCAAGAAAAAATCCAATATATATCTGGTGATATCTCGGGTGCTATTACAGATAGCGCAATAAATCAAAGTGCATTTTCTGCAGGAGGCCCTGGCGCATGAATCTGTGCAGCGGGAACGACCTCGGACCACCAGGGGCCGAGAAAATCACCGTCTCATGGGGCCGGACACTCACGGTCATGGAAAAATCAAATATAAATCTGGTGATACCTCGGGTGCTATTAGAGATAGCGCAATCAATCAAAGTGCACTGTGTGCAGGAGGCCCTAGCGCATGAATCTGTGCAGCGGGAACGATCTCGGACAACCAGGGGCCGAGAAAACTACCGTCTCATGGGGCCGGACTGACAGGGTCAAGGAAAAATCCAATATATATCCGGTGATATCTCGGGTGCTATTAGGGATAGCGAAATAAATCAAAGTGCATTGTCTGCAGGAGGCCCTGGCGCATGAATCTGTGCAGCGGGAACGACCTCGGACCAGCAGGGGCCGAGAAAACTACCGCCTCATGGGGCCGGACTGTCAGGGTCAAGGAAAAATCCAATATATATGTCTGGTGATATCTCGGGTGCTACTAGAGATAGCGCAATAAACCAAAGTGCATTGTCTGTAGGAGGCCCTGGCGCATGAATCTCTGCAGCGGGAACGACCTCGGACCACCAGGGGCCGAGAAAAGTACACATATTCGGAATCCGTCACCCAAGGTCATGTAAAAATCCATCATATATCTGGTGATATCTCGGGTGTTATTACAGATAGCGCAATAAATCAAAATGCATTGTCTGTAGGAGGCCCTGGCGCATGAATCTGTGCAGCGGGAACGACCTCGGACCACCAGGGGCCAAGAAAACCACCGTCTCATTGGGTCGGACACTCAGGGTCAGCGAAAAATCCAATATATATCTGGTGCTATCTTGGGTGCTATTAGAGACAGGGCAATAAATCAAAGTGAGTTATCTCTAGGGGGCCCTGGCGCATGAATCTGTGCAGCGGGATCGGCCTCGGACCACGAGGAACCGAGAAAACCATCGACACATGGGGCCGGACACTCAGGGTCAGGGAAGAATCCAATATATATCTGGTGATATCTCCGGTGCTATTAGAGATAGCGCAATAAATCAAAGTGAATTATCTGCTGGGGGCCCAGGCGCATGAATCTGTGCAGCGGGAACGACCTCGGACCCCCAGGGGCCGAGAAAACTACCGCCTCATGGGGCCGGACTGTCAGGGTCAAGGAAAAATCCAATATATATGTCTGGTGATATCTCGGGTGCTACTAGAGATAGCGCAATAAACCAAAGTGCATTGTCTGTAGGAGGCCCTGGCGCATGAATCTGTGCAGCGGGATCGAGCTCGGACCACCAGCGGCCGAGAAAACCACCGTCTCATGGGGTCGGACACTCAGGGTCAGAGAAAAATCCAATATATATCTGGTGATATCTCGGGTGCTATTATAGATACCTCAATAAATCAAAGTGCATTGTCTGTAGGAGGCCCTGGCGCATGAATCTGTGCAGCGGGATTGACCTCGGACCAAAAGCGGCCGAGAAAACCACCGTCTGATGGGGTCGGACACTCAGGGTCAGAGAAAAATCCAATATATATCTGGTGATATCTCGGGTGCTATTATAGATAGCGCAATAAATCAAAGTGCATTGTCTGTAGGAGGCCCTGGCGCATGAATCTGTGCAGCGGGATTGACCTCGGACCACCAGCGGCCGAGAAAACCACCGTCTCATGGGGTCGGACACTCAGGGTCAGCGAAAAATCCAATATATATCTGGTGCTATCTTGGGTGCTATTAGAGACAGGGCAATAAATCAAAGTGAGTTATCTCTAGGGGGCCCTGGCGCATGAATCTGTGCAGCGGGATCGGCCTCGGGCCACGAGGGACCGAGAAAACCATCGACACATGGGGCCGGACACTCAGGGTCAGGGAAGAATCCAATATATATCTGGTGATATCTCGGGTGCTATTAGAGATAGCGCAACAAATTAAAGTGCATTGTTTGCAGGAGGCCCTAGCGCATGAATATGTGCAGCGGGATCGACCTCGGACCACCAGGGGCCGAGAAAACCACCGTCTCATCGGCCCGGACACTCAGGGTCAGCGAAAAATCCAATATATATCTGGTGATATCTCGTGTGCTATTAGAGATAGCGCAATAAATCAAATTTAATTATCTGCAGGGGGCCCTGGCGCATGAATCTGTGCAGCGGGATCGACCTCGGACCACGAGGGACCGAGAAAACCATCGACACATGGGGCCGGACTGTCAGGGTCAAGGAAAAATCCAATATATATGTCTGGTGATATCTCGGGTGCTATTACAGATAGCGCAATAAACCAAAGTGCATTGCCTGTAGGAGGCCCTGGCGCATGAATCTGTGCAGCGGGATCGAGCTCGGACCACCAGGGGCCGAGAAAATCACCGTCTCATGGGGTCGGAAACTCAGGGTCAGGGAAAAATCCATTATATATCTGGTGATATCTCGGGTGCTATTATAGATAGCGCAATAAATCAAAGTGCATTGTCTGTAGGAGGCCCTGGCGCATGAATCTGTGCAGCGGGATGGACCTTGGACCACTAGGGGCCGAGAAAATCACCGTCTCATGAGGCCGGACTGTCAGGGTCAGGGACAAATCCAATATATATCTGGTGATATCTCGTGTGCTATTAGAGATAGCGCAATAAACCAAAGTGCATTGTCTGCAGGAGGCCGTAGCGCATGAATCTGTGCAGCGGGAAGGACCTCGGACCACCAGCGGCCGAGAAAACTACCGTCTCATGGGGCCGGACACCTAGGGCCAGGGAAAAATCCAATATATATCTGGTGATATCTCGGCTGCTATTAGAGATAGCGCAATAAACCAAAGTGCATTGTCTGCAGGAGGCCCTGGCGCATGAATCTGTGCAGCGGGATCGACCTCGGACCACCAGGGGCCGAGAAAAGCACTGTCTCACGGGGCCGGACTGCCAGGGTCAGGGAAAAATCCAATATATATCTGGTGATATCTCGGGTGCTATTAGAGATAGCGCAATAAAACACAGTGCATTGTCTCTAGGAGGCCCGTGCGCATGAATCTGTGCAGCGGGAACGACCTCCGACCACCAGGGGCCGAGAAAACCACCGTCTCATGGGGTCGGACACTCAGGGTCAGCGAAAAATCCAATATATATCTGGTGATATCTCGGGTGCTATTAGAGATAGAGCAATAAATCAAAGTGCATTGTCTGCAGGAGGCCCTAGCGCATGAATCTGTTCAGCGGGAACGACCTCGGACCACCAGGGGAAGAGAAAACCACCGTCTCATGGGGTCGGACTGTCGGGGTCAGGGAAAAATCCAATATATATCTGGTGATATCTCGGGTGCTATTAGAGATAGCGCAATAAATCAAAGTGAATTATCTGCAGGGGGCCCTGGCGCATGAATCTGTGCAGCGGGATCGACCTCGGACCACGAGGGACCGAGAAAACTACCGCCTCATGGGGCCGGACACTCTGGGTCATGGAAAAATCCAATATATATCTGGTGATATCTCGGGTGCTATTAGAGGTAGCGCAATAAACCAAAGTGCATTGTCTGCAAGAGGCCCTGGCGCATGAATATGTGCAGCGGGAACGACCTCGGACCACCAGGGGCCGAGAAAATCACCGTCTCATGAGGCCGGACTGTCAGGGTCAGGGACAAATCCAATATATATCTGGTGATATCTCGGGTGCTATTAGAGATAGCGCAATACATCAAAGTGCATTGTCTGTAGGAGGCCCTGGCGCATGAATCTGTGCAGCGGGATCGACCTCGGACTACCCGGGGCCGGGAAAATCACCGTCTCATGAGGCCGGACTGTCAGGGTCAGGGACAAATCCAATATATATCTGGTGATATCTCGGGTGCTCTTACAGATAGCGCACTAAACCAAAGTGAATCATCTGCAGGGGGCCCTGGCGCATGAATGTGTGCAACGGGATCGACATCGGACCACGAGGGACCGAGAAATCCATCGACACATGGGGTCGGACACTCAGGGTCAGCGAAAAATCCAATATTTATCTGGTGATATCTCTGGTGCTATTACAGATAGCGCAATAAATCAAAGTGCATTGTCTGTAGGAGGCACTGGCGCATGAATCCGTGCAGCGGGATCGAGCTCGGACCACCAGGGGCCGAGAAAATCGCCGTCTCATGGGGTCGGACACTCAGGGTCAGGGAAAAATCCAATATATATCTGGTGATATCTCGGGTGCTATTATAGATAGCGCAATAAATCAAAGTGCATTGTCTGTAGGAGGCCCTGGCGCATGAATCTGTGCAGCGGGATCGACCTTGGACCACGAGGGGCCGAGAAAATCACCGTCTCATGAGGCCGGACTGTCAGGGTCAGGGACAAATCCAATATATATCTGGTGATATCTCGTGTGCTATTAGAGATAGCGCAATAAATCAAAGTGAATTATCTGCAGGGGGCCCTGGCGCATGAATCTGTGCAGCGGGATCGACCTCGGACCACGAGGGACCGAGAAAACTACCGCCTCATGGGGCCGGACACTCTGGGTCATGGAAAAATCCAATATATATCTGGTGATATCTCGGGTGCTATTAGAGGTAGCGCAATAAACCAAAGTGCATTGTCTGCAAGAGGCCCTGGCGCATGAATATGTGCAGCGGGAACGACCTCGGACCACCAGGGGCCGAGAAAATCACCGTCTCATGAGGCCGGACTGTCAGGGTCAGGGACAAATCCAATATATATCTGGTGATATCTCGGGTGCTATTAGAGATAGCGCAATACATCAAAGTGCATTGTCTGTAGGAGGCCCTGGCGCATGAATCTGTGCAGCGGGATCGACCTCGGACTACCCGGGGCCGGGAAAATCACCGTCTCATGAGGCCGGACTGTCAGGGTCAGGGACAAATCCAATATATATCTGGTGATATCTCGGGTGCTCTTACAGATAGCGCACTAAACCAAAGTGAATCATCTGCAGGGGGCCCTGGCGCATGAATGTGTGCAACGGGATCGACATCGGACCACGAGGGACCGAGGAATCCATCGACACATGGGGTCGGACACTCAGGGTCAGCGAAAAATCCAATATTTATCTGGTGATATCTCTGGTGCTATTACAGATAGCGCAATAAATCAAAGTGCATTGTCTGTAGGAGGCACTGGCGCATGAATCCGTGCAGCGGGATCGAGCTCGGACCACCAGGGGCC
Organism: Nomia melanderi; assembly: GCF_051020985.1. Taxonomy (NCBI): domain Eukaryota; kingdom Metazoa; phylum Arthropoda; class Insecta; order Hymenoptera; family Halictidae; genus Nomia; species Nomia melanderi. The sequence goes on along the minus strand of NW_027475148.1, from coordinate 123,771 downwards.
GAGAAAATCACCGTCTCATGGGGTCGGACACTCAGGGTCAGGGAAAAATCCAATATATATCTGGTGATATCTCGGGTGCTATTATAGATAGCGCAATAAATCAAAGTGCATTGTCTGTAGGAGGCCCTGGCGCATGAATCTGTGCAGCGGGATCGACCTTGGACCACGAGGGGCCGAGAAAATCACCGTCTCATGAGGCCGGACTGTCAGGGTCAGGGACAAATCCAATATATATCTGGTGATATCTCGTGTGCTATTAGAGATAGCGCAATAAATCAAAGTGAATTATCTGCAGGGGGCCCTGGCGCATGAATCTGTGCAGCGGGATCGACCTCGGACCACGAGGGACCGAGAAAACTACCGCCTCATGGGGCCGGACACTCTGGGTCATGGAAAAATCCAATATATATCTGGTGATATCTCGGGTGCTATTAGAGGTAGCGCAATAAACCAAAGTGCATTGTCTGCAAGAGGCCCTGGCGCATGAATCTGTGCAGCGGGATCGACCTCGGACTACCCGGGGCCGGGAAAATCACCGTCTCATGAGGCCGGACTGTCAGGGTCAGGGACAAATCCAATATATATCTGGTGATATCTCGGGTGCTCTTACAGATAGCGCACTAAACCAAAGTGAATCATCTGCAGGGGGCCCTGGCGCATGAATGTGTGCAACGGGATCGACATCGGACCACGAGGGACCGAGAAATCCATCGACACATGGGGTCGGACACTCAGGGTCAGCGAAAAATCCAATATTTATCTGGTGATATCTCTGGTGCTATTACAGATAGCGCAATAAATCAAAGTGCATTGTCTGTAGGAGGCACTGGCGCATGAATCCGTGCAGCGGGATCGAGCTCGGACCACCAGGGGCCGAGAAAATCACCGTCTCATGGGGTCGGACACTCAGGGTCAGGGAAAAATCCAATATATATCTGGTGATATCTCGGGTGCTATTAGAGATAGCGCAATAAACCAAAGTGCATTGTCTGCAGGAGGCCCTGGCGCATGAATCTGTGCAGCGGGATCGACCTCGGACCACCAGGGGCCGAGAAAAGCACTGTCTCACGGGGCCGGACTGCCAGGGTCAGGGAAAAATCCAATATATATCTGGTGATATCTCGGGTGCTATTAGAGATAGCGCAATAAAACACAGTGCATTGTCTCTAGGAGGCCCGGGCGCATGAATCTGTGCAGCGGGAACGACCTCCGACCACCAGGGGCCGAGAAAACCACCGTCTCATGGGGTCGGACACTCAGGGTCAGCGAAAAATCCAATATATATCTGGTGATATCTCGGGTGCTATTAGAGATAGAGCAATAAATCAAAGTGCATTGTCTGCAGGAGGCCCTAGCGCATGAATCTGTTCAGCGGGAACGACCTCGGACCACCAGGGGAAGAGAAAACCACCGTCTCATGGGGTCGGACTGTCGGGGTCAGGGAAAAATCCAATATATATCTGGTGATATCTCGGGTGCTATTAGAGATAGCGCAATAAATCAAAGTGAATTATCTGCAGGGGGCCCTGGCGCATGAATCTGTGCAGCGGGATCGACCTCGGACCACGAGGGACCGAGAAAACTACCGCCTCATGGGGCCGGACACTCTGGGTCATGGAAAAATCCAATATATATCTGGTGATATCTCGGGTGCTATTAGAGGTAGCGCAATAAACCAAAGTGCATTGTCTGCAAGAGGCCCTGGCGCATGAATATGTGCAGCGGGAACGACCTCGGACCACCAGGGGCCGAGAAAATCACCGTCTCATGAGGCCGGACTGTCAGGGTCAGGGACAAATCCAATATATATCTGGTGATATCTCGGGTGCTATTAGAGATAGCGCAATACATCAAAGTGCATTGTCTGTAGGAGGCCCTGGCGCATGAATCTGTGCAGCGGGATCGACCTCGGACTACCCGGGGCCGGGAAAATCACCGTCTCATGAGGCCGGACTGTCAGGGTCAGGGACAAATCCAATATATATCTGGTGATATCTCGGGTGCTCTTACAGATAGCGCACTAAACCAAAGTGAATCATCTGCAGGGGGCCCTGGCGCATGAATGTGTGCAACGGGATCGACATCGGACCACGAGGGACCGAGAAATCCATCGACACATGGGTTCGGACACTCAGGGTCAGCGAAAAATCCAATATTTATCTGGTGATATCTCTGGTGCTATTACAGATAGCGCAATAAATCAAAGTGCATTGTCTGTAGGAGGCACTGGCGCATGAATCCGTGCAGCGGGATCGAGCTCGGACCACCAGGGGCCGAGAAAATCACCGTCTCATGGGGTCGGACACTCAGGGTCAGGGAAAAATCCAATATATATCTGGTGATATCTCGGGTGCTATTATAGATAGCGCAATAAATCAAAGTGCATTGTCTGTAGGAGGCCCTGGCGCATGAATCTGTGCAGCGGGATCGACCTTGGACCACGAGGGGCCGAGAAAATCACCGTCTCATGAGGCCGGACTGTCAGGGTCAGGGACAAATCCAATATATATCTGGTGATATCTCGTGTGCTATTAGAGATAGCGCAATAAATCAAAGTGAATTATCTGCAGGGGGCCCTGGCGCATGAATCTGTGCAGCGGGATCGACCTCGGACCACGAGGGACCGAGAAAACTACCGCCTCATGGGGCCGGACACTCTGGGTCATGGAAAAATCCAATATATATCTGGTGATATCTCGGGTGCTATTAGAGGTAGCGCAATAAACCAAAGTGCATTGTCTGCAAGAGGCCCTGGCGCATGAATATGTGCAGCGGGAACGACCTCGGACCACCAGGGGCCGAGAAAATCACCGTCTCATGAGGCCGGACTGTCAGGGTCAGGGACAAATCCAATATATATCTGGTGATATCTCGGGTGCTATTAGAGATAGCGCAATACATCAAAGTGCATTGTCTGTAGGAGGCCCTGGCGCATGAATCTGTGCAGCGGGATCGACCTCGGACTACCCGGGGCCGGGAAAATCACCGTCTCATGAGGCCGGACTGTCAGGGTCAGGGACAAATCCAATATATATCTGGTGATATCTCGGGTGCTCTTACAGATAGCGCACTAAACCAAAGTGAATCATCTGCAGGGGGCCCTGGCGCATGAATGTGTGCAACGGGATCGACATCGGACCACGAGGGACCGAGAAATCCATCGACACATGGGGTCGGACACTCAGGGTCAGCGAAAAATCCAATATTTATCTGGTGATATCTCTGGTGCTATTACAGATAGCGCAATAAATCAAAGTGCATTGTCTGTAGGAGGCCCTGGCGCATGAATCTGTGCAGCGGGATCGACCTTGGACCACGAGGGGCCGAGAAAATCACCGTCTCATGAGGCCGGACTGTCAGGGTCAGGGACAAATCCAATATATATCTGGTGATATCTCGTGTGCTATTAGAGATAGCGCAATAAACCAAAGTGCATTGTCTGCAGGAGGCCGTAGCGCATGAATCTGTGCAGCGGGAAGGACCTCGGACCACCAGCGGCCGAGAAAACTACCGTCTCATGGGGCCGGACTGCCAGGGTCAGGGAAAAATCCAATATATATCTGGTGATATCTCGGGTGCTATTACAGATAGCGCAATAAATCAAAGTGCATTGTCTGCAGGAGGCCCTAGCGCATGAATCTGTGCAGCGGGAACGACCTCGGACCACAAGGGGAAGAGAAAACTACCGTCTCATGGGGCCGGACACCTAGGGCCAGGGAAAAATCCAATATATATCTGGTGATATCTCGGCTGCTATTAGAGATAGCGCAATAAACCAACGTGCATTGTCTGCACGAGGCCCTGGCGCATGAATCTGTGCAGCGGGATCGACCTCGGACCACCAGGGGCCGAGAAAATCACTGTCTCACGGGGCCGGACTGCCAGGGTCAGGGAAAAATCCAATATATATCTGGTGATATCTCGGGTGCTATTAGAGATAGCGCAATAAACCACAGTGCATTTTCTGTTGGAGGCCCTGGCGCATGAATCTGTGCAGCGGGATCGAGCTCGGACCACCAGGGGCCGAGAAAATCACCGTCTCATTGGGTCGGACACTCAGGGTCAGCGAAAAATCCAATATATATCTGGTGATATCTCGGGTGCTATTAGAGATAGAGCAATAAATCAAAGTGCATTGTCTGCAGGAGGCCCTAGCGCATGAATCTGTGCAGCGGGAACGACCTCGGACCATGAGGGGCCGAGAAAATCACCGTCTCATGGGGCCGGACTGTCAGGGTCGGGGAAAAATCCAATATATATCTGGTGATATCTCGGGTGCTATTACAGATAGCGCAATAAATCAAAGTGCATTGTCTGTTGGAGGCCCTGGCGCATGAATCTGTGCAGCGGGATCGACCTTGGACCACTAGGGGCCGAGAAAATCACCGTCTCATGAGGCCGGACTGTCAGGGTCAGGGACAAATCCAATATATATCTGGTGATATCTCGGGTGCTATTACAGATAACGCAATAAATCAAAGTGCATTGTCTGTTGGAGGCCCTGGCGCATGAATCTGTGCAGCGGGATCGAGCTCGGACCACCAGGGACCGAGAAAATCACCGTCTCATGGGGTCGGACACTCAGGGTCAGCGAAAAATCCAATATATATCTGGTGATATCTCGGGTGCTATTACAGATAGCGCAATAAATCAAAGTGCATTGTCTGCAGGAGGCCCTGGCGCATGAATCTGTGCAGCGGGAACGACCTCGGACAACCAGGGGCCGAGAAAACTACCGTCTCATGGGGCCGGACGTTCAGGGTCAGGGAAAAATCTAATATATATCTGGTGATATCTCGGGTGCTATTAGAGATAGCGCAATAAATCAAAGTGAATTATCTGCAGGGGGGCCTGGCGCATGAATCTGAGCAGCGGGATGGACCACTGACCACGAGGGACCGAGAAAACCAACGACAAATGGGGCCGGAATGTCAGGGTCAAGGAAAAATCCAATATATATCCGGTGATAACTCGGGTGCTATTAGGGATAGCGAAATAAATCAAAGTGCATTGTCGGCAGGAGGGCCTGGCGCATGAATCTGTGCAGCGGGAACGACCTCGGACCAACAGGGGCCGAGAAAACCACCGTCTCATGGGGTCGGACTGTCGGGGTCAGGGAAAAATCCAATATATATCTGGTGATATCTCGGGTGCTATTAGAGATAGCGCAATAAATCAAAGTGAATTATCTGCAGGGGGCCCTGGCGCATGAATCTGTGCAGCGGGATCGACCTCGGGCCACGAGGGACCGAGAAAACTACCGCCTCATGGGGCCGGACACTCTGGGTCATGGAAAAATCCAATATATATCTGGTGATATCTCGGGTGCTATTAGAGGTAGCGCAATAAACCCAAGTGCATTGTCTGCAAGAGGCCCTGGCGCATGAATATGTGCAGCGGGAACGACCTCGGACCACCCGGGGCCGGGAAAATCACCGTCTCATGAGGCCGGACTGTCAGGGTCAGGGACAAATCCAATATATATCTGGTGATATCTCGGGTGCTCTTACAGATAGCGCACTAAACCAAAGTGAATCATCTGCAAGGGGCCCTGGCGCATGAATCTGTGGAACGGGATCGACATCGGACCACGAGGGACCGAGAAATCCATCGACACATGGGGTCGGACACTCAGGGTCAGCGAAAAATCCAATATATATCTGGTGATATCTCGGGTGCTATTACAGATAGCGCAATAAATGAAAGTGCATTGTCTGTAGGAGGCACTGGCGCATGAATCCGTGCAGCGGGATCGAGCTCGGACCACCAGGGGCCGAGAAAATCACCGTCTCATGGGGTCGGACACTCAGGGTCAGCGAAAAATCCAATATATATCTGGTGATATCTCGGGTGCTATTACAGATAGCGCAATAAATCAAAGTGCATTGTCTGCAGGAGGCCCTGGCGCATGAATCTGTGCAGCGGGAACGACCTCGGACAACCAGGGGCCGAGAAAACTACCGTCTCATGGGGCCGGACGTTCAGGGTCAGGGAAAAATCTAATATATATCTGGTGATATCTCGGGTGCTATTAGAGATAGCGCAATAAATCAAAGTGAATTATCTGCAGGGGGGCCTGGCGCATGAATCTGAGCAGCGGGATGGACCACTGACCACGAGGGACCGAGAAAACCATCGATAAATGGGGCCGGAATGTCAGGGTCAAGGAAAAATCCAATATATATCCGGTGACAACTCGGGTGCTATTAGGGATAGCGAAATAAATCAAAGTGCATTGTCGGCAGGAGGGCCTGGCGCATGAATCTGTGCAGCGGGAACGACCTCGGACCAACAGGGGCCGAGAAAACCACCGTCTCATGGGGTCGGACTGTCGGGGTCAGGGAAAAATCCAATATATATCTGGTGATATCTCGGGTGCTATTAGCGATAGCGCAATAAATCAAAGTGAATTTTCTGCAGGGGGCCCTGGCGCATGAATCTGTGCAGCGGGATCGACCTCGGACCACGAGGGACCGAGAAAACTACCGCCTCATGGGGCCGGACACTCTGGGTCATGGAAAAATCCAATATATATCTGGTGATATCTCGGGTGCTATTAGAGGTAGCGCAATAAACCCAAGTGCATTGTCTGCAAGAGGCCCTGGCGCATGAATATGTGCAGCGGGAACGACCTCGGACCACCCGGGGCCGGGAAAATCACCGTCTCATGAGGCCGGACTGTCAGGGTCAGGGACAAATCCAATATATATCTGGTGATATCTCGGGTGCTCTTACAGATAGCGCACTAAACCAAAGTGAATCATCTGCAGGGGGCCCTGGCGCATGAATGTGTGCAACGGGATCGACATCGGACCACGAGGGACCGAGAAATCCATCGACACATGGGGTCGGACACTCAGGGTCAGCGAAAAATCCAATATATATCTGGTGATATCTCGGGTGCTATTACAGATAGCGCCATAAATCAAAGTGCATTGTCTGTAGGAGGCACTGGCGCATGAATTCGTTCAGCGGGATCGAGCTCGGACCACCAGGGGCCGAGAAAATCACCGTCTCATGGGGTCGGACACTCAGGGTCAGGGAAAAATCCAATATATATCTGGTGATATCTCGGGTGCTATTATAGATAGCGCAATAAATCAAAGTGCATTGTCTGTAGGAGGCCCTGGCGCATGAATCTGTGCAGCGGGATCGACCTTGGACCACTAGGGGCCGAAAAAATCACCGTCTCATGAGGCCGGACTGTCAGGGTCAGGGACAAATCCAATATATATCTGGTGATATCTCGTGTGCTATTAGAGATAGCGCAATAAACCAAAGTGCATTGTCTGCAGCAGGCCGTAGCGCATGAATCTGTGCAGCGGGAAGGACCTCGGACCACCAGCGGCCGAGAAAGCTACCGTCTCATGGGGCCGGACTGCCAGGGTCAGGGAAAAATCCAATATATATCTGGTGATATCTCGGGTGCTATTATAGATAGCGCAATAAATCAAAGTGCATTGTCTGTAGGAGGCCCTGGCGCATGAATCTGTGCAGCGGGATCGACCTTGGACCACGAGGGGCCGAGAAAATAACCGTCTCATGAGGCCGGACTGTCAGGGTCAGGGACAAATCCAATATATATCTGGTGATATCTCGGGTGCTATTAGAGATAGAGCAATAAATCAAAGTGCATTGTCTGCAGGAGGCCCTAGCGCATGAATCTGTGCAGCGGGAACGACCTCGGACCACAAGGGGAAGAGAAAACTGCCTTCTCATGGGGCCGGACACCTAGGGCCAGGGAAAAATCCAATATATATCTGGTGATATCTCGGCTGCTATTAGAGATAGCGCAATAAACCAGCGTGCATTGTCTGCAGGAGGCCCTGGCGCATGAATCTGTGCAGCGGGATCGACCTCGGACCACCAGGGGCCGAGAAAATCACTGTCTCACGGGGCCGGACTGCCAGGGTCAGGGAAAAATCCAATATATATCTGGTGATATCTCGGGTGCTATTAGAGATAGCGCAATAAACTACAGTGCATTGTCTGCAGGAGGCCCTGGCGCATGAATGTGTGCAGCGGGAACGAACTCGGACCGCCAGGGGTCGAGAAAATTACAGATTTTCCGTATCCGTCACCCAAAGTCATGTAAAAATCCAGCATATATATGGAGCTTTCTCGGGTGCTATTACAGATAGCGCAATAAATCAAAGTGCATTGTCTGTAGGAGGCCCTGGCGCATGAATCTGTGCAGCGGGAACGACCGCGGAACACCAGGGGCCGAGAAATCCACCGTCTCATGGGGCCGGACACTCTGGGTCAGGGAAAAATCCAATATATATCTGGTGATATCGCGGGTGCTATTAGAGACAGCGCGATAAATCAAAGTGCAATGTCTGTAGGAGGCACTGGCGAATGAATCTGTGCAGCGGGATCGACCTCGGACCACCAGGGGCCGAGAAAATCACCGTCTCATGAGGCCGGACTGTCAGGGTCAGGGACAAATCCAAAATATATCTGGTGATATCTCGGGTGCTATTAGAGATAGCGCAATACATCAAAGTGCATTGTCTGTAGGAGGCCCTGGCGCATGAATCTGTGCAGCGGGATCGACCTCGGACCACCAGGGGCCGAGAAAACTAACGCCTCATGGGGCCGGACACTCTGGGTCATGGAAAAATCCAATATATATCTGGTGATATCTCGGGTGCTATTAGAGGTAGCGCAATAAACCCAAGTGCATTGTCTGCAAGGGGCCCTGGCGCATGAATATGTGCAGCGGGAACGACCTCGGACCACCCGGGGCCGGGAAAATCACCGTCTCATGAGGCCGGACTGTCAGGGTCAGGGACAAATCCAATATATATCTGGTGATATCTCGGGTGCTCTTACAGATAGCGCACTAAACCAAAGTGAATCATCTGCAGGGGGCCCTGGCGCCTGAATGTGTGCAACGGGATCGACATCGGACCACGAGGGACCGAGAAATCCATCGACACATGGGGTCGGACACTCAGGGTCAGCTAAAAATCCAATATATATCTGGTGATATCTCGGGTGCTATTACAGATAGCGCCATAAATCAAAGTGCATTGTCTGTAGGAGGAACTGGCGCATGAATCCGTGCAGCGGGATCGAGCTCGGACCACCAGGGGCCGAGAAAATCACCGTCTCATGGGGTCGGACACTCAGGGTCAGGGAAAAATCCAATATATATCTGGTGATATCTCGGGTGCTATTATAGATAGCGCAATAAATCAAAGTGCATTGTCTGTAGGAGGCCCTGGCGCATGAATCTGTGCAGCGGGATCGACCTTGGACCACTAGGGGCCGAGAAAATCACCGTCTCATGAGGCCGGACTGTCAGGGTCAGGGACAAATCCAATATATATCTGGTGATATCTCGTGTGCTATTAGAGATAGCGCAATAAACCAAAGTGCATTGTCTGCAGGAGGCCGTAGCGCATGAATCTGTGCAGCGGGAAGGACCTCGGACCACCAGCGGCCGAGAAAACTACCGTCTCATGGGGCCGGACTGCCAGGGTCAGGGAAAAATCCAATATATATCTGGTGATATCTCGGGTGCTATTAGAGATAGCGCAATAAATCAAAGTGCATTGTCTGTAGGAGGGACTGGCGCATGAATCCGTGCAGCGGGATCGAGCTCGGACCACCAGGGGCCGAGAAAATCACCGTCTCATGGGGTCGGACACTCAGGGTCAGCGAAAAATCCAATATATATCTGGTGATATCTCGGGTGCTATTAGAGATAGAGCAATAAATCAAAGTGCATTGTCTGCAGGAGGCCCTAGCGCATGAATCTGTGCAGCGGGAACGACCTCGGACCACAAGGGGAAGAGAAAACTACCGTCTCATGGGGCCGGACACCTAGGGCCAGGGAAAAATCCAATATATATCTGGTGATATCTCGGCTGCTATTAGAGATAGCGCAATAAACCAACGTGCATTGTCTGCAGGAGGCCCTGGCGCATGAATCTGTGCAGCGGGATCGACCTCGGACCACCAGGGGCCGAGAAAATCACTGTCTCACGGGGCCGGACTGCCAGGGTCAGGGAAAAATCCAATATATATCTGGTGATATCTCGGGTGCTATTAGAGATAGCGCAATAAACCACAGTGCATTGTCTGTTGGAGGCCCTGGCGCATGAATCTGTGCAGCGGGATCGAGCTCGGACCACCAGGGGCCGAGAAAATCTCCGTCTCATGGGGTCGGACACTCAGGGTCAGCGAAAAATCCAATATATATCTGGTGATATCTCGGGTGCTATTAGAGATAGAGTAATAAATCAAAGTGCATTGTCTGCAGGAGGCCCTAGCGCATGAATCTGTGCAGCGGGAACGACCTCGGACCATGAGGGGCCGAGAAAATCAACGTCTCATGGGGCCGGACTGTCAGGGTCGGGGGAAAATCCAATATATATCTGATGATATCTCGGGTGCTATTAGAGATAGCGCAATAAATCAAAGTGCATTGTCTGCAGGAGGCCCTATCGCATGAATTTGTGCAGCGGGAACGACCTCGGATCACCAGGGGAAGAGAAAACTACCGTCTCATGGGGCCGGACACCTAGGGTCAGGGAAAAATCTAATATATATCTGGTGATATCTCGGGTGCTATTAGATATAGCGGAATAAATCAAAGTGCATTGTCTGTAGCAGGCCCTGGCGCATGAATCTGTGCAGCGGGATCGACCTCGGACCACCAGGGACCGAGAAAATCACCGCCTCATGAGGCGGGACTGTCAGGGTCAGGGACAAATCCAATATATATCTGGTGATATCTCGGGTGCTATTACAGATAACGCAATAAATCAAAGTGCATTGACTCCAGGAAGCCCTGGCGCATGATTCGGTGCAGCGGGAACGACCTCGGAGCACCAGGGTCCGAGAAAATCACGGTCTCATGGGGCCGGAATGTCAGGCTCCGGGAAAAATCCAATATATATCTGGTGATATCTCGGGTGCTATTACAGATAGCGCAATAAATCAAAGTGCATTGTCTGTAGGAGGCCCTGGAGCATGAATCTGGGCAGCGGCAACGACCTCGGAACACCAGAGGCCGAGAAAACCACCGCCTCATGGGGCCGGACACTCAGGGTGAGGGGAAAATCCAATATATATCTGGTAATATCTCGGGTGCTATTAGAGACAGCGCAATAAACCAAAGTGCATTATCTGCAGGAGGACCTGGCGCATGAATGTGTGCAGCGGGAACGAAGTCGGACCGCCAGGGGTCGAGAAAATTACAGATTTTCCGTATCCGTCACCCAAAGTCATGTAAAAATCCAGCATATATATGGAGCTTTCTCGGTTGCTATTACAGATAGCGCAATAAATCAAAGTGCGTTGTCTGTAGGAGGCCCTGGCGCATGAATCTGTGCAGCGGGAACGACCGCGGAACACCAGGGGCCGAGAAATCCACCGTCTCATGGGGCCGGACACTCAGGGCCAGGGAAAAATCCAATATATATCTGGTGACATCTCGGGTGCTATTAGAGATAGCGCAATAAACCAGAGTGCATTGTCTGCAGGAGGCCCTGGCGCATGAATCTGTGCAGCGGGATCGACCTCGGACCACCAGGGGCCGAGAAAACCACCGTCTCATGGGGTCGGACACTCAGGGCCAGGGAAAAATCCAATATATATCTGGTGCTATCTTGGGTGCTTTTAGAGACAGGGCAATAAATCAAAGTGAATTATCTCTAGGGGGCCCTGGCGCATGAATCTGTGCAGCGGGATCGGCCTCGGACCACGAGGGACCGAGAAAACCATCGACACATGAGGCCGGACACTCAGGGTCATGGAAGAATCCAATATATATCTGGTGATATCTCGGTTGCTATTAGAGATAGCGCAATAAATCAAATTTAATTATCTGCAGGGGGCCGTGGCGCATGAATCTGTGCAGCGGGATCGACCTCGGACCACGAGGGACCGAGAAAACCATCGACACATGGGGCCGGACTGTCAGGGTCAAGGAAAAATCCAATATATATGTCTGGTGATATCTCGGGTGCTATTAGAGATAGCGCAATAAACCAAAGTGCATTGTCTGTAGGAGGTCCTGGCGCATGAATCTGTGCAGCGGGATCGAGCTCGGACCACCAGGGGCCGAGAAAATCACCGTCTCATGGGGTCGGACACTCAGGGTCAGCGAAAAATCCAATATATATCTGGTGATATCTCGGCTGCTATTAGAGATAGCGCAATAAACCAAAGTGCATTGTCTGCAGGAGGCCCTGGCGCATGAATTTGTGCACCGGGATCGACCTCGGACCACCAGGGGCCGAGAAAATCACTGTCTCACGGGGCCGGACTGCCAGGGTCAGAGAAAAACCCAATATATATCTGGTGATATCTCGGGTGCTATTAGAGATAGCGCAATAAACCACAGTGCATTGTCTGTAGGAGGCCCGGGCGCATGAATCTGTGCAGCGGGAACGACCTCGGACCACCAGGGGCCGAGAAAACCACCGTCTCATGGGGCCGGACACTCAGGGTGAGGGGAAAATCCAATATATATCTGGTGATATCTCGGGTGCTATTAGAGATAGCGCAATAAACCAAAGTAAATTATCTGCAGGAGGCCCCTGGCGCATGAATGTGTGCAGCGGGAACGAACTCGGACCGCCAGGGGTCGAGAAAATTACAGATTTTCCGTATCCGTCACCCAATGTCATGTAAAAATCCAGCATATATATGGAGCTTTCTCGGGTGCTATTACAGATAGCGCAATAAATCGGAGTGCATTGTCTGTAGGAGGCTCTGGCGCATGAGTCTGTGCAGCGGGAACGACAGCGGAACACTAGGGGCCGAGAAATCCACCGTCTCATGGGGCCGGACACTCTGGGTCAGGTAAAAATCCAATATATATCTGGTGATATCGTGGGTGCTATTAGAGACAGCGCGATAAATCAAAGTGCAATGTCTGTAGGAGGCACTGGCGAATAAATCGGTGCAGCAGGAACGACCTCGGACCACCAGGGGCCGAGAAAACCACCGTCTCATGGGGCCGGACACTCAGGGTCAGGGGAAAATCCAATATATATCTGGTGATCTCTCGGGTGCTATTACAGATAGCGCAATAAATCAAAGTGAATTATCTGCAGGGGGGCCTGGAGCATGAATCTGTGCAGCCGGATCGACCTCGGACCACGAGGGACCGAGAAAACCATCGACACATGGGGCCGGACTGTCAGGGTCAAGGAAAAATCCAATATATATGTCTGGTTATATCTCGAGTGCTATTAGAGATAGCGCAATAAACCAAAGTGAATGATCTATTGGAGGCCCTGGCGAATGAATCTGTGCAGCGGGAACGACCGCGGACCACCAGGGGCCGAGAAAACCACCGTCTCATGTGCCCGGACACTCAGGGCCGGGAAAAAATCCAATATATATCTGGTGATATCTCGGGTGCTATTAGAGATAGCGCAAAAAACCAAAGTGAATTATCTGCAGGAGGCCCTGGCGCATGCATCTGTGCAGCGGGAACGACCTCGGACCACCAGGGGCCGAGAAAACCACCGTCTCATGGGGCCGGACACTCAGGGTCAGGGGAAAATCCAGTATATACCTGGTGATATCTCGGGTCCTATTAGAGATAGCGCAATAAGCCAAAGTGAATTATCTGCAGGAGGCCCTGGCGCATGCATCTGTCCAGCGGGAACGACGTCGGACCGCCAGGGGCCGAGAAAACCACGGTCTCATGGGGCCGGACACTCATGGTCAGGGAAAAATACAATATATATCTGGTGATATCTCGGGTGCTATTAGAGATAGCGCAATAAACAAAAGTGAATTATCTGCGGGGGGCCCTGGCGTATGATTCTGTGCAGCGGGAACGACCTCGGACCCCCAGGGGCCGAGAAAACCACCGTCTCATGGGGCCGGACACTCAGGGTCATGGAAAAATCCGTCATATATCTGGTGATATCTCGGGTTCTATTACAGATAGAGCGATAAATCAAAGCCCATTGTCTGCAGGAGGCCCTGGCGCATGATTCTGTGAAGTAGGAACGACCTCGTCCCTCCAGGGGCCGAGAAACTTACAGATTTTCGGTGTCCGTCACCCAAAGTCATGCAAAAATCCAGTATATATATGGTGCTTTCTCGGGTGCTATTACAGATAGCGCAATAATTCAAAGCGCATTGTCTGTAGGAGGCCCTGGCGCATGAATCTGGGCAGTGGGGACGACCTCGGACCACCAGGGGCGGAGAAAACCACAGTCTAATGAGGCCGGACACTCAGGGTCAGGGGAAAATCCAATATATATCTGGTGATATCTCGGGTGCTATTATAGATAGCGCAATAAAACAAAGTGAATTATCTGCAGGAGGCCCTGGCGCATGCCTCTGTGCAGCGGGAACGACCTCGGACCACCAGGGGCCGAGAAAACCACGGTCTCATGGGGCCGGACACTCAGGGTCAGGGAAAAATCCAGCATATATCTGGTGATATCTCGGGTTCTGTTACAGATAGCGCGATAAATCAAAGTGCATTGTCTGCAGGAGGCCCCGGCGCCTGAATCTGTGCAGCGGGAACGACCTCGGACCACCAGGGGCCGAGAAAACCACCGACACATGGGGCCGGACACTCAAGGTCATGTAAAAATCCAGCATATATCTGGTCATATCTCGGGTGCTATTACAGATAGCTCAATAAACCATACTGCATTGTCTGTAGGAGGCCCCGGCGCATGAATCTGTGCAGCGGGATCGACCTCGAACCACCAGGGGCCGAGAAAACCACCGTCTCATGGGGCCGAACACTCAGGGTCAGTGTAAAATCCAATATATATCTGGTGATATCTCGGGTGCTATTAGAGATAGCGCAATAAACCAAAGTGAATTACCTGCAGGGGGCCCTGGCGCATGAATCTGTGCAGCGGGATCGGCCTCGGACTACGAGGGACCGAGAAAACCATCGACACATGGGGCCGGACACTCAGGGTCAGGCAAAAATCCAATATATATCTGGTGATATGTCGGGTGCTATTAGAGATAGCGCAATAAACCAAAGTGAATTGTCTGCAGGAGGCCCTGGCGCATGAATCTGTGCAGCGGGAACGGCCACGGACCACCAGGGGCCGAGAAAACCACCGTCTCATGGTGCCGGACTGCCAGTGTCAGGCAAAAATCCAATATATATCTGGCGATATGTCGGGTGCTATTAGAGATAGCGCAATAAATCACAGTGAATTACCTGCAGGAGGCCCTGGCGCATGAATCTGGCCAGCGGGAGCGACCTCGAACCACCAGGGGCCGGGAAAGTTACAGATTTTCGGTATCCGTCACCCAATGTCATGTAAAAATCCAGTATATATCTGGTGATATCTCGGTTTCTATTACAGATAGCGCAATAAATCAAAGAGCATTGTCTGTAGGAGGCTCTGGCGCATGAATCTGTGCAGCGGGAACGACCTCGGACCACCAGGGGCCGAGAAAACCACCGTCTCATGGGGTCGGTCACTCACGGTCATGGAAAAATCCAATATAAATCTGGTGATATCTCGGGTGCTATTACAGATAGCGGAATAAATCAAAGTGCATTGTCTGCAGGATGCCCTGGCGCATGAATCTGTGCAGCGGGAACGACCGCGGACCACCAGGGGCCGAGAAAACCACCGTCTCATGGTGCCGGACTGCCAGTGTCAGGGAAAAATCCAATATATATCTGGTGATATCTCTGGTGCTATTAGAGATAGCGCAATAAATCAAAGTGAATTATCTGCAGGGGGCCCTGGCGCATAAATCTGTGCAGCGGGAACGACATCGCACCAGCAGGGGCCGAGAAAACCTCCGTCTCATGGGGCCGGACTGTCAGGGTCAGGGACAAATCCAACAAATATCTGGTGATATCTCGGGTGCTATCAGATATAGCGCAATAAATCAAAGTGCATTGTCTGTAGGATGTCTTGGCGCATGAATCTGTGTAGCGGGATCGACCTCGGACCCCTAGGGGCCGAGAAAACTACCGTCTTATGGGGCCGGACACTCAGGGTCATGGAAAAATCCAATATATATCTGGTGATATCTCGGGTGCTATTAGAAATAGCGCAATAAACCAAAGTGAATTATCTGCAGAAGGCCCTGGCGCATGCATCTGTGCAGCGGGAACGACCTCGGACCACCAGGGGCCGAGAAAACCACCGTCACCTGGGGTCGGACACTCAGGGTCAGGGAAAAATCCAATATATATCTGGTGATATCTCGGGTGCTATTATAGATAGCGCAATAATTCAAAATGCATTGTCTGTAGGAGGCCCTGGCGCATGAATCTGTGCAGCGGGATCTACCTCGGACCACCAGGGGCCGAGAAAATCACCGTCTCATGGGGCCGGACTGTCACGGTCAGGGAAAAATCCAATATATATCTGGTGATATCTCGGGTGCTATTATAGATAGCGCAATAGATTAAAGTGAATTATCTGCAGGGGGGCCTGGAGCATGAATCTGTGCAGCCGGATCGACCTCGGACCACCAGGGGCCGAGAAAACCACCGTCTCATTGGGTTGGACACTCAGGGCCAGGGAAAAATCCAATATATATCTGGTGATATCTCGGGTGCTATTACAGATAGCGCAATGAATCAAAGTGCATTGTCTTCAGGAGGCCCTGGCGCATGAATCTGTGCAGCGGGAACGACCTCGGAACACCAGGCGCCGAGAAAACTACCGTCTCATGGGGAAGGACTGTCAGGGTCAGGGAAAAATCCAATATATATCTGGTGATATCTCGGGTGCTATTAGAGATAGCGCAATAAAGCAAAATGAATTATCTATAGGAGGCCCTGGCGCATGAATCTGTGCAGCGGGATCGACCTCGGACCACCAGGCGCCGAGAAAATTACAGATATTCGGAATCCGCCACCAAAGGTCATGTAAAAATCCAGCATATATCTGGTGATATCTCGGGTGCTATTACAGATAGCGCAATAAATCAAAGTGCATTGTCTGCAGGAGGCCCTGGCGCATGAATCTGTGCAGCGGGATCTGCCTCGGACCAACAGGGGCCGAGAAAATCACCGTCTCATGGGGTCGGACTGTCCGGGTCAGGGGAAAATCCAATATTAATCTGGTGATATCTCGGGTGCTATTACAGATAGCGCACTAAACCAAAGTGAATTATATGCAGGAGGCCCTGTCGCATGAATCTGTGCAGCGGGAACGACCTCGGACCACCAGGGGCCGAGAAAACTACCGACTCATGCGGCCGGACTGACAGGGTCAGGGAAAAATCCAATATATATCTGGTGACATCTCGGGTGCTATTAGAGATAGCGCAATAAACCAAAGTGAATTACCTATAGGAGGCCCTGGCTAATGAATCTGTGCAGCAGGAACGACCTCGGACCACCAGGCGCCGAGAAAATTACAGATATTCGGAATCCGCCACCAAAGGTCATGTAAAAATCCAGCATATATCTGGTGATATCTCGGGTGCGATTACAGATAGCGCAATAAATCAAAGTGCATTGTCTGCAGGAGGCCCCGACGCATGAATCTGTGCTGCGGGAACGGCCTCGGACCACCAGGGGCCGAGAAAACCACCGTCTCATGGGGTCGGACACACAGGGTCAGCGAAAAATCCAGTATCAATCTGGTGATATCTCGGCTGCTCGTACAGATAGCGAACTAAATCAAAGTGCATTGTCTGCAGGAAGCCCTGGCGCATGAATCCGTTCAGCGCGATCGACCTCGGACCACGATGGACCGCGAAAACCATCGACACATGGGGCCGGACTGTCACGGTCAGGGAAAAATCCAATATATATCTGGTGATATCTCGGGTGCTATTACAGATAGCGCAATAAACCAAAGTGCATTGTCTGCAGGAGGCCCGGGCGCATGAATCTGTGCAGCGGGAACGACCTCGGACCACCAGGGGCCGAGAAAACCACAGTCTCATGGGGCCGGACACTCAGGGTCAGGGGAAAATCCAATACAAATCTGGTGATATCTCGGGTGCTATTACAGATAGCGCAATAAACCAAAGTGAATTATCTGCAGGAGGCCCTGGTGCATGAATATGTGCAACGGGAACGACCTCGGACCACCAGGGGTCGAGTAAACCACCGAAACATGGGGCCGGACTGACAGGGTCAGGGAAAAATCCAATATATATCTGGTGACATCTCGGGTGCTATTAGAGATAGCGCAATAAACCAAAGTGAATTATCTGCAGGAGGCCCTTGTGCATGAATATGTGCAGCGGGAACGACCTCGGACCACCAGGGGCTGAGAAGACCACCGTCTCATGGTGTCGGACACTCAGGGTCAGGGAAAAATCCAATATATATCTGGTGATATCTCGGGTGCTATTACAGATAGCGCAATAAATCAGAGTGCATTGTCTGCAGGAGGCCCTGGCGCATGAATCTGTGCAGCGGGATCTACCTCGGACCAACAGGGGCCGAGAAAATCACCGTCTCATGAGGCCGGACTGTCAGGGTCAGGGAAAAATCCAATATATGTCTGGTGATATCTCGGGAGCTATTAGAGATAGCGCAATAAATCAAAGTGCATTGTCTGCAGGAGGCCATAGCACATGAAACTGTGCAGCGGAATCGACCACAGACCACCAGGGGCCGAGAAAACTACCGTCTCATGGGGCCGGACACACAGGGTCAGGGAAAAATCCAATATATATCTGGTGATATCTCGCGCGCTATTACAGATAACGCAATAAATCAAAGTGCATTGTCTGTAGGAGGCCCTGGCGCATGAATCTGTGCAGCGGGAACGACCTTGGACCACCAGGGGCTGAGAAGACCACCGTCTCATGGTGTCGGACACTCAGGGTCAGGGAAAAATCCAATATATATCTGGAGATATCTCGGGTGCTATTACAGATAGCGCAATAAATCAAAGTGCATTGTCTGTAGGAGGCCCTTGCGCATGAATCTGTGCAGCGGGAACGACCACGGAGCACCAGGGACCGAGAAAACCACCGTCTCATGGGGTCGGACTGCCCGGGTCAGGGGAAAATCCAATACAAATCTGGTGATATCTCGGGTGCTATTACAGATAGCGCAATAAACCAAAGTGAATTATCTGCAGGAGGCCCTGGTGCATGAATATGTGCAGCGGGAACGACCTCGGACCACCAGGGGCCGAGAAAACCACCGACTCATGGGGCCGATCACTCAGGGTCAGGAAAAAATCCAATATATATCTGGTGATATCTCGGGTGCTATTAGAGATAGCGCAATAAACCAAAGTGAATTATCTGCAGGAGGCCCTGGCGCATGAATCTGTGCAGCGGGAACGACCTCGGACCACCAGGGGCTGAGAAAACCACCGTCTCATGGGGTCGGACACTCAGGGTCAGGGAAAAATCCAATATATATCTGGTTATATCTCGCGTGCTCTTACAGATAGCGCAATAAATCAAAGTGCATTGTCTGGTAGGAGGCCCTGGCGCATGAATCTGTGCAGCGGGAACGACCTCGGACCCCCAGGGGTCGAGAAAACCACCGTCTCATGGGGCCGGACACTCAGGGTCAGGGGAAAATCCAATATATATCTTGCGATATCTAGCGTGCCATTAGAGATAGCGCAATAAACCAACGTGACTTACCTATAGGAGGCCCTGGCGAATGAATCTGTGCAGCAGGAAAGACCTCGGACCACCAGGCGCCGAGAAAAGTACAGATATTCGGAATCCGTCACCCAAGGTCATGTAAAAATCCAGCATATATCTAGTGACATCACGGGTGCTATTACAGATAGCGCAATAAACCAAAGTGAGTTGTCTGCAGGAAGCCCTGGCGCATGAATCCGTTCAGCGCGATCGACATCGGACCACGATGGACCGAGAAAACCATCGACGCATGGGGCCGGACTGTCAGGGTCAGGGAAAAATCCAATATATATCTGGTGATATCTCGGGTGCTATTACAGATAGCGCAATAAATCAAAGTGCATTGTCTGTAGGAGGCCCTGGCGCATGAATCTGCGCAGCGGGATAGACCTCGGACCACCAGGGGCCGAGAAAACCACCGTCTCATGGGGCCGAACACTCAGGGTCAGGGGAAAATCCAATACAAATCTGGTGATATCTCGGGTGCTATTACAGATAGCGCAATAAACCAAAGTGAATTATCTGCAGGAGGCCCTGGTGCATGAATATGTGCAACGGGAACGACCTCGGACCACCAGGGGTCGAGAAAACCACCGAAACATGGGGCCGGGCAATCAGGGTCAGGGAAAAATCCAATATATATCTGGTGATATCTCGGGTGCTATTAGAGATAGCGCAATAAACCAAAGTGAATTATCTGCAGGAGGCCCTTGTGCATGAATATGTGCAGCGGGAACGACCTCGGACCACCAGGGGCCGAGAAAACCACCGTCTCATGGGGCCGAACACTCAGGGTCAGGGGAAAATCCAATACAAATCTGGTGATATCTCGAATGCTATTACAGATAGCGCAATAAACCAAAGTGAATTATCTGCGGGAGGCCCTGGTGCATGAATATGTGCAACGGGAACGACCTCGGACCACCAGGGGTCGAGAAAACCACCGAAACATGGGGCCGGGCAATCAGGGTCAGGGAAAAATCCAATATATATCTGGTGATATCTCGGGTGCTATTATAGATAGCGCAATAAATCAAAGTGCATTGTCTGTAGGACGCACTGGCGAATGAATCTGTGCAGCGGGAACGACCTCGGACAACCAGGCGCCGAGAAAACCACCGAAACATGGGGCCGGACACTCAGGGTCAGGGAAAAATCCAATATATATCTGCTGACATCTCGGGTGCTCTTAGAGATAGCGCAATAAACCAAACTGAATTATCTGCAGGAGGGCCTGGCGCATGAATCTGTGCAGCGGGAACGACCTCGGACGACCAGGGGCCGGGAAAACCACCGTCTCATTGGGTCGGACATACAGGGTCAGGGAAAAATCCAATATATATCTGGTGATATCTCGGGTGCTATTACAGGTAGCGCCATAAATCAAAGTGCATTGTCTGTAGGACGACCTGGCACATGAATCTGTGCAGCGGGAACGACATCGGACCACCAGGGGACGAGAAAATTAAAGATATTCGGAATCCGTCACCCAAGGTCATGTAAAAATCCCGCATATACCTGGTGATATCTCGGGTGCTATTACAGATAGCGCAGTAAACCAAAGTGAATTATCTGCAGGAGGCTCTGGCGCATGAATCTGTGCAGCTGGAACGACCTCGGACCACCAGAGGCCGAGAAAACCACCGAAACATGGGGCCCGACACTCAAGGTCAGGGAAAAATCAAATATATATCTGGTGATATCTCGGGTGCTATTACAGATAGCGCAATAAATCAAAGTGCATTGTCTGTAGAAGGCCCTGGCGCATGAATCTGGGCAGCGGGAACGACCTCGGACCATCAGGGGACGAGAAAACCGCCGTCTCATGGGGCCGGACACTCAGGGTCACTGAAAAATCCAATATATATCTGGTGATATCTCGGGTGCTCTTACAGAGAGCGCTCTAAACCAAAGTGAATTATCTGCAGGGGGGCCTGGCGCATGAATCTGTGCACCGGGAACGTCCTCGGACCACCAGGGGCCGAGAAAACCACCGACACATGGAGCCGGACACCCAAGGTCATGTAAAAATCCAGGATGTATCTGATGATATCTCGGGTGCTATTAGAGATAGCGCGATATATCAAAGTGCATTGTCTGCAGGAGGCCCTGGCGCATGAATCTGTGCAGCGGGAACGACCTCGGACGACCAAGGGCCGAGAAAACCACCGACACATGGGGCCGGGCACTCAGGGTCAGGGAAAAATCCAATATATATCTGGCGATATCTCGGGTGCTATTACAGATAGCGCAATGAATCAAAGTGCATTGTCTGTAGGAGGCCCTGGCGCATGAATCTGTGCAGCGGGAACGACCTCGGAACACCAGGGGCCGAGAAAACCACCGTCTCATGGGGTCGGACACTCAGGGCCAGGGAAAAATCCAATATATATCTGGTTATATCTCGGGTGCTATTAGAGATAGCGAAATAAATCAAAGTGCATTGTCTGTAGGAGGCCCTGGCGCATGAATCTGTGCAGCGGGATCGACCTCGGACCACCAGGGGCCGAGAAAATCACCGTCTCATGGGGCCGGACTGTCAGGGTCAGGGAAAAATCCAATATGTATCTGGTAATATCTCGGGTGCTTTTAGAGATAGCGCAATAAATCAAAGTGCATTGTCTGTAGGAGGCACTGGCGAATGAATCTGTGCAGCGGGAACGACCTCGGACAACCAGGGGCCGAGAAAATCACCGTCTCATGGGGCCGGACTGTCAGGGTCAGGGAAAAATCCAATATATATCTGGCGATATCTCGGGTGCTATTACAGATAGCGCAATGAATCAAAGTGCATTGTCTGTAGGAGGCCCTGGCGCATGAATCTGTGCAGCGGGAACGACCTCGGACCACCAGGGGCCGAGAAAACCACAGTCTCATGGGGCCGGACACTCAGGGTCAGGGGAAAATCCAATATATATCTGGTGATATCTCGGGTGCTATTACAGATAGCGGAATAAATCAAAGTGAATTATCTGCAGGGGGCCATGGCGCATGAATCTGTGCAGCGGGATCGACCTCGGACCACCAGGGGCCGAGAAAACCAACGACACATGGGGCCGGGCACTCAGGGTCAGGGAAAAATCCAATATATATCTGGTGATATCTCGGGTGCTATTACACATAGCGCAATGAATCAAAGTGCATTGTCTGTAGGAGGCCCTGGCGCATGAATCAGTGCAGCGGGAACGACCTCGGACCACCAGGGGCCGAGAAAACCACAGTCTCATGGGGCCGGACACTCAGGGTCAGGGGAAAATCCAATATATATCTGGTGATATCTCGGGTGCTCTTACAGAGAGCGCACTAAACCGAAGTGAATTATCTGCAGGGGGCCCTGGCGCATGAATCTGTGCAGCGGGAACGACCTCGGACCACCAGGGGCCGGGAAAACCACGGACACATGGAGCCGGACACCCAAGGTCATGTAAAAATCCAGGATGTATCTGATGATATCTCGGGTGCTAATAGAGATAGCGCGATATATCAAAGTGCATTGTCTGCAGGAGGCCCGGGCGCATGAATGTGTGCAGCGGGAACGACCTCGGATGACCAGGGGCCGAGAAAACCACCGACACATGGGGCCGGGCACTCAGGGTCAGGGAAAAATCCAATATATATCTGGTGATATCTCGGGTGCTATTACAGATAGCGCACTAAATCAAAGTGCATTGTCTGTAGGAGGCCCTGGCGCATGAATCTGTGCAGCGGGAACGACCTCGGAACACCAGGGACCGAGAAAACCACCGTCTCATGGGGCCGGACTGTCAGGGTCAGGGGAAAATCCAATATATATCTGGTGATATCTCGGGTGCTATTACAGATAGCGCAATAAACCAAAGTGCATTGTCTGCAGGAGGCCCTGGCGCATGAATCTGTGCAGCGGGAACGACCTCGGACCACCAGGGGCCGAGAAAACCACCGACACATGGAGCCGGACACCCAAGGTCATGTAAAAATCCAGGATGTATCTGATGATATCTCGGGTGCTATTAGAGATAGCGCGATATATCAAAGTGCGTTGTCTGCAGGAGGCCCTGGCGCATGAATCTGTGCAGCGGGAACGACCTCGGACGACCAAGGGCCGAGAAAACCACCGACACATGGGGCCGGGCACTCAGGGTCAGGGAAAAATCCAATATATATCTGGCAATATCTCGGGTGCTATTACAGATAGCGCAATGAATCAAAGGGCATTGTCTGTAGGAGGCCCTGGCGCATGAATCTGTGCAGCGGGAACGACCTCGGACCACCAGGGGCCGAGAAAATCACCGTCTCACTGGCCCGGACTGTCAGGGTCAGGGAAAAATCCAATATATATCTGGTGATATCTCGGGTGCTATTAGAGATAGCGCAATAAATCAAAGTGCATTGTCTGCAGGAGGCCCTAGCACATGAAACTGTGCAGCGGAATCGACCACGGACCACCAGGGGCCGAGAAAACTACCGTCTCATGGGGCCGGACACACAGGGGCAGGGAAAAATCCAATATATATCTGGTGATATCTCGCGCGCTATTACAGATATCGCAATAAATCAAAGTGCATTGTCTGTAGGAGGCCCTGGCGCATGAATCTGTGAAGCGGGAACGACCTCGGACAACCAGGGGCCGAGAAAACCACCGAAACATGGGGCCGGACACTCAGGGTCAGGGAAAAATCCAATATATATCTGCTGATATCTCGGGTGCTATTAGAGATAGCGCAATAAACCAAAGTGAATTATCTGCAGGAGGGCCTGGCGCATGAATCTGTGCAGCGGGAACGACCTCGGACCACCAGGGGCCGAGAAAACCACCGTCTCATGGGGTCGGACACTCAGGGCCAGGGAAAAATCCAATATATATCTGGTTATATCTCGGGTGCTATTAGAGATAGCGAAATAAATCAAAGTGCATTGTCTGTAGGAGGCCCTGGCGCATGAATCTGTGCAGCGGGATCGACCTCGGACCACCAGGGGCCGAGAAAATCACCGTCTCATGGGGCCGGACTGTCAGGGTCAGGGAAAAATCCAATATGTATCTGGTAATATCTCGGGTGCTTTTAGAGATAGCGCAATAAATCAAAGTGCATTGTCTGTAGGAGGCACTGGCGAATGAATCTGTGCAGCGGGAACGACCTCGGACAACCAGGGGCCGAGAAAATTAAAGATATTCGGAATCCGTCACCCAAGGTCATGTAAAAATCCAGCATATATCTGGTGATATCTCGGGTGCTATTACAGATAGCGCAGTAAATCAAAGTGACTTGTCTGCAGGAAGCCCTGGCGCATGAATCTGTCGAGCGGGATCGACCTCGGACCACGAGGGACCGAGAAAACCATCGACATATGGGGCCGGACTGTCCGAGTCAAGGAAAAATCCAATATATATCTGGTGATATCTCCGGTGCTGTTACAGATAGCGCAATAAATCAAAGTGCATTGTCTGTAGGAGGCACTGGCGAATGAATCTGATCAGCGGTAACGACCGCGGACCACCAGGGGCCGAGAAATTTACAGATATTCTGAATCCGTCACCCAAGGCCATGTAAAAATCCAGCATATATCTGGTGATATCTCGGGTGCTATTACAGATAGCGCAATAAACCAAAGTGAATTATCTGCAGGAGTCCCTGGCTCATGAACCTGTTCAGCGGGAACGACCTCGGACCCCCAGGGGTCGAGAAAACCACCGTCACATGGGGCCGGACACTCAGGGTCAGGGGAAAATCCAATATATTTCTTGTGATATCTCGGGTGCTATTAGAGATAGCGCAATAAACCAAAGTGAATTATCTATAGGAGGCCCTGGCGCATGAATCTGTGCAGCGGGAACGACCAGGGACCAACAGAGGCAGAGAAAACCACCATCTCATTGGGCCGGACACTCAGGGTCAAGGAAAAATTCAATATATATCTGGTGATATCTCCGGTGCTGTTACAGATACCGCAATAAATCAAAGTGCATTGTCTGTAGGAGGCACTGGCTAATGAACCTGTGTAGCAGGAACGACCTCGGACCACCAGGGGCCGAGAAATTTACAGATATTCGGAATCCGTCACCCAAGGCCATGTAAAAATCCAGCATATATCTGGTGATATCTCGGGTGCTATTAGAGATAGCGCAATAAACCAAAGTGAATTATCTGCAGGAGGCCCTTGTGCATGAATATGTGCAGCGGGAACGACCTCGGACCACCAGGGGCCGAGAAAACCACCGTCTCATGGGGCCGGACACTCAGGGTAAGGGAAAAATCCAATATATATCTGGTGATATCTCGGGTGCTATTATAGATAGCGCAATAAACCAAAGTGAATTATCTGCAGGAGGCCCTGGCGCAAGAATCTGTGCACAGGGAACGACCTCGGACCACGAGGGACCGAGAAAACCATCGACACATGGGGCCGGACTGTCAGGGTCAAGGTAAAATCCAATATATCTGGTTATATCTCGGGTGCTATTAGAGATAGCGAAATAAATCAAAGTGCATTGTCTGTAGGAGGCCCTGGCGCATGAATCTGTGCAGCGGGATCGACCTCGGACCACCAGGGGCCGAGAAAATCACCGTCTCATGGGGCCGGACTGTCAGGGTCAGGGAAAAATCCAATATGTATCTGGTAATATCTCGGGTGCTTTTAGAGATAGCGCAATAAATCAAAGTGCATTGTCTGTAGGAGGCCCTGGCGCATGAATCAGTGCAGCGGGAACGACCTCGGACCACCAGGGGCCGAGAAAACCACCGTCTCATGGGGCCGGACACTCAGGGTCAGGGAAAAATCCAGCATATATCTGGTGATATCTCGGGTGCTATTACAGATAGCGCAATAAACCAAAGTGAATTATCTGCAGGAGACCCAGGCGCATGAATATGATCAGCGGTAACAACCGCGGACTCCCAGGGGTCGAGAAAACCACCGTCTCATGGGGCCGGACACTCAGGGTCAGGGGAAAATCCAATATATTTCTTGTGATATCTCGGGTGCTATTAGAGATAGCGCAATAAACCAACGTGAATTATCTATAGGAGGCCCTGGCGCATGAATCTGTGCAGCGGGAACGACCTGGGACCAACAAAGGCCGAGAAAACCACCGTCTCATGGGGCCGGACATACAGGGTCAGGGAAAAATACAATATATATCTGGTGATATCTCGGGTGCTATTACAGATAGCGCAATAAATGAAAGTGCATTGTCTGTAGGAGGCCATGGCGCATGAATCTGTGCAGCGGGATCGACCTCGGACCACCAGGGGCCGAGAAAATCACCGTCTCATGGGGCCGGACTGTCAGGGTCAGGGGAAAATCCAATATATATCTGGTGATTTCTCGGGTGCTATTAGAGATAGCGCAATAAATCAAAGTGAATTATCTGCAGGGGGCCATGGCGCATGAATCTGTGCAGCGGGATCGACCTCGGACCACGAGGGACCGAGAAAACGATCGACACATGGGGCCGGACTGTCAGGGTCAAGGTAAAATCCAATATATCTGGTGATATCTCGGGTACTATTACAGATAGCGCAATAAATCAAAGTGCACTGTCCGTAGGAGGCCCTGGCGCATGAATCTGTTCAGCGGGATCGACCTCGGACCACCAGGGGCCGAGAAAACCACCGACACATGGGGCCGGACACTCAGGGTCGGGGAAAAATTCAATATATATCTGGTGATATCTCGGGTGCTATTACAGACAGCGCAATAAATCAAAGTGCATTGTCTGTAGGAGGCCCTGGCGCATGAATCTGTGCAGCAGGACCGACCTCGGACCAGCAGGGGCCGAGAAAATTACAGATATTCGGTGTCCGTCACCCAAGGTCATGTAAAAATACAGCATATATCTGGTGATATCTCGGGTGCTATTAGAGATAGTGCAATAAACCAAAGTGAATTATCTGCAGGAGGCCCTTGTGCATGAATATGTGCAGCGGGAACGACCTCGGACCACGAGGGACCGAGGAAACCATCGACACATGGGGCCGGACTGTCCGAGTCAAGGAAAAATCCAATATATATCTGGTGATATCTCCGGTGCTATTAGAGATAGCGAAATAAATCAAGGTGGATTGTCAGAAGGAGGCCCAGGCGCATGAATCTGTGCAGCGGGAACGACCTCGGACCACCAGGGGCCGAGAAAACTACCGTCTCATGGGGCCGGACACTCAGGGTCAGGGAAAAATCCAATATATATCTGGTGATATCTCGGGTGCTGTTAGAGATAGCGCAATAAACCAAAGTGAATTATCTGCAGGAGGCCCTGGCGCCTGAAACTGTGCAGCGGGAACGACCTCGGACCACCAGGGGCCGAGAAAACCACCGACACATGGGGCCGGGCACTCAGGGTCAGGGAAAAATCCAATATATATCTGGTGATATCTCGGGTGCTATTACACATAGCGCAATGAATCAAAGTGCATTGTCTGTAGGAGGCCCTGGCGCATGAATCAGTGCAGCGGGAACGACCTCGGACCACCAGGGGCTGAGAAAACCACAGTCTCATGGGGCCGGACACTCAGGGTCAGGGGAAAATCCAATATATATCTGGTGATATCTCGGGTGCTATTCCAGATAGCGAAATAAATCAAGGAGGATTGTTTGCAGGAGGCCCAGGCGCATGAATCTGTGCAGCGGGAACGACCTCGGACCACCAGGGGCCGAGAAAACGATCGACACATGGGGCCGGACTGTCAGGGTCAAGGTAAAATCCAATATATATCTGGTGATATCTCGGGTGCTATTAGAGATAGCGCAATAAATCAAAGTGCATTGTCTGTAGGAGGCCCTGGCGCATGAAACTGTACAGCGGGTACGACCTCGGACCACCAGGGGCCGAGAAAACCACCGACACATGGTGCCGGACACCCAAGGTCATGTAAAAATCCAGGATGTATCTGGTGATATCTCGGGTGCTATTACAGATAGCGCAATAAACCAAAGTGCATTGTCTGCAGGAGGCCCTGGCGCATAAATCTGTGCAGCGGGAACGACCTCAGACCACCAGGGGCCGAGAAAATCACCGTCTCACTGGGCCGGACTGTCAGGGTCAGGGAAAAATCCAATATATAACTGGTGATATCTCGGGTGATATTAGAGATAGCGCAATAAATCAAAGTGCATTGTCTGCAGGAGGACCCTGCGCATGAATCTGTGCAGCGGAAACGACCTCGGACCACCAGGGGCCGAGAAAATCACCGTCTCACTGGGCCGGACTGTCAGGGTCAGGGAAAAATCCAATATATATCTGGTGATATCTCGGGTGCTATTACAGATAGTGCAATAAATCAAAGTGCATTGTCTGCAGGAGGCCCTAGCGCATGAATCTGTGCAGCGGGAACGACTTTGGACCACCAGGGGCCGAGAAAACTACCGTCTCATGAGGCCGGACACTCAGGGTCAGGGGAAAATCCAATATATATCTTGCGATATCTCGGGTGCTATTAGAGATAGCGCAATAAATCAAAGTGAATTATCTATAGGAGGCCCTGGCGCATGAATCTGTGCTGCAGGAACGACCTCGGACCACCAGGGGGCGAGAAATTTACAGATATTCGGAACCCGTCACCCAAGGCCATGTAAAAATCCAGCATATATCTGGTGATATCTCGGGTGCTATTACAGATAGCGCAATAAACCAAAGATAATTATCTGCAGGAGTCCCTGGCGCATGAATCTGATCAGCGGTAACGACCGCGGACTCCCAGGGGTCGAGAAAACCACCGTCTCATGGGGCCGGACACTCAGGGTCAGGGGAAAATCCAATATATTTCTTGTGATATCTCGGGTGCTATTAGAGATAGCGCAATAAACCAAAGTGAATTATCTATAGGAGGCCCTGGCGCATGAATCTGTGCAGCGGGAACGACCAGGGACCAACAGAGGCCGAGAAAACCACCGTCTCATGGGGCCAGACATACAGGGTCAGGGAAAAATCCAGCATATATATGGTGATATCTCGGGTGCTATTACAGATAGCGCAATAAACCAAAGTCAATTATATGCAGGAGGCCCTGGCGCATGAATCTGTGCAGCGGGATCGACCTCGGACCACCAGGGGCCGAGAAAATCACCGTCTCATTGGGCGGGACTGTCAGGGTCAGGGAAAAATCCAATATATATCTGGTGATATCTCTGGTGCTATTACAGATACCGCAATAAATCAAACTGCATTGTCTGTAGGAGGCCATGGCGCATGAGTCTGTGCAGCGGGATCGACCTCGGACCACCAGGGACCAAGAAAATGACAGATTTTCGGAATCCGTCACGCAATGTCATGTAAAAATCCAGCATATATCTGGTGATATCTCGGGTGCTATTACAGATAGCGCAATAAATGAAAGTGCATTGTCTGTAGGAGGCCCTGACGCATGAATCTGTGCAGCGGGAACGACCACGGACCACCAGGGGCCGAGAAAACCACAGTCCCATGGGGCCGGACACTCAGGGTCAGGGGAAAATCCAATATATATCTGGTGATATCTCGGGTGCTATTACAGATAGCGGAAAAAATCAAAGTCCATTGTCTGCAGGAGGCCCTGGCCCATGAATCTGTGCAGCGGGAACGACCTCAGACCACCAGGGGCCGAGAAAATCACCGTCTCACTGGGCCGGACTGTCAGGGTCAGGGAAAAATCCAATATATAACTGGTGATATCTCGGGTGCTATTAGAGATAGCGCAATAAATCAAAGTGCATTGTCTGCAGGAGGACCCTGCGCATGAATCTGTGCAGCGGAAACGACCTCGGACCACCAGGGGCCGAGAAAATCACCGTCTCACTGGGCCGGACTGTCAGGGTCAGGGAAAAATCCAATATATATCTGGTGATATCTCGGGTGCTATTACAGATAGTGCAATAAATCAAAGTGCATTGTCTGCAGGAGGCCCTAGCGCATGAATCTGTGCAGCGGGAACGACTTTGGACCACCAGGGGCCGAGAAAACTACCGTCTCATGAGGCCGGACACTCAGGGTCAGGGGAAAATCCAATATATATCTTGCGATATCTCGGGTGCTATTAGAGATAGCGCAATAAATCAAAGTGAATTATCTATAGGAGGCCCTGGCGCATGAATCTGTGCTGCAGGAACGACCTCGGACCACCAGGGGGCGAGAAATTTACAGATATTCGGAACCCGTCACCCAAGGCCATGTAAAAATCCAGCATATATCTGGTGATATCTCGGGTGCTATTACAGATAGCGCAATAAACCAAAGTGAATTATCTGCAGGAGTCCCTGGCGCATGAATCTGATCAGCGGTAACGACCGCGGACTCCCAGGGGTCGAGAAAACCACCGTCTCATGGGGCCGGACACTCAGGGTCAGGGGAAAATCCAATATATTTCTTGTGATATCTCGGGTGCTATTAGAGATAGCGAAATAAATCAAGGTGGATTGTCTGAAGGAGGCCCAGGCGCATGAATCTGTGCAGCGGGAACGACCTCGGACCACCAGGGGCCGAGAAAACTACCGTCTCATGGGGCCGGACACTCAGGGTCAGGGAAAAATCCAATATATATCTGGTGATATCTCGGGTGCTATTATAGATAGCGCAATAAACCAAAGTGAATTATCTGCAGGAGGCCCTGGCGCATGAATCTGGGCAGCGGGAACGACCTCGGACCACCAGGGGCCGAGAAAACCACCGTCTCATGGGGCCGGACACTCAGGGTCAGGGAAAAATCCAATATATATCTGGTGATATCTCGGGTGCTATTACAGATAGTGAAATAAATCAAAGTGCATTGTCTGTAGGAGGCCCTGGCCCATATATCTGTGCAGCGGGAACGATCTCGGACCACTAGGGGCCGAGAAAACCACCGTCTCATGGGGCCGGACACTCAGGGTCAGGGGAAAATCCAATATATATCTGGTGATATCTCGGGTGCTATTATAGATAGCGCAATAAACCAAAGTGAATTATCTGCAGGAGGCCCTGGCGCATGAATCTGGGCAGCGGGAACGACCTCGGACCACCAGGGGCCGAGAAAACCACCGTCTCATGGGGCCGGACACTCAGGGTCAGGGGAAAATCCAATATATATCTGGTGATATCTCCGGTGCTATTAGAGATAGCGAAATAAATCAAGGTGGATTGTCTGAAGGAGGCCCAGGCGCATGAATCTGTGCAGCGGGAACGACCTCGGACCACCAGGGGCCGAGAAAACTACCGTCTCATGGGGCCGGACACTCAGGGTCAGGGAAAAATCCAATATATATCTGGTGATATCTCGGGTGCTGTTAGAGATAGCGCAATAAACCAAAGTAAATTATCTGCAGGAGGCCCTGGCGCCTGAAACTGTGCAGCGGGAACGACCTCGGACCACCAGGGGCCGAGAAAACCACCGACACATGGGGCCGGGCACTCAGGGTCAGGGAAAAATCCAATATATATCTGGTGATATCTCGGGTGCTATTACACATAGCGCAATAAATCAAAGTGCATTGTCTGTAGGAGGCCCTGGCGCATGAAACTGTACAGCGGGTACGACCTCGGACCACCAGGGGCCGAGAAAACCACCGACACATGGTGCCGGACACCCAAGGTCATGTAAAAATCCAGGATGTATCTGGTGATATCTCGGGTGCTATTACAGATAGCGCAATAAACCAAAGTGCATTGTCTGCAGGAGGCCCTGGCGCATAAATCTGTGCAGCGGGAACGACCTCAGACCACCAGGGGCCGAGAAAATCACCGTCTCACTGGGCCGGACTGTCAGGGTCAGGGAAAAATCCAATATATAACTGGTGATATCTCGGGTGCTATTAGAGATAGCGCAATAAATCAAAGTGCATTGTCTGCAGGAGGACCCTGCGCATGAATCTGTGCAGCGGAAACGACCTCGGACCACCAGGGGCCGAGAAAATCACCGTCTCACTGGGCCGGACTGTCAGGGTCAGGGAAAAATCCAATATATATCTGGTGATATCTCGGGTGCTATTACAGATAGTGCAATAAATCAAAGTGCATTGTCTGCAGGAGGCCCTAGCGCATGAATCTGTGCAGCGGGAACGACTTTGGACCACCAGGGGCCGAGAAAACTACCGTCTCATGAGGCCGGACACTCAGGGTCAGGGGAAAATCCAATATATATCTTGCGATATCTCGGGTGCTATTAGAGATAGCGCAATAAATCAAAGTGAATTATCTATAGGAGGCCCTGGCGCATGAATCTGTGCTGCAGGAACGACCTCGGACCACCAGGGGGCGAGAAATTTACAGATATTCGGAACCCGTCACCCAAGGCCATGTAAAAATCCAGCATATATCTGGTGATATCTCGGGTGCTATTACAGATAGCGCAATAAACCAAAGTGAATTATCTGCAGGAGTCCCTGGCGCATGAATCTGATCAGCGGTAACGACCGCGGACTCCCAGGGGTCGAGAAAACCACCGTCTCATGGGGCCGGACACTCAGGGTCAGGGGAAAATCCAATATATTTCTTGTGATATCTCGGGTGCTATTAGAGATAGCGCAATAAACCAAAGTGAATTATCTATAGGAGGCCCTGGCGCATGAATCTGTGCAGCGGGATCGACCTCGGACCACCAGGGGCCGAGAAAATCACCGTCTCATGGGGCGGGACTGTCAGGGTCAGGGAAAAATCCAATATATATCTGGTGATATCTCTGGTGCTATTACAGATAGCGCAATAAATCAAACTGCATTGTCTGTAGGAGGCCATGGCGCATGAGTCCGTGCAGCGGGATCGACCTCGGACCACCAGGGACCAAGAAAATGACAGATTTTCGGAATCCGTCACGCAATGTCATGTAAAAATCCAGCATATATCTGGTGATATCTCGGGTGCTATTACAGATAGCGCAATAAATGAAAGTGCATTGTCTGTAGGAGGCCCTGACGCATGAATCTGTGCAGCGGGAACGACTTCGGACCACCAGGGGCCGAGAAAACCACCGTCTCATGGGGCCGGACTCTCAGGGTTAGGGGAAAATCCAATATATATCTGGTGATATCTCGGGTGCTATTAGAGATAGCGCAATAAACCAAAGTCAATTATCTGCAGGAGGCCCTGGCGCATGCATCCGTGCAGCGGGAACGACCTCGGACCACCAGGGGCCGAGAAAACCACAGTCCCATGGGGCCGGACACTCAGGGTCAGGGGAAAATCCAATATATATCTGGTGATATCTCGGGTGCTATTATAGATAGCGCAATAAACCAAAGTGAATTATCTGCAGGAGGCCCTGGCGCATGAATCTGGGCAGCGGGAACGACCTCGGACCACCAGGGGCCGAGAAAACCACCGACACATGGTGCCAGCCACCCAAGGTCATGAAAAATCAAGGATGTATCTGCTGATATCTCGGGTGCTATTACAGATAGCGCGATATATCAAAGTGCGTTGTCTGTAGGAGGCCCTGGCTCATGAATCTGAGCAGCGGGAACGAAGTCGGACCACCAGGGTCCGAGAAAACCACCGTCTCATGGGGCCGAACACTCAGGGTCAGGGAAAAATCCAATATATATATGGTAATATGTCGGGTGCTATTAGAGATAGCGCAATAAACCAAAGTGCATTGTCTGCAGGAGGCCCTGGCGCATGAATCTGTGCAGCAGCAACGACGTTGGACCACCAGGGCCCAAGAAAATAACAGATTTTCGGTATGCGTCACCCAAGATCATGTAAAAATCCAGCATATATCTGGTGATATCTCGGGTGCTATTAGAGATAGCGCAATAAATCATAGTGAATTATCTGCAGGAGGCCCTGGCGCATGCATCTGTGCAGCGGGAACGACCTCGGACCACCAGGGGCCGAGAAAACCACCGTCTCATGGGGCCGGACACTCAGGGTCAGGGGAAAATCCAATATATATCTGGTGATATCTCGGGTGCTATTATAGATAGCGCAATAAACCAAAGTGAATTATCTGCAGGAGGCCCTGGCGCATGAATCTGTGCAGAGGGAACGACCTCGGACCACCAGGGGCCGAGAAAACCACCGACACATGGTGCCGGACACCCAAGGTCATGTAAAAATCCAGGATGTATCTGGTGATATCTCGGGTGCTATTAGAGATAGCGCGATATATCAAAGTGCATTGTCTGCAGGAGGCCCTGGCGCATGAATCTGTGCAGTGGGACCGACCTCGGACGACCAGGGGCCGAGAAAACCTCCGACACATGGGGCCGGGCACTCAGGGTCAGGGGAAAATCCAATATATATCTGGTGATATCTCGGGTGCTATTACAGACAGCGCAATAAATCAAAGTGCATTGTCTGTAGGAGGCCCTGGCTCATGTATCTGTGCAGCGGGAACGATCTCGGACCACCAGGGTCCGAGAAAACTACCGTCTCATGGAGCCGGACCCTCAGGGTCAGGGAAAAATCCAATATATATCTGGTGATATCTCGGGTGCTATTAGAGATAGCGCAATAAATCAAAGTGAATTATCTGCAGGGGGCCATGGCGCATGAATCTGTGCAGCGGGATCGACCTCGCACCACGAGGGACCGAGAAAACGATCGACACATGGAGCCGGACACCCAAGGTCATGTAAAAATCCAGGATGTATCTGATGATATCTCGGGTGCTATTAGAGATAGCGCGATATATCAAAGTGCATTGTCTGCAGGAGGCCCTGGCGCATGAATCTGTGCAGCGGGAACGACCTCGGATCGCCAGGGGCCGACAAAACCGCCGTCACATGGGGCCGGACACTCAGGGTCAGGGGAAAATCCAATATATATCTGGTGATATCTCGGGTGCTATTACAGATAGCGGAATAAATCAAAGTCCATTGTCTGCAGGAGGCCCTGGCCCATGAATCTGGGCAGCGGGAACGACCTCGGACCACCAGAGGCCGAGAAAACCACCGTCTCATGGGGCCGGACACTCAGGGTCAGGGAAAGATCCAATATATATCTGGTGATATCTCGGGTGCTATTACAGATAGCGCAATGAATCAAAGTGAATTGTCTGTAGGAGGCCCTGGCGCATGAATCTGTGCAGCGGGAACGACCTCGGAACACCAGGGGCCGAGAAAACCACCGACACATGGTGCCGGACACCCAAGGTCATGAAAAATCCAGGATGTATCTGCTGATATCTCGGGTGCTATTACAGATAGCGCAATAAATCAAAGTGAATTATCTGCAGGGGGCCATGGCGCATGAATCTGTGCAGCAGCAACGACGTTGGACCACCAGGGCCCAAGAAAATAACAGATTTTCGGTATGCGTCACCCAAGATCATGTAAAAATCCAGCATATATCTGGTGATATCTCGGGTGCTATTAGAGATAGCGCAATAAATCATAGTGAATTATCTGCAGGAGGCCCTGGCGCATGCATCTGTGCAGCGGGAACGACCTCGGACCACCAGGGGCCGAGAAAACCACCGTCTCATGGGGCCGGACACTCAGGGTCAGGGAAAAATCGAATATATATCTGGTGATATCTCGGATGCTATTAGGGATAGCGCAATAAAGCAAAGTGAATTATCTGCAGGAGGCACTGGCGCATGAATCTGTGCAGCAGGAACGACCTCGGACCACCAGGGGCCGAGAAAACCACCCTCTCATGGGGCTGGACACTCAGGGTCAGGGAAAAATCCAATATATATCTGGTGATATCTCGGGTGCTATTACAGATAGCGTAATAAATCAAAGTGCAGTGTCTGTAGGAGGCCCTGGTTCATGTATCTGTGCAGCGGGAACGATCTCGGACCACCAGGGGCCGAGAAAACTACCGTCTCATGGGGCCGGACACTCAGGGTCAGGGAAAAATCCAATATATATCTGGTGATATCTCGGGTGCTATTAGAGATAGCGCAATAAATCAAAGTGAATTATCTGCAGGGGGCCATGGCGCATGAATCTGTGCAGCGGGATCGACCTCGGACCACGAGGGACCGAGAAAACGATCGACACATGGGGCCGGACTGTCAGGGTCAATGTAAAATCCAATATATATCTGTTGATATCTCGGGTGCTATTAGAGATAGCGAAATAAATCAAGGAGGATTGTCTGCAGGAGTCCCAGGCGCATGAATCTGTGCAGCGGGAACGACCTCGGACCACCAGGGGCCGAGAAAACTACCGTCTCATGGGGCCGGACACTCAGGGTCAGGGAAAAATCCAATCTATATCTGGTGATATCTCGGGTGCTATTAGAGATAGCGCAATATACCAAAGTGAATTATCTGCAGGAGGCCCTGGCGCATGAATCTGTGCAGCGGGAACGACCTCGGACCACCAGGGGCCGAGAAAACCACCGTCTCAAGGGGCCGGACACTCAGGGTCAGGGGAAAATCCAATATATATCTGGTAATATCTCGGGTGCTATTAGAGATGGCGTAATAAATCAAAGTGAATTATCTGCAGGGGGCCATGGCGCATGAATCTGTGCAGCGGGATCGACCTCGGACCACGAGGAACCGAGAAAACGATCGACACATGGGGCCGGACTGTCAGGGTCAAGGTAAAATCCAATATATATCTGGTGATATCTCGGGTGCTATTAGAGATAGCGAAATAAATCAAGGAGGATGGTCTGCAGGAGGCCCAGGCGCATGAATCTGTGCAGCGGGAACGACCGCGGACCACCAGGGGCCGAGAAAACTACCGTCTCATTGGGCCGGACACTCAGGGTCAGGGAAAAATCCAATATATATCTGGTGATATCTCGGGTGCTATTAGAGATAGCGCAATATACCAAAGTGAATTATCTGCAGGGGGCCCTGGCGCATGAATCTGTGCAGCGGGAACGACCTCGGACCACCAGGGGCCGAGAAAACCACCGACACATGGAGCCGGACACCCAAGGTCATGTAAAAATCCAGGATGTATCTGATGATATCTCGGGTGCTATTAGAGATAGCGCGATATATCAAAGTGCCTTGTCTGCAGGAGGCCCTGGCGCATGAATCTGTGCAGCGGGAACGACCTCGGACGACCAGGGGCCGAGAAAACCACCGACACATGGGGACGGGCACTCAGGGTCAGGGAAAAATCCAACATATATCTGGTGATATCTCGGGTGCTATTACAGATAGCGCAATGAATCAAAGTGCATTGTCTGTAGGAGGCCCTGGCGCATGAATCTGTGCAGCGGGAACGACCTCGGAACGCCAGGGGCCGAGAAAACCGCCGTCTCATGGGGCCGTACACTCAGGGTCAGGGAAAAATCCAATATATATCTGGTGATATCTCGGGTGCTATTATAGATAGCGCAAGAAACCAAAGTGAATTATCTGCAGGAGGCCCTGGCGCATGTATCTGTGCAGAGGGAACGACCTCGGACCACCAGGGGCCGAGAAAACCACCGACACATGGTGCCGGACACCCAAGGTCATGAAAAATCCAGGATGTATCTGCTGAAATCTCGGGTGCTATTACAGATAGCGCGATATATCAAAGTGCATTGTCTGCAGGATGCCCTGCCGCATGGATCTGGGCAGCGGGAACGATCTCGGACCACCAGGGGCCGAGAAAACCACCGTCCCATGGGGCCGGACACTCAGGGTCAGGGAAAAATCCAATATATATCTGGTGAAATCTCGGGTGCTATTAGAGATAGCGCAATATACCAAAGTGAATTATCTGCAGGAGGCCCTGGCGCATGAATCTGTGCAGCTGGAACGACCTCGGACCACCAGGGGCCGAGAAAACCACAGTCTCATGGGGCCGGACACTCAGGGTCAGGGGAAAATCCAATATATACCTGGTGATATCTCGGGTGCTATTACAGATAGCGGAATAAATCAAAGTGCATTGTCTGCAGGAGGCCCTGGGGCATGAATCTGTGCAGCGGGAACGACCTCGGACCACCAGGGGCCGAGAAAACCACAGTCTCATGGGGCCGGACACTCAAGGTCAGGGGAAAATCCAATATATATCTGGTGATATCTCGGGTCCTATTACAGATAGCGGAATAATTCAAAGTGCGTTGTCTGCAGGAGGCCCTGGCGCATGAATCTGTGCAGCGGGAACGACCTCGGACGACCAGGGGCCGAGAAAACCACCGACACATGGAGCCGGACACCCAAGGTCATGTAAAAATCCAGGATGTATCTGATGATATCTCGGGTGCTATTAGAGATAGCGCGATATATCAAAGTGCATTGTCTGCAGGAGGCCCTGGCGCATGAATCTGTGCAACGGGAACGACCTCGGACGACCAGGGGCCGAGAAAACCACCGACACATGGGGACGGGCACTCAGGGTCAGGGAAAAATCCAACATATATCTGGTGATATCTCGGGTGCTATTACAAATAGCGCAATGAATCAAAGTGCAATGTCTGTAGGAGGCCCTGGCGCATGAATCTGTGCAGCGGGACCGACCTCGGACCGCCAGGGGCCGAGAAAACCGCCGTCTCATGGGGCCGGACACTCAGGGTCAGGGGAAAATCCAATATATATCTTGCGATATCTCGGGTGCTATTAGAGATAGCGCAATAAATCAAAGTGAATTATCTATAGGAGGCCCTGGCGCATGAATCTGTGCAGCAGGACCGACCTCGGACCAGCAGGGGCCGAGAAAATTACAGATATTCGGTGTCCGTCACCCAAGGTCATGTAAAAATCCAGCATATATCTGGTGATATCTCGGGTGCTATTAGAGATAGCGCAATAAATCAAAGTGCATTGTCTGTAGGACGACCTGGCACATGAATCTGTGCAGCGGGAACGACCTCGGACCACCCGGGGACGAGAAAATTAAAGATATTCGGAATCCGTCACCCAAGGTCATGTAAAAATCCAGCATATATCTGGTGATATCTCGGGTGCTATTACAGATAGCGCAATAAACCAAAGTGAATTGTCTGCAGGAAGCCCTGGCGCATAAATCTGTTGAGCGGGATCGACCTCGGACCACGAGGGACCGTGAAAACCATCGACACATTGGGCCGGACTGTCCGAGTCAAGGAAAAATCCAATATATATCTGGTGATATCTCCGGTGCTGTTACAGATACCGCAATAAATCAAAGTGCATTGTCTGTAGGAGGCACTGGCGAATGAACCTGTGCAGCAGGAACGACCTCGGACCACCAGGGGCCGAGAAAACCACCGCCTCATGGGGCCGGACACTCAGGGTCAGGGAAAAATCCAGCATATATCTGGTGATATCTCGGGTGCTATTACACATAGCGCAATGAATCAAAGTGCATTGTCTGTAGGAGGCCCTAGCGCATGACTCTGTGCAGCGGGATCGACCTCGGACCACCAGGGGCCGAGAAAACCACCGACACATGGCGCCGGGCACTCAGGGTCAGGGAAAAATCGAATATATATCTGGTGATATCTCGGGTTCTATTACAGATAGCGCGATAAATCAAAGTGCATTGTCTGCAGGAAGCCGTGGCGCATAAATCTGTGCAGCAGCAACGACGTCGGAATACCAGGGGCCAAAAAAATTAAAGATATTCGGTATCCGTCATCCAAGGTCATGTAAAAATCCAACACATATCTGGTGATATCTCGGGTGCTATTACAGATAGCGCAATAAACCAAAGTGAATTGTCTGCAGGAAGCCCTGGCGCATGAATCTGTTGAGCGGGATCGACCTCGGACCACGAGGGACCGAGAAAACCATCGACACATGGGGCCGGACTGTCCGAGTCAAGGAAAAATCCAATATATATCTGGTGATATCTCCGGTGCTATTACAGATACCGCAATAAATCAAAGTGCATTGTCTGTAGGAGGCACTGGCGAATGAATCTGTGCTGCAGGAACGACCTCGGACCACCAGGGGGCGAGAAATTTACAGATATTCGGAACCCGTCACCCAAGGCCATGTAAAAATCCAGCATATATCTGGTGATATCTCGGGTGCTATTACAGATAGCGCAATAAACCAAAGTGAATCATCTGCAGGAGTCCCTGGCGCATGAATCTGATCAGCGGTAACGACCACGGACTCCCAGGGGTCGAGAAAACCACCGTCTCATGGGGCCGGACACTCAGAGTCAGGGGAAAATCCAATATATATCTTGTGATATCTCGGGTGCTATTAGAGATAGAGCAATAAACCAAAGTGAATTATCTATAGGAGGCCCTGGCGCATGAATCTGTGCAGCGGGAACGACCAGGGACCAACAGAGGCCGAGAAAACCACCGTCTCATGGGGCCAGACATACAGGGTCAGGGAAAAATCCAGCATATATATGGTGATATCTCGGGTGCTATTAGAGATAGCGCAATAAACCAAAGAGAATTATCTGCAGGAGGCCCTGGCGCATGAATCTGTGCAGCGGGATCGACCTCGGACCACCAGGGGCCGAGAAAATCACCGTCTCATGGGGCGGGACTGTCAGGGTCAGGGAAAAATCCAATATATATCTGGTGATATCTCTGGTGCTATTACAGATAGCGCAATAAATCAAACTGCATTGTCTGTAGGAGGCCATGGCGCATGAGTCTGTGCAGCGGGATCGACCTCGGACCACCAGGGACCAAGAAAATGACAGATTTTCGGAATCCGTCACGCAATGTCATGTAAAAATCCAGCATATATCTGGTGATATCTCGGGTGCTATTACAGATAGCGCAATAAATGAAAGTCCATTGTCTGCAGGAGGCCCTGGCCCATGAATCTGTGCAGCGGGAACGACCTCGGACCACCAGCGGCCGAGAAAACCACCATCTCATGGGGCCGGTCAATCAGGGTCAGGGAAAAATCCAATATATATCTGGTGATATCTCGGGTGCTATTATAGATAGCGCAATAAACCAAAGTGAATTATCTGCAGGAGGCCCTGGCGCATGAATCTGTGCAGAGGGAACGACCTCGGACCACCAGGGGCCGAGAAAACCACCGACACATGGTGCCGGAAACCCAAGGTCATGAAAAATCCAGAATGTATCTGCTGAAATCTCGGGTGCTATTACAGATAGCGCGATATATCAAAGTGCATTGTCTGCAGGAGGCCCTGGCGCATGAATCTGTGCAGCGGGAACGACCTCGGACGACCAGCGGCCGAGAAAACCACCGTCTCATGGGGCCCGACACTCAAGGTCAGGGAAAAATCAAATATATATCTGGTGATATCTCGGGTGTTCTTACAGAGAGCGCACTAAACCAAAGTGAATTATCTGCAGGGGGCCCTGGCGCATGAATCTGTGCAGCGGGAACGACCTCGGACCACCAGGGGCCGAGAAAACCACCGACACATGGAGCCGGACACCCAAGGTAATGTAAAAATCCAGGATGTATCTGATGATATCTCGGGTGCTATTAGAGATAGCGCGATATATCAAAGTGCATTGTCTGCAGGAGGCCCTGGCGCATGAATCTGTGCAGCGGGAACGACCTCGGACCACGAGGGACCGAGAAAACGATCGACACATGGGGCCGGACTGTCAGGGTCAAGGTAAAATCCAATATATCTGGTGATATCTCGGGTGCTATTACAGATAGCGCAATAAATTAAAGTGTATTGTCTGTAGGAGGCCCTGGCTCATGTATCTGTGCAGCGGGAACGATCTGGGACCACTAGGGGCCGAGAAAACTACCGTCTCATGGGGCCGGACACTCAGGGTCAGGGAAAAATCCAATATATATCTGGTGATATCTCGGGTGCTATTAGAGATAGCGCAATAATCCAAAGTGAATTATCTGCAGGAGGCCCTGACGCATGAATCTATGCAGCGGGAACGACCTCGGACCACCAGGGGCCGAGAAAACCACCGTCTCATGGGGCCGGACACTCAGGGTCAGGGAAAAATCCAATATATATCTGGTGATATTTCGGGTGCTATTACAGATAGCGGAATAAACCAAACTGACTTATCTGCAGGAGGCCCTGGCCCATGAATCTGTGCCGCGGGAACGTCCTCGGACCACCAGGGGCCTAGAAAACCACCATCTCATGGGGCCGGTCAATCAGGGTCAGGGAAAAATCCAATATATATCTGGTGATATCTCGGGTGCTATTAGAGATAGCGCAATAATCCAAAGTGAATTATCTGCAGGAGGCCCTGACGCATGAATCTATGCAGCGGGAACGACCTCGGACCACCAGGGGCCGAGAAAACCACCGTCTCATGGGGCCGGTCAATCAGGGTCAGGGAAAAATCCAATATATATCTGGTGATATCTCGGGTGCTATTAGAGATAGCGCGATATATCAAAGTGCATTGTCTGCAGGAGGCCCTGGCGCATGAATCTGTGCAACGGGAACGACCTCGGACGACCAGGGGCCGAGAAAACCACCGACACATGGGGACGGGCACTCAGGGTCAGGGAAAAATCCAACATATATCTGGTGATATCTCGGGTGCTATTAGAGATAGCGCAATAAATCAAAGTGAATTATCTATAGGAGGCCCTGGCGCATGAATCTGTGCAGCAGGACCGACCTCGGACCAGCAGGGGCCGAGAAAATTACAGATATTCGGTGTCCGTCACCCAAGGTCATGTAAAAATCCAGCATATATCTGGTGATATCTCGGGTGCTATTAGAGATAGCGCAATAAATCAAAGTGCATTGTCTGTAGGACGATCTGGCACATGAATCTGTGCAGCGGGAACGACCTCGGACCACCAGGGGACGAGAAAATTAAAGATATTCGGAATCCGTCACCCAAGGTCATGTAAAAATCCAGCATATATCTGGTGATATCTCGGGTGCTATTACAGATAGCGCAATAAATCAAAGTGAATTATCTATAGGAGGCCCTGGCGCATGAATCTGTGCAGCAGGACCGACCTAGGACCAGCAGGGGCCGAGAAAATTACAGATATTCGGTGTCCGTCACCCAAGGTCATGTAAAAATACAGCATATATCTGGTGATATCTCGGGTGCTATTAGAGATAGTGCAATAAACCAAAGTGAATTATCTGCAGGAGGCCCTTGTGCATGAATATGTGCAGCGGGAACGACCTCGGACCACGAGGGACCGAGGAAACCATCGACACATGGGGCCGGACTGTCCGAGTCAAGGAAAAATCCAATATATATCTGGTGATATCTCCGGTGCTATTAGAGATAGCGAAATAAATCAAGGTGGATTGTCTGAAGGAGGCCCAGGCGCATGAATCTGTGCAGCGGGAACGACCTCGGACCACCAGGGGCCGAGAAAACTACCGTCTCATGGGGCCGGACACTCAGGGTCAGGGAAAAATCCAATATATATCTGGTGATATCTCGGGTGCTGTTAGAGATAGCGCAATAAACCAAAGTGAATTATCTGCAGGAGGCCCTGGCGCCTGAAACTGTGCAGCGGGAACGACCTCGGACCACCAGGGGCCGAGAAAACCACCATCTCATGGGGCCGGTCAATCAGGGTCAGGGAAAAAT
The DNA here is from genome assembly GCF_051020985.1 of Nomia melanderi. Lineage (NCBI taxonomy): Eukaryota > Metazoa > Arthropoda > Insecta > Hymenoptera > Halictidae > Nomia > Nomia melanderi. Next base: position 79,976 of record NW_027475148.1, on the reverse strand, counting down.
CCAATATATATCTGGTGATATCTCGGGTGCTATTACAGATAGTGAAATAAATCAAAGTGCATTGTCTGTAGGAGGCCCTGGCCCATATATCTGTGCAGCGGGAACGATCTCGGACCACTAGGGGCCGAGAAAACCACCGTCTCATGGGGCCGGACACTCAGGGTCAGGGGAAAATCCAATATATATCTGGTGATATCTCGGGTGCTATTATAGATAGCGCAATAAACCAAAGTGAATTATCTGCAGGAGGCCCTGGCGCATGAATCTGGGCAGCGGGAACGACCTCGGACCACCAGGGGCCGAGAAAACCACCGTCTCTTGGGGCCGGACACTCAGGGTCAGGGGAAAATCCAATATATATCTGGTGATATCTCGGGTGCTATTATAGATAGCGCAATAAACCAAAGTGAATTATCTGCAGGAGGCCCTGGCGCATGAATCTGTGCAGAGGGAACGACCTCGGACCACCAGGGGCCGAGAAAACCACCGACACATGGTGCCGGACACCCAAGGTCATGTAAAAATCCAGGATGTATCTGGTGATATCTCGGGTGCTATTAGAGATAGCGCGATATATCAAAGTGCATTGTCTGCAGGAGGCCCTGGCGCATGAATCTGTGCAGCGGGAACGATCTCGGACCACCAGGGTCCGAGAAAACTACCGTCTCATGGAGCCGGACCCTCAGGGTCAGGGAAAAATCCAATATATATCTGGTGATATCTCGGGTGCTATTAGAGATAGCGCAATAAATCAAAGTGAATTATCTGCAGGGGGCCATGGCGCATGAATCTGTGCAGCGGGGTCGACCTCGCACCACGAGGGACCGAGAAAACGATCGACACATGGAGCCGGACACCCAAGGTCATGTAAAAATCCAGGATGTATCTGATGATATCTCGGGTGCTATTAGAGATAGCGCGATATATCAAAGTGCATTGTCTGCAGGAGGCCCTGGCGCATGAATCTGTGCAGCGGGAACGACCTCGGACCGCCAGGGGCCGAGAAAACCGCCGTCACATGGGGCCGGACACTCAGGGTCAGGGGAAAATCCAATATATATCTGGTGATATCTCGGGTGCTATTACAGATAGCGGAATAAATCAAAGTCCATTGTCTGCAGGAGGCCCTGGCCCATGAATCTGGGCAGCGGGAACGACCTCGGACCACCAGAGGCCGAGAAAACCACCGTCTCATGGGGCCGGACACTCAGGGTCAGGGAAAGATCCAATATATATCTGGTGATATCTCGGGTGCTATTACAGATAGCGCAATGAATCAAAGTGCATTGTCTGTAGGAGGCCCTGGCGCATGAATCTGTGCAGCGGGAACGACCTCGGAACACCAGGGGCCGAGAAAACCACCGACACATGGTGCCGGGCACCCAAGGTAATGAAAAATCCAGGATGTATCTGCTGATATCTCGGGTGCTATTACAGATAGCGCAATAAATCAAAGTGAATTATCTGCAGGGGGCCATGGCGCATGAATCTGTGCAGCGGGATCGACCTCGGACCACGAGGGACCGAGAAAACGATCGACACATGGGGCCGGACTGTCAGGGTCAAGGTAAAATCCAATATATATATGGTGATATCTCGGGTGCTATTAGAGATAGCGAAATAAATCAAGGAGGATTGTCTGCAGGAGGCCCAGGCGCATGAATCTGTGCAGCGGGAACGACCTCGGACCACCAGGGGCCGAGAAAACTACCGTCTCATGGGGCCGGACACTCAGGGTCAGGGAAAAATCCAATATATATCTGGTGATATCTCGGGTGCTATTAGAGATAGCGCAATAAACCAAAGTGAATTATCTGCAGGAGGCCCTGACGCATGAATCTATGCAGCGGGAACGACCTCGGACCACCAGGGGCCGAGAAAACCACCGTCTCATGGGGCCGGACACTCAGGGTCAGGGAAAAATCCAATATATATCTGGTGATATCTCGGGTGCTATTACAGATAGCGGAATAAACCAAACTGACTTATCTGCAGGAGGCCCTGGCCCATGAATCTGTGCCGCGGGAACGACCTCGGACCACCAGGGGCCGAGAAAACCACCATCTCATGGGGCCTGTCAATCAGGGTCAGGGAAAAATCCAATATATATCTGCTGATATCTCGGGTGCTATTAGAGATAGCGCAATAAACCAAAGTGAATTATCTGCAGGAGGCCCTGGCGCATGAATCTGGGCAGCGGGAACGACCTCGGACCACCAGGGGCCGAGAAAACCACCGTCTCATGGGGCCGGACACTCAGGGTCAGGGGAAAATCCAATATATATCTGGTGATATCTCGGGTGCTATTACAGATAGCGCAATGAATCAAAGTGCATTGCCTGTAGGAGGCCCTGGCGCATGAATCTGTGCAGCGGGAACGACCTCGGACCACCAGGGGCCGAGAAAACCACAGTCTCATGGGGCCGGACACTCAGGGTCAGGGGAAAATCCAATATATATCTGGTGATATCTCGGGTGCTATTACAGATAGCGGAATAAATCAAAGTGCATTGTCTGCAGGAGGCCCTGGCGCATGAATCTGTGCAGCGGGAACGACCTCGGACCACCAGGGGCCGAGAAAACCACCGACACATGGTGCCAGCCACCCAAGGTCATGAAAAATCAAGGATGTATCTGCTGATATCTCGGGTGCTATTACAGATAGCGCGATATATCAAAGTGCGTTGTCTGTAGGAGGCCCTGGCGCATGAATCTGTGCAGCAGCAACGACGTTGGACCACCAGGGCCCAAGAAAATAACAGATTTTCGGTATGCGTCACCCAAGATCATGTAAAAATCCAGCATATATCTGGTGATATCTCGGGTGCTATTAGAGATAGCGCAATAAATCATAGTGAATTATCTGCAGGAGGCCCTGGCGCATGCATCTGTGCAGCGGGAACGACCTCGGACCACCAGGGGCCGAGAAAACCACCGTCTCATGGGGCCGGACACTCAGGGTCAGGGAAAAATCGAATATATATCTGGTGATATCTCGGATGCTATTAGGGATAGCGCAATAAAGCAAAGTGAATTATCTGCAGGAGGCACTGGCGCATGAATCTGTGCAGCAGGAACGACCTCGGACCACCAGGGGCCGAGAAAACCACCCTCTCATGGGGCTGGACACTCAGGGTCAGGGAAAAATCCAATATATATCTGGTGATATCTCGGGTGCTATTACAGATAGCGTAATAAATCAAAGTGCAGTGTCTGTAGGAGGCCCTGGTTCATGTATCTGTGCAGCGGGAACGATCTCGGACCACCAGGGGCCGAGAAAACTACCGTCTCATGGGGCCGGACACTCAGGGTCAGGGAAAAATCCAATATATATCTGGTGATATCTCGGGTGCTATTAGAGATAGCGCAATAAATCAAAGTGAATTATCTGCAGGGGGCCATGGCGCATGAATCTGTGCAGCGGGATCGACCTCGGACCACGAGGGACCGAGAAAACGATCGACACATGGGGCCGGACTGTCAGGGTCAATGTAAAATCCAATATATATCTGGTGATATCTCGGGTGCTATTAGAGATAGCGAAATAAATCAAGGAGGATTGTCTGCAGGAGTCCCAGGCGCATGAATCTGTGCAGCGGGAACGACCTCGGACCACCAGGGGCCGAGAAAACTACCGTCTCATGGGGCCGGACACTCAGGGTCAGGGAAAAATCCAATCTATATCTGGTGATATCTCGGGTGCTATTAGAGATAGCGCAATATACCAAAGTGAATTATCTGCAGGAGGCCCTGGCGCATGAATCTGTGCAGCGGGAACGACCTCGGACCACCAGGGGCCGAGAAAACCACCGTCTCAAGGGGCCGGACACTCAGGGTCAGGGGAAAATCCAATATATATCTGGTAATATCTCGGGTGCTATTAGAGATGGCGTAATAAATCAAAGTGAATTATCTGCAGGGGGCCATGGCGCATGAATCTGTGCAGCGGGACCGACCTCGGACCACGAGGGACCGAGAAAACGATCGACACATGGGGCCGGACTGTCAGGGTCAAGGTAAAATCCAATATATATCTGGTGATATCTCGGGTGCTATTAGAGATAGCGAAATAAATCAAGGAGGATGGTCTGCAGGAGGCCCAGGCGCATGAATCTGTGCAGCGGGAACGACCGCGGACCACCAGGGGCCGAGAAAACTACCGTCTCATTGGGCCGGACACTCAGGGTCAGGGAAAAATCCAATATATATCTGGTGATATCTCGGGTGCTATTAGAGATAGCGCAATATACCAAAGTGAATTATCTGCAGGGGGCCCTGGCGCATGAATCTGTGCAGCGGGAACGACCTCGGACCACCAGGGGCCGAGAAAACCACCGACACATGGAGCCGGACACCCAAGGTCATGTAAAAATCCAGGATGTATCTGATGATATCTCGGGTGCTATTAGAGATAGCGCGATATATCAAAGTGCCTTGTCTGCAGGAGGCCCTGGCGCATGAATCTGTGCAGCGGGAACGACCTCGGACGACCAGGGGCCGAGAAAACCACCGACACATGGGGACGGGCACTCAGGGTCAGGGAAAAATCCAATATATATCTGGTGATATCTCGGGTGCTATTATAGATAGCGCAAGAAACCAAAGTGAATTATCTGCAGGAGGCCCTGGCGCATGAATCTGTGCAGCGGAAACGACCTCGGACCACCACGGGCCGAGAAAACCACCGGCTCATGGGGCCGGACACTCAGGGTCAGGGGAAAATCAAATATATATCTGGTGATATCTCGGGTGCTATTAGAGATGGCGCAATAAACCAAGGTGAGTTATCTGCAGGAGGCCCTGGCGCATGTATCTGTGCAGAGGGAACGACCTCGGACCACCAGGGGCCGAGAAAACCACCGACACATGGTGCCGGACACCCAAGGTCATGAAAAATCCAGGATGTATCTGCTGAAATCTCGGGTGCTATTACAGATAGCGCGATATATCAAAGTGCATTGTCTGCAGGAGGCCCTGGCGCATGGATCTGGGCAGCGGGAAGGACCTCGGACCACCAGAGGCCGAGAAAACCACCGTCTCATTGGGCCCGACACTCAAGGTCAGGGAGAAATCAAATATATATCTGGTGATATCTCGGGTGCTATTACAGATAGCGCAATAAATCAAAGTGCATTGTCTGTAGGAGGCCCTGGCTCATGTATCTGTGCAGCGGGAACGATCTCGGACCACCAGGGGCCGAGAAAACCACCGTCCCATGGGGCCGGACACTCAGGGTCAGGGAAAAATCCAATATATATCTGGTGAAATCTCGGGTGCTATTAGAGATAGCGCAATATACCAAAGTGAATTATCTGCAGGAGGCCCTGGCGCATGAATCTGTGCAGCTGGAACGACCTCGGACCACCAGGGGCCGAGAAAACCACAGTCTCATGGGGCCGGACACTCAGGGTCAGGGGAAAATCCAATATATATCTGGTGATATCTCGGGTGCTATTACAGATAGCGGAATAAATCAAAGTGCATTGTCTGCAGGAGGCCCTGGGGCATGAATCTGTGCAGCGGGAACGACCTCGGACCACCAGGGGCCGAGAAAACCACAGTCTCATGGGGCCGGACACTCAAGGTCAGGGGAAAATCCAATATATATCTGGTGATATCTCGGGTCCTATTACAGATAGCGGAATAATTCAAAGTGCGTTGTCTGCAGGAGGCCCTGGCGCATGAATCTGTGCAGCGGGAACGACCTCGGACGACCAGGGGCCGAGAAAACCACCGACACATGGAGCCGGACACCCAAGGTCATGTAAAAATCCAGGATGTATCTGATGATATCTCGGGTGCTATTAGAGATAGCGCGATATATCAAAGTGCATTGTCTGGAGGAGGCCCTGGCGCATGAATCTGTGCAACGGGAACGACCTCGGACGACCAGGGGCCGAGAAAACCACCGACACATGGGGACGGGCACTCAGGGTCAGGGAAAAATCCAACATATATCTGGTGATATCTCGGGTGCTATTACAAATAGCGCAATGAATCAAAGTGCAATGTCTGTAGGAGGCCCTGGCGCATGAATCTGTGCAGCGGGACCGACCTCGGACCGCCAGGGGCCGAGAAAACCGCCGTCTCATGGGGCCGGACACTCAGGGTCAGGGGAAAATCCAATATATATCTTGCGATATCTCGGGTGCTATTAGAGATAGCGCAATAAATCAAAGTGAATTATCTATAGGAGGCCCTGGCGCATGAATCTGTGCAGCAGGACCGACCTCGGACCAGCAGGGGCCGAGAAAATTACAGATATTCGGTGTCTGTCACCCAAGGTCATGTAAAAATCCAGCATATATCTGGTGATAACTCGGGTGCTATTAGAGATAGCGCAATAAATCAAAGTGCATTGTCTGTAGGACGACCTGGCACATGAATCTGTGCAGCGTGAACGACCTCGGACCACCCGGGGACGAGAAAATTAAAGATATTCGGAATCCGTCACCCAAGGTCATGTAAAAATCCAGCATATATCTGGTGATATCTCGGGTGCTATTACAGATAGCGCAATAAACCAAAGTGAATTGTCTGCAGGAAGCCCTGGCGCATGAATCTGTTGAGCGGGATCGACCTCGGACCACGAGGGACCGTGAAAACCATCGACACATTGGGCCGGACTGTCCGAGTCAAGGAAAAATCCAATATATATCTGGTGATATCTCCGGTGCTGTTACAGATACCGCAATAAATCAAAGTGCATTGTCTGTAGGAGGCACTGGCGAATGAACCTGTGCAGCAGGAACGACCTCGGACCACCAGGGGCCGAGAAAACCACCGCCTCATGGGGCCGGACACTCAGGGTCAGGGAAAAATCCAGCATATATCTGGTGATATCTCGGGTGCTATTACACATAGCGCAATGAATCAAAGTGCATTGTCTGTAGGAGGCCCTAGCGCATGACTCTGTGAAGCGGGATCGACCTCGGACCACCAGGGGCCGAGAAAACCACCGACACATGGCGCCGGGCACTCAGGGTCAGGGAAAAATCGAATATATATCTGGTGATATCTCGGGTTCTATTACAGATAGCGCGATAAATCAAAGTGCATTGTCTGCATGAAGCCGTGGCGCATAAATCTGTGCAGCAGCAACGACGTCGGAATACCAGGGGCCAAAAAAATTAAAGATATTCGGTATCCGTCACCAAAGGTCATGTAAAAATCCAACACATATCTGGTGATATCTCGGGTGCTATTACAGATAGCGCAATAAACCAAAGTGAATTGTCTGCAGGAAGCCCTGGCGCATGAATCTGTTGAGCGGGATCGACCTCGGACCACGAGGGACCGAGAAAACCATCGACACATGGGGCCGGACTGTCCGAGTCAAGGAAAAATCCAATATATATCTGGTGATATCTCCGGTGCTATTACAGATACCGCAATAAATCAAAGTGCATTGTCTGTAGGAGGCACTGGCGAATGAATCTGTGCTGCAGGAACGACCTCGGACCACCAGGGGGCGAGAAATTTACAGATATTCGGAACCCGTCACCCAAGGCCATGTAAAAATCCAGCATATATCTGGTGATATCTCGGGTGCTATTACAGATACCGCAATAAACCAAAGTGAATCATCTGCAGGAGTCCCTGGCGCATGAATCTGATCAGCGGTAACGACCACGGACTCCCAGGGGTCGAGAAAACCACCGTCTCATGGGGCCGGACACTCAGAGTCAGGGGAAAATCCAATATATATCTTGTGATATCTCGGGTGCTATTAGAGATAGAGCAATAAACCAAAGTGAATTATCTATAGGAGGCCCTGGCGCATGAATCTGTGCAGCGGGAACGACCAGGGACCAACAGAGGCCGAGAAAACCACCGTCTCATGGGGCCAGACATACAGGGTCAGGGAAAAATCCAGCATATATATGGTGATATCTCGGGTGCTATTAGAGATAGCGCAATAAACCAAAGAGAATTATCTGCAGGAGGCCCTGGCGCATGAATCTGTGCAGCGGGATCGACCTCGGACCACCAGGGGCCGAGAAAATCACCGTCTCATGGGGCGGGACTGTCAGGGTCAGGGAAAAATCCAATATATATCTGGTGATATCTCTGGTGCTATTACAGATAGCGCAATAAATCAAACTGCATTGTCTGTAGGAGGCCATGGCGCATGAGTCTGTGCAGCGGGATCGACTTCGGACCACCAGGGGCCGAGAAAACCACCGTCTCATGGGGCCGGACTCTCAGGGTTAGGGGAAAATCCAATATATATCTGGTGATATCTCGGGTGCTATTAGAGATAGCGCAATAAACCAAAGTCAATTATCTGCAGGAGGCCCTGGCGCATGCATCCGTGCAGCGGGAACGACCTCGGACCACCAGGGGCCGAGAAAACCACAGTCCCATGGGGCCGGACACTCAGGGTCAGGGGAAAATCCAATATATATCTGGTGATATCTCGGGTGCTATTACAGATAGCGGAATAAATCAAAGTCCATTGTCTGCAGGAGGCCCTGGCCCATGAATCTGTGCAGCGGGTACGACCTCGGACCACCAGCGGCCGAGAAAACCACCATCTCATGGGGCCGGTCAATCAGGGTCAGGGAAAAATCCAATATATATCTGGTGATATCTCGGGTGCTATTATAGATAGCGCAATAAACCAAAGTGAATTATCTGCAGGAGGCCCTGGCGCATGAATCTGTGCAGAGGGAACGACCTCGGACCACCAGGGGCCGAGAAAACCACCGACACATGGAGCCGGACACCCAAGGTAATGTAAAAATCCAGGATGTATCTGATGATATCTCGGGTGCTATTAGAGATAGCGCGATATATCAAAGTGCATTGTCTGCAGGAGGCCCTGGCGCATGAATCTGTGCAGCGGGAACGACCTCGGACCACGAGGGACCGAGAAAACGATCGACACATGGGGCCGGACTGTCAGGGTCAAGGTAAAATCCAATATATCTGGTGATATCTCGGGTGCTATTACAGATAGCGCAATAAATTAAAGTGTATTGTCTGTAGGAGGCCCTGGCTCATGTATCTGTGCAGCGGGAACGATCTGGGACCACTAGGGGCCGAGAAAACTACCGTCTCATGGGGCCGGACACTCAGGGTCAGGGAAAAATCCAATATATATCTGGTGATATCTCGGGTGCTATTAGAGATAGCGCAATAAACCAAAGTGAATTATCTGCAGGAGGCCCTGACGCATGAATCTATGCAGCGGGAACGACCTCGGACCACCAGGGGCCGAGAAAACCACCGTCTCATGGGGCCGGACACTCAGGGTCAGGGAAAAATCCAATATATATCTGGTGATATCTCGGGTGCTATTACAGATAGCGGAATAAACCAAACTGACTTATCTGCAGGAGGCCCTGGCCCATGAATCTGTGCCGCGGGAACGACCTCGGACCACCAGGGGCCTAGAAAACCACCATCTCATGGGGCCGGTCAATCAGGGTCAGGGAAAAATCCAATATATATCTGGTGATATCTCGGGTGCTATTATAGATAGCGCAATAAACCAAAGTGAATTATCTGCAGGAGGCCCTGGCGCATGAGTCTGTGCAGAGGGAACGACCTCGGACCACCAGGGGCCGAGAAAACCACCGACACATGGAGCCGGACACCCAAGGTCATGTAAAAATCCAGGATGTATCTGATGATATCTCGGGTGCTATTAGAGATAGCGCGATATATCAAAGTGCATTGTCTGCAGGAGGCCCTGGCGCATGAATCTGTGCAACGGGAACGACCTCGGACGACCAGGGGCCGAGAAAACCACCGACACATGGGGACGGGCACTCAGGGTCAGGGAAAAATCCAACATATATCTGGTGATATCTCGGGTGCTATTAGAGATAGCGCAATAAATCAAAGTGAATTATCTATAGGAGGCCCTGGCGCATGAATCTGTGCAGCAGGACCGACCTCGGACCAGCAGGGGCCGAGAAAATTACAGATATTCGGTGTCCGTCACCCAAGGTCATGTAAAAATCCAGCATATATCTGGTGATATCTCGGGTGCTATTAGAGATAGCGCAATAAATCAAAGTGCATTGTCTGTAGGACGACCTGGCACATGAATCTGTGCAGCGGGAACGACCTCGGACCACCAGGGGACGAGAAAATTAAAGATATTCGGAATCCGTCACCCAAGGTCATGTAAAAATCCAGCATATATCTGGTGATATCTCGGGTGCTATTACAGATAGCGCAATAAATCAAAGTGAATTATCTATAGGAGGCCCTGGCGCATGAATCTGTGCAGCAGGACCGACCTCGGACCAGCAGGGGCCGAGAAAATTACAGATATTCGGTGTCCGTCACCCAAGGTCATGTAAAAATCCAGCATATATCTGGTGATATCTCGGGTGCTGTTACAGATACCGCAATAAATCAAAGTGCATTGTCTGTAGGAGGCACTGGCGAATGAACCTGTGCAGCAGGAACGACCTCGGACCACCAGGGGCCGAGAAAACCACCGCCTCATGGGGCCGGACACTCAGGGTCAGAGAAAAATCCAGCATATATCTGGTGATATCTCGGGTGCTATTACACATAGCGCAATGAATCAAAGTGCATTGTCTGTAGGAGGCCCTAGCGCATGAATCTGTGCAGCGGGATCGACCTCGGACCACCAGGGGCCGAGAAAACCACCGACACATGGCGCCGGGCACTCAGGGTCAGGGAAAAATCGAATATATATCTGGTGATATCTCGGGTTCTATTACAGATAGCGCGATAAATCAAAGTGCATTGTCTGCAGGAAGCCGTGGCGCATAAATCTGTGCAGCAGCAACGACGTCGGAATACCAGGGGCCAAAAAAATTAAAGATATGCGGTATCCGTCAACCAAGGTCATGTAAAAATCCAACACATATCTGGTGATATCTCGGGTGCTATTACAGATAGCGCAATAAACCAAAGTGAATTGTCTGCAGGAAGCCCTGGCGCATGAATCTGTTGAGCGGGATCGACCTCGGACCACGAGGGACCGAGAAAACCATCGACACATGGGGCCGGACTGTCCGAGTCAAGGAAAAATCCAATATATATCTGGTGATATCTCCGGTGCTATTACAGATACCGCAATAAATCAAAGTGCATTGTCTGTAGGAGGCACTGGCGAATGAATCTGTGCTGCAGGAACGACCTCGGACCACCAGGGGGCGAGAAATTTACAGATATTCGGAACCCGTCACCCAAGGCCATGTAAAAATCCAGCATATATCTGGTGATATCTCGGGTGCTATTACAGATAGCGCAATAAACCAAAGTGAATTATCTGCAGGAGTCCCTGGCGCATGAATCTGATCAGCGGTAACGACCACGGACTCCCAGGGGCCGAGAAAACCACCGCCTCATGGGGCCGGACACTCAGGGTCAGGGAAAAATCCAGCATATATATGGTGATATCTCGGGTGCTATTAGAGATAGCGCAATAAACCAAAGAGAATTATCTGCAGGAGGCCCTGGCGCATGAATCTGTGCAGCGGGAACGACCTCGGACCCCCAGGGGTCGAGAAAACCACGGTCTCATGGGGCCGGACACTCAGGGTCAGGGGAAAATCCAATATATATCTTGTGATATCTCGGGTGCTATTAGAGATAGAGCAATAAACCAAAGTGAATTATCTATAGGAGGCCCTGGCGCATGAATCTGTGCAGCGGGAACGACCTGGGACCAACAAAGGCCGAGAAAACCACCGTCTCATGGGGCCGGACATACAGGGTCAGGGAAAAATACAATATATATCTGGTGATATCTCGGGTGCTATTACAGATCTCGCAATAAATGAAAGTGCATTGTCTGTAGGAGGCCCTGGCGCATGAATCTGTGCAGCGGGATCGACCTCGGACCACCAGGGGCCGAGAAAATCACCGTCTCATGGGGCGGGACTGTCAGGGTCAGGGAAAAATCCAATATATATCTGGTGATATCTCTGGTGCTATTACAGATAGCGCAATCAATCAAACTGCATTGTCTGTAGGAGGCCATGGCGCATGAGTCTGTGCAGCGGGATCGACCTCGGACCACCAGGGACCAAGAAAATGACAGATTTTCGGAATCCGTCACGCAATGTCATGTAAAAATCCAGCATATATCTGGTGATATCTCGGGTGCTATTACAGATAGCGCAATAAATGAAAGTGCATTGTCTGTAGGAGGCTCTGACGCATGAATCTGTGCAGCGGGAACGACTTCGGACCACCAGGGGCCGAGAAAACCACCGTCTCATGGGGCCGGACTCTCAGGGTTAGGGGAAAATCCATTATATATCTGGTGATATCTCGGGTGCTATTAGAGATAGCGCAATAAACCAAAGTCAATTATCTGCAGGAGGCCCTGGCGCATGCATCCGTGCAGCGGAAACGACCTCGGACCACCAGGGGCCGAGAAAACCACCGTCTCATGGGGCCGGACACTCAGTGGCAGAGGAATATCCAATATGTATCTGGTGATATCTCGGTTGCTATTAGAGATAGCGCAATAAACCAAAGTCAATTATCTGCAGGAGGCCCTGGCGCATGCATCCGTGCAGCGGGATCGACCTCGGACCACCAGGGACCAAGAAAATGACAGATTTTCGGAATCCGTCACGCAATGTCATGTAAAAATCCAGCATATATCTGGTGATATCTCGGGTGCTATTACAGATAGCGCAATAAATGAAAGTGCATTGTCTGCAGGAGGCCCTGGCGCATGAATCTGGGCAGCGGGAACGACCTCGGACCACCAGAGGCCGAGAAAACCACCGTCTCATGGGGCCCGACACTCAAGGTCAGGGAAAAATCAAATATATATCTGGTGATATCTCGGGTGCTATTAGAGATAGCGCAATATACCAAAGTGAATTATCTGCAGGAGGCCCTGGCGCATGAATCTGTGCAGCGGGAACGACCTCGGACCACCAGGGGCCGAGAAAACCACCGACACATGGGGCCGGGCACTCAGGGTCAGGGAAAAATCCAATATATATCTGGTGATATCTCGGGTGCTATTACACATAGCGCAATAAATCAAAGTGCATTGTCTGTAGGAGGCCCTGGCGCATGAAACTGTACAGCGGGTACGACCTCGGACCACCAGGGGCCGAGAAAACCACCGTCTCATGGGGCCGGACACTCAGGGTCAGGGAAAAATCAAATATATATCTGGTGATATCTCGGGTGCTATTACAGATAGCGGAATAAATCAAAGTGAATTATCTGCATGAGGCCCTGGCGCATGAATCTGTGCAGCGGGAACGACCTCGGACCACCAGGGGCCGAGAAAACCACCGTCTCAAGGGGCCGGACACTCAGGGTCAGGGGAAAATCCAATATATATCTGGTGATATCTCGGGTGCTATTACAGATAGCGCGATATATCAAAGTGCATTGTCTGCAGGAGGCCCTGGCGCATGAATCTGTGCAGCGGGAACGACCTCGGACGACCAGGGGCCGAGAAAACTACCGTCTCATGGGGCCGGACACTCAGGGTCAGGAAAAAATCCAATATATATCTGGTGATATCTCGGGTGCTATTAGAGATAGCGCAATATACCAAAGTGAATTATCTGCAGGAGGCCCTGGCGCATGAATCTGTGCAGCGGGAACGACCTCGGACCACCAGGGGCCGAGAAAACCACCGTCTCAAGGGGCCGGACACTCAGGGTCAGGGGAAAATCCAATATATATCTGGTAATATCTCGGGTGCTATTAGAGATAGCGCAATAAATCAAAGTGAATTATCTGCAAGGGGCCCTGGTGCATGAATGTGTGCAGCGGGATCGACCTCGGACCACCAGGGGGCGAGAAAACCACCGACACATGGAGCCGGACACCCAAGGTCATGTAAAAATCCAGGATGTATCTGATGATATCTCGGGTGCTATTAGAGATAGCGCGATATATCAAAGTGCATTGTCTGCTGGAGGCCCTGGCGCATGAATCTGTGCAGCGGGAACGACCTCGGACCACCAGGGGCCGAGAAAACCACCGACACATGGGGCCGGGCACTCAGGGTCAGGGAAAAATCCAATATATATCTGGTGATATCTCGGGTGCTATTACAGATAGCGCAATGAATCAAAGTGCATTGTCTGTAGGAGGCCCTGGCGCATGAATCTGTGCAGCGGGAACGACCTCGGAACACCAGGGGCCGAGAAAACCACCGACACATGGTGCCGGACACCCAAGGTCATGAAAAATCCAGGATGTATCTGCTGATATCTCGGGTGCTATTAGAGATAGCGCGATATATCAAAGTGCATTGTCTGCAGGAGGCCCTGGCGCATGAATCTGGCAGCGGGAACGACCTCGGACTCCAGGGGCCGAGAAAACCACCGTCTCATGGGGCCCGATACTCAGGGTCAGGGAAAAATCAAATATATATCTGGTGATATCTCGGGTGCTATTACAGATAGCGCAATAAATCAACGTGCATTGTCTGTAGGAGGCCCTGGCGCATGAATCTGTGCAGCGGGAACGACCTCGGACCACCAGGGGCCGAGAAAACCACCGTCTGATGGGGCCGGACACTCAGGGTCAGGGAAAAATCCAATATATATCTGGTGATATCTCGGGTGCTCTTACAGAGAGCGCACTAAACCAAAGTGAATTATCTGCAGGGGGCCCTGGCGCATGAATCTGTGCAGCGGGAACGACCTCGGACCACCAGGGGCCGAGAAAACCACCGACTCATAGAGCCGGACACCCAAGGTCATGTAAAAATACAGGATGTATCTGATGATATCTCGGGTGCTCTTAGAGATAGCGCGATATATCAAAGTGCATTGTCTGCAGGAGGCCCTGGCGCATGAATCTGTGCAGCGGGAACGACCTCGGACGACCAGGGGCCGAGAAAACCACCGACACATGGGGACGGGCACTCAGGGTCAGGGAAAAATCCAACATATATCTGGTGATATCTCGGGTGCTATTACAGATAGCGCAATGAATCAAAGTGCAATGTCTGTAGGAGGCCCTGGCGCATGAATCTGTGCAGCAGGAACGACCTCGGACGACCAGGGGCCGAGAAAACCACGGTCTCATGGGGCCGGACACTCAGGGTCGGGGAAAAATCCAATATATATCTGGTGATATCTCGGGTGCTATTACAGGTAGCGCAATAAATCAAAGTGCATTGTCCGTTGGAGGCCCTGGCGCATGAATCTGTGCAGCGGGAACGACCTCGGACCACCAGGGCCCGAGAAAACCACCGTCTCATGGGGCCGGACACTCAGGGTCAGGGAAAAATCAAATATATATCTGTCGATATCTCGGGTGCTATTAAAGATAGCGCAATAAATCAAAGTGCATTGTCTGTAGGAGGCACTGGCGAATGAATCTGTGCAGCAGGAACTACCTCGGACCACCAGGGGCCGAGAAAATTACAGATATTAGGAATGCGTCACCCAAGGTCATGTAAAAATCCAGCATATATCTGGTGATATCTCTTGTGCTACTACAGATAGCGCAATAAACCAAAGTGAATTGTCTGCAGGAAACCCTGGCGCATGAATCTGTTCAGCGGGAACGACCTCCGACCACCAGGGGCCGAGTAAACCACCGTCTGATGGGGCCGGACACTCAGGGTCAGGGAAAAATCCAATATATATCTGGTGATATCTCGGGTGCTATTACAGATAGCGCAATAAATCAAAGTGCATTGTCTGTAGGAGGCCCAGGCGAATGAATCTGGCCAGCGGGAACGACCTCGGACCACCAGGGGCCGATAAAACCACCGTCTCATGGGTCCGGACACTCAGGGTCAGGGGAAAATCCAATATATATCTGGTGATATCTCGGGTGCTATTACGGATAGCGCAATAAACCAAAGTGCATTGTCTGTAGGAGGCCCTGGCGCATGAATCTGTGCAGCGGGATCGACCTCGGACCACCAGGGGCCGAGAAAATCACCGCCTCATGGGGCCGGACTGTCAGGGTCAGGGAAAAATCAAATATATATCTGGTGATATCTCGGGTGCTATTACAGATAGCGCAATAAATCAAAGTGAATTATCTGCAGGAGGCCCTTGCGAATGAATGTGTGCCGCAGGAACGACCTCGGACCACCAGTGGCCGAGAAAATTACAGCTATTCGGAATCAGTCACCCAAGGTCATGTAAAAATCCAGCAAATATCTGGTGATATCTCGGGTGCTATTAGAGATAGCCTAATAAACCAAAGTGCATTGTCTGTAGGAGGCCCTGGCGCATGAATCTGGGCAGCGGGAACGACCTCGGACCACCAGGGGCCGAGAAAACCACCGACTCACGGGGCCGGACACTCAGGGTCAGGGGAAAATCCAATATATATCTGGTGATATCTCGGGCGCTATTAGAGGTAGCGCAATAAACCAAAGTGAATTATCTGCAGGATGCCCTGGCGCATGCATCTGTGCAGCGGGAACGACCTCGGACCACCAGGGGCCGAGAAAACCACCGACTCACGGGGCCGGACACTCAGGGTCAGGGGAAAATCCAATATATATCTGGTGATATCTCGGGTGCTATTAGAGGTAGCGCAATAAACCAAAGTTAATTATCTGCAGGAGGCCCTGGCGCATGCATCTGTGCAGCGGGAACGACCTCGGACCACCAGGGGCCAAGAAAACCACCGTCTCATGGGGTCGGACACTCAGGGTCGGGGAAAAATCCAATATATATCTGGTGATATCTCGGGTGCTATTAGAGATAGCGCAATAAATCAAAGTGCATTGTCTGTAGGAGGCACTGGCGAATGAATCTGTGCCGCAGGAACGATCTCGGACCACCAGTGGCCGAGAAAATTACAGACATTCGGAATCCGTCGCCCAAGGTCATGTAAAAATCCAGCATATATCTGGTGATATCTCGGGTGCTATTACAGATAGCGCTATAAACCAAAGTGCATTGTCTGTAGGAGGCCCTGGCGCATGAATCGGGGCAGCGGGAACGACCTCGGACCACCAGGGGCCGAGAAAACCACCGACCCACGGGGCCGGACACTCAGGGTCAGGGAAAAATCCAATATATATCTGGTGATGTCTCGGGTGCTATTACAGATAGCGCAATAAATCAAAGTGCATTGTCTGTAGGAGGCCCAGGCGAATGAATCTGTGCAGCGGGAACGACCTCAGACCACCAGGGGCCGAGAAAACCACCGTCTCGTGGGTCCGGACACTCAGGGTCAGGGGAAAATCCAATATATATCTGGTGATATCTCGGGTGCTATTACAGATAGCGCAATAAACCAAAGTGCATTGTCTGTAGGAGGCCCTGGCCCATGAATCTGGGCAGCGGGAACGACCTCGGACCACCAGGGGCCGAGAAAACCACCGTCTCATGGGTCCGGACACTCAGGGTCTGGGGAAAATCAAATCTATATCTGGTGATATCTCGGGTGCTATTACAGATAGCGCAATACATCAAAGTGCATTGTCTGTAGGAGGCCCTGGCGCATGAATCTGTGCAGCTCGAACGACCTCGGACCACCAGGGGCCGAGAAAACCACCGTCTCATGGGGCCGGACACTCAGGGTCAGGGAAAAATCAAATATATATCTGGTGATATCCCGGGTGCTATTACAGATAGCGCAATAAATCAAAGTGCATTGTCTGCAGGAGGCCCTTGAGAATGAATCTGTGCCGCAGGAACGACCTCGGACCACCAGTGGCCGAGAAAATTACAGATATTCGGAATCCGTCACCCAAGGTCATGTAAAAATCCAGCATATATCTGGTGATATCTCGGGTGCTATTACAGATAGCGCAATAAACCAAAATGCTTTGGCTGTAGTAGGCCCTGGCGCATGAATCTGGGCAGCGGGAACGCCCTCGGACCACCAGGGGCCGAGAAAACCACCGTTTCATGGGTCCGGACACTCAGGGACAGGGGAAAATCCAATATATATCTGGTGATATCTCGGGTGCTATTAGAGATAGCGCAATAAACCAAAGTGAATTATCTGCAGGAGGCCCTGGCGCATGCATCTGTGCAGCGGGAACGACCTCCGACCACCAGGGGCCGAGTAAACCACCGTCTCATTGGGCCGGACACTCAGGGTCAGGGAAAAATCCAAAATATATCTGGTGATATCTCGGGTGCTATTACAGATAGCGCAATAAATCAAAGTGCATTGTCTGTAGGAGGCCCAGGCGAATGAATCTGTGCAGCGGGAACGACCTCGGACCACCAGGGGCCGAGAAAACCACCGTCTCATGGGTCCGGACACTCAGGGTAAGGGGAAAATCCAATATATATCTGGTGATATCTCTGGTGCTATTATAGATAGCGCAATAAATCAAAGTGAATTATCTGCAGGAGTCCCTTGCGAATGATTGTGTGCCGCAGGAACGACCTCGGACCACCAGTGGCCGAGAAAATTACAGATATTCGGAATCCGTCACCCAAGGTCATGTAAAAATCCAGCAAATATCCGGTGATATCTCGGGTGCTATTAGAGATAGCCTAATAAACCAAAGTGCATTGTCTGTAGGAGGCCCTGGCGCATGAATCTGGGCAGCGGGAACGACCTCGGATCACCAGGGGCCGAGAAAACCACCGTCTCATGGGTCCGGACACTCAGGGTCAGGGGAAAATTAATTATATATCTGGTGATATCTCGGGTGCTATTACAGATAGCGCAATAAATCAAAGTGCATTGTCTGTAGGAGGCCGAGGCGAATGAATCTGGCCAGCGGGAACGACCTCCGACCATCAGGGGCCGAGCAAACCACCGTCTCATGGGGCCGGACACTCAGTGTCAGGGAAAAAACCAATATATATCTGGTGATATCTCGGGTGCTATTACAGATAGCGCAATAAATCAAAGTTCATTGTCTGTAGGAGGCCCAGGCGAATGAATCTGGCCAGCGGGAACGACCTCGGACCACCAGGGGCCGATAAAACCACCGTCTCATGGGTCCGGACACTCAGGGTCAGGGGAAAATCCAATATATATCTGGTGATATCTCGGGTGCTATTACGGATAGCGCAATAAACCAAAGTATATTGTCTGTAGGAGGCCCTGGCGCATGAATCTGGGCAGCGGGAACAACCTCGGACCACCAGGGGCCGAGAAAACCACCCTCTCATGGGTCCGGACACTCAGGGTCAGGGGAAAATCCAATATATATCTGGTGATATCTCGGGTGCTATTACAGATAGCGCAATAAATCAAAGTGCATTGTCCGTTGGAGGCCCTGGCGCATGAATCTGTGCAGCGGGAACGACCTCGGACCACCAGGGGCCGAGAAAACCACAGTCTCATGGGGCCGGACACTCAGGGTCAGGGAAAAATCCAATATATATCTGGTGATATCTCGGGTGCTATTAGAGATAGCGCAATAAATCAAAGTGCATTGTCTGTAGGAGGCCCTGGCGCATGAATCTGGCCAGCGGGAACGTCCTCGGACCACCAGGGGCCGAGAAAACCACAGTCTCATGGGGCCGGACACTCAGGGTCAGGGAAAAATCCAATATATATCTGGTGATATCTCGGGTGCTATTACAGATAGCGCAATAAATCAATGTGCATTGTCTGTAGGAGGCACTGGCGAATGAATCTGTGCCGCAGGAACGATCTCGGACCACCAGTGGCCGAGAAAATTACAGATAATCGGAATCCGTCGCCCAAGGTCAAGTAAAAATCCAGCATATATCTGGTGATATCTCGGGTGCTATTACAGATAGCGCAATAAACCAAAGTGCATTGTCTGTAGGACGCCCTGGCGCATGAATCTGGGCAGCGGGAACGACCTCGGACCACCAGGGGCCGAGAAAACCACCGACTCACGGGGCCGGACACTCAGGGTCAGGGAAAAATCCAATATATATCTGGTGATGTCTCGGGTGCTATTACAGATAGCGCAATAAATCAAAGTGCATTGTCTGTAGGAGGCCCAGGCGAATGAATCTGTGCAGCGGGAACGACCTCGGACCACCAGGGGCCGAGAAAACCACCGTCTCATGGGTCCGGACACTCAGGGTCTGGGGAAAATCAAATCTATATCTGGTGATATCTCGGGTGCTATTACAGATAGCGCAATAAATCAAAGTGCATTGTCTGTAGGAGGCCCTGGCGCATGAATCTGTGCAGCTCGAACGACCTCGGACCACCAGGGGCCGAGAAAACCACCGTCTCATGGGGCCGGACACTCAGGGTCAGGGAAAAATCAAATATATATCTGGTGATATCCCGGGTGCTATTACAGATAGCGCAATAAATCAAAGTGCATTGTCTGCAGGAGGCCCTTGAGAATGAATCTGTGCCGCAGGAACGACCTCGGACCACCAGTGGCCGAGAAAATTACAGATATTCGGAATCCGTCACCCAAGGTCATGTAAAAATCCAGCATATATCTGGTGATATCTCGGGTGCTATTAGAGATAGCGCAATAAACCAAAGTGCATTGTCTCTAGGAGGCCCTGGCGCATGAATCTGGGCAGCGGGAACGACCTCGGACCACCAGGGGCCGAGAAAACCACCGACTCACGGGGCCGGACACTCAGGGTCAGGGGAAAATCCAATATATATCTGGTGATATCTCGGGTGCTATTAGAGGTAGCGCAATAAACCAAAGTGAATTATCTGCAGGAGGCCCTGGCGCATGCATCTGTGCAGCGGGAACGACCTCGGTCCACCAGGGGCCAAGAAAACCACCGTCTCATGGGGTCGGACACTCAGGGTCGGGGAAAAATCCAATATATATCTGGTGATATCTCGGGTGCTATTAGAGATAGCGCAATAAATCAAAGTGCATTGTCTGTAGGAGGCCCTGGCGCATGAATCTGGGCAGCGGGAACGACCTCGGACCACCAGGGGCCGAGAAAATCACCGTCTCATGGAGCCGGACACTCAGGGTCAGGGGAATATCCAATATATATCTGGTGCAGCGGGAACGACCTCGGACCACCAGGGTCCGAGAAAACCACCGTCTCATGGGGCCGGACGCTCAGGGTCAGGGAAAAATCCAATACATATCTGGTGATATCTCGGGTGCTACTAGAGATAGCGCAATAAACCAAAGTGAATTATCTGCAGGAGGCCCTGGCGAATGAATCTGTTCAGCGGGAACGACCTCGGATCACCTGGGGCCGAGAAAACCACCGACACATGGGGCCGGACACTCAGGGTCTGGGGAAAATCCAATATATATCTGGTGATATCTCGGGTGCTATTAGAGATAGCGCAATAAACCAAAGTGCATTGTCTGTAGGAGGCCCTGGCGCATGAATATGTGCAGCGGGAACAACCTTTGACATCAAGGGATTGAGAAAACCACCGTCTCATGGGGCCGGACACTCAGGGTCGAGGAAAAATCCAATATATATCTGGTGATATCTCGGGTGCTATTAGAGATAGCGCGATAAATCAAAGTGAATTATCTGCAGGAGGCCCTGGCGCATGCATCTGTGCAGCAGGAACGACCTCGGACCACCAGGGGCCGAGAAAACGACCGTCTCATGGGGCCGGACACTCAGGGTCGGGGAAAAATCCAATACATATCTGGTGATATCTCGGGTGCTATTACAGATAGCGCAATAAATCAAAGTGCATTGTCTGTTGGAGGCACTGGCGAATGAGTCTGTGCAGCAGGAACGACCTCGGACCACCCGGGGCCGAGAAAACCACCGACACATGGGGCCGGAGACTCAGCGTCAGGGAAAAATCCAATATATATCTGGTGATATCTCGGGTGCTATTACAGATAGCGCAATAAATCAAAGTGCATTGTCTGTAGGAGGCACTGGCGAATGAGTCTGTGCAGCGGGAACGACCTCGGACCACCAGGGGCCGAGAAAATTACAGATATTCGGAATCCGTCACGCAAGGTCATGTAAAAATCCAGCATATATCTGGTGATATCTCGGGTGCTATTACAGATAGCGCAATAAATCAAAGTGCATTGTCTGTAGGAGGCCCTGTCGCATGAATCTGTGCTGCGGGAACGACCTCGGACCACCAGGGGCCGAGAAAACCACAGTCTCATGGGGCCGGACACTCAGGGTCAGGGGAATATCCAATATATATCTGGTGCAGCGGGAACGACCTCGGACCACCAGGGGCCGAGAAAACCACAGTCTCATGGGGCCAGACACTCAGGGTCAGGGAAAAATCCAATATATATCTGGTGATATCTCGGGTGCTATTAGAGATAGCGCAATAAACCAAAGTGAATTATCTGCAGGAGGCCCTGGCGCATGCATCTGTGCAGCGGGAACGACCTCGGACCACCAGGGGCCGAGAAAATCGCCGTCTCATGGGGCCGGACTGTCAGGGTCAGGAAAAAATCCAATATATATCTGGTGATATCTCGGGTGCTATTACAGATAGCGCAATAAATCAAAGTGCATTGTCTGTAGGAGGCCCTGGCGCTTGAATCTGTGCTGCGGGAACGACCTCGTACCACCAGGGGCCGAGAAAACCACCGTCTCATGGGGCCGGACACTCAGGGTCGGGGAAAAATCCAATACATATCTGGTGATATCTCGGGTGCTATTACAGATAGCGCAATAAATCAAAGTGCATTGTCTGTAGGAGGCACTGGCGAATGAGTCTGTGCAGCGGGAACGACCTCGGACCACCAGGGACCGAGAAAATTACAGATATTCGGAATCCGTCACCCAAGGTCATGTAAAAATCCAGCATATATCTGGTGATATCTCGGGTGCTATTACAGATAGCGCAATAAATCAAAGTGCATTGTCTGTAGGAGGCCCTGTCGCATGAATCTGTGCTGCGGGAACGACCTCGGACCACCAGGGGCCGAGAAAACCACAGTCTCATGGGGCCGGGCACTCAGGGTCAGGGGAATATCCAATATATATCTGGTGCAGCGGGAACGACCTCGGACCACCAGGGGCCGAGAAAATTACAGATATTCGGAATCCGTCACCCAAGGTCATGTGAAAATCCAGCATATATCTGGTGATATTTCGGGTACTATTATAGATACCGCAATAAACCAAAGTGAATTATCTGCAGTAAGCCCTGGCGCATGCATCGGTGCAGCGGGAACGACCTCGGACATCCAGGGGCCGAGAAAGCCACAGTCTCATGGGGCTGGGCACTCAGGGTCAGGGAAAAATCCAATATATATCTGGTGATATCTCGGGTGCTATTAGAGATAGCGCAATAAACCAAAGTGAATTATCTGCAGGAGGCCCTGGCGCATGCATCTGTGCAGCGGGAACGACCTCGGACCACCAGGGGCCGAGAAAATCGCCGTCTCATGGGGCCGGACTGTCAGGGTCAGGAAAAAATCCAATATATATCTGGTGATATCTCGGGTGCTATTACAGATAGCGCAATAATCCAAAGTGAATTATCTGCAGGAGGCCCTGGCGCATGAATCTGTGTAGCGGAAACGACCTCGGACCACCAGGGGCCGAGACAACCACAGTCTCATGGGGCCGGACACTCAGTGTCAGGGGAAAATCCAATATATATCTGGTTATATCTCGGGTGCTATTAGAGATAGCGCAATGAACCAAAGTGAATTTTCTGCAGGAGGCCCTGGCGCATGAATCTGTGCAGCGGGAACGACATCGGATCACCAGGGTCCGAGAAAACCACCGACACATGGGGCCGGACACTCAGGGTCAGGGAAAAATCCAATATATATCTGGTGATATCTCGGGTGCTATTACAGATAGCGCAATAAATCAAAGTGCATTGTCTGTAGGAGGCCCTGGCGCTTGAATCTGTGCAGCGGGAACGACCTCGGACCACCAGTGGCCGAGAAAATTACAAATATTCGGAATCAGTCACCCAAGGTCATGTAAAAATCCAGCATATATCTGGTGATATCTCGGGTGCTATTACAGATAGCGCAATAAATCAAAGTGCATTGTCTGTAGGAGGCCCTGGCGCATGAATCTGTGCTGCGGGAACGACCTCGTACCACCAGGGGCCGAGAAAACCACAGTCTCATGGGGCCGGACACTCAGGGTCAGGGGAATATCCAATATATATCTGGTGCAGCGGGAACGACCTCGGGCCACCAGGGGCCGAGAAAACCACAGTCTCATGGGGCCGGACACTCAGGGTCAGGGAAAAATCCAATATATATCTGGTGATATCTCGGGTGCTATTAGAGATAGCGCAATAAACCAAAGTGATTTATCTGCAGGAGGCCCTGGCGCATGCATCTTTGCAGCGGGAACGACCTCGGACCACCAGGGGCCGAGAAAATCGACGTCTCATGGGGCCGGACTGTCAGGGTCAGGAAAAAATCCAATATATATCTGGTGATATCTCGGGTGCTATTACAGATAGCGCAATAACCCAAAGTGAATTATCTGCAGGAGGCCCTGGCGCATGCATCTGTGCAGCGGGAACGACCTCGGACCACCAGGGGCCGAGAAAACCACCGTCTCATGTGGCCGGACACTCAGGGTCGGGGAAAAATCCAATATGTATCTGGTGGTATCTCGGGTGCTATTACAGATAGCGCAATAAATCAAAGTGCATTATCTGTAGGAGGGCCTGGCGCATGAATCTGTGCAGCGGGATCGACCTCGGACCACCAGGGTCCGAGAAAACCACCGACACATGGGGCCGGACACTCAGGGTCAGGGAAAAATCCAATATATATCTGGTGATATCTCGGGTGCTATTACAGATAGCGCAATAAATCAAAGTGCATTGTCTGTAGGAGGCCCTGGCGCTTGAATCTGTGCAGCGGGAACGACCTCGGACCACCAGGGGCCGAGAAAACCACAGTCTCATGGGGCCGGACACTCAGGGTCAGGGGAATATCCAATATATATCTGGTGCAGCGGGAACGACCTCGGACCACCAGGGGCCGAGAAAACCACAGTCTCATGGGGCCAGACACTCAGGGTCAGGGAAAAATCCAATATATATCAGGTGATATCTCGGGTGAAATTAGAGATAGCGCAATAAACCAAAGTGAATTATCTGCCGGAGGCCCTGGCGCATGAATCTGTGCAGCGGGAGCGACCTCTGACCACCAGGGGCCGAGAAAACCACCGTCTCATGGGGCCGGACACTCAGGATCAGGGAAAAATCCAATATATATCTGGTTATATCTCTGGTGCTATTAGAGATAGCGCAATAAATCAAAGTGCATTGTCTGTAGGAGGCACTGGCGAATGAGTCTGTGCAGCGGGAACGACCTCGGACCACCAGTGGCCGAGAAAATTACAAATATTCGGAATCAGTCACCCAAGGTCATGTAAAAATCCAGCATATATCTGGTGATATCTCGGGTGCTATTACAGATAGCGCAATAAATCAAAGTGCATTGTCTGTAGGAGGCCCTGGCGCATGAATCTGTGCTGCGGGAACGACCTCGTACCACCAGGGGCCGAGAAAACCACAGTCTCATGGGGCCGGACACTCAGGGTCAGGGGGATATCCAATATATATCTGGTGCAGCGGGAACGACCTCGGGCCACCAGGGGCCGAGAAAACCACAGTCTCATGGGGCCGGACACTCAGGGTCAGGGAAAAATCAAATATATATCTGGTGATATCTCGGGTGCTATTAGAGATAGCGCAATAAACCAAAGTGATTTATCTGCAGGAGGCCCTGGCGCATGCATCTTTGCAGCGGGAACGACCTCGGACCACCAGGGGCCGAGAAAATCGACGTCTCATGGGGCCGGACTGTCAGGGTCAGGAAAAAATCCAATATATATCTGGTGATATCTCGGGTGCTATTACAGATAGCGCAATAACCCAAAGTGAATTATCTGCAGGAGGCCCTGGCGCATGCATCTGTGCAGCGGGATCGACCTCGGACCACCAGGGGCCGAGAAAACCACCGACAAATGGGGCCGGAGACTCAGGGTCAGGGAAAAATCCAATATATATCTGGTAATATCTCGGGTTCTATTACAGATAGCGCGATAAATCAAAGTGCATTGTCTGCAGGAGGCCCTGGCGCACGAATTTGTGCAGCAGCAACGACCTCGGACCACCAGTGGCCAAGAAAATTACAGATTTTCGGTATCCGTCACCCAAGGTCATGTAAAAATCCAGCATATATCTGGTGATATCTCGGGTGCTATTATAGATAGCGCAATAAATCAAAGTGAATTATCTGCAGTTGGCCCTGGCGTATGCATCTGTGCAGCGGGAACGACCTCGGACCCCAGGGGCCGAGTAAACCACAGTCTCATGGGGCCGGACACTCAGGGTTAGGGAAAAATCCAATATATATCTGGTTATATCTCGGGTGCTATTACAGATAGCGCAATAAATCAAAGTGGATTGTCTGTAGGATGCCCTGGCGCATGAATCTGTGCAGCGGGAACGACCTCGGACCACCAGGGGCCGAGAAAACCACCGTCTCATGGGGCCGGACACTCAGCGTCAGGGAAATATCCAATATATATCTGGTGATATCTCGGGTGAAATTAGAGATAGCGCAATAAACCAAAGTGCATTGTCTGTAGGAGGCACTGGCGAATGAGTCTGTGCAGCAGGAACGACCTCGGACCACCAGGGGCCGAGAAAATTACAGATATTCGGAATCCGTCACCCAAGGTCATGTGAAAATCCAGCATATATCTGGTGATATTTCGGGTACTATTATAGATAGCGCAATAAACCAAAGTGAATTATCTGCAGTAGGCCCTGGCGCATGCATCGGTGCAGCGGGAACGACCTCGGACATCCAGGGGCCGAGAAAGCCACAGTCTCATGGGGCTGGGCACTCAGGGTCAGGGAAAAATCCGAAATATATCTGGTGATATCTCGGGTGCTATTAGAGATAGCGCAATAAATCAAAGTGCATTGTCTGTAGGAGGCCCTGGCGCATGAATCTGTACTGCGGGAACGACCTCGGTCCACCAGGGGCCGAGAAAACCACAGTCTCATGGGGCTGGACAATCAGGGTCAGGGGAATATCCAATATATATCTGGTGCAGCGGGAACGACCTCGGACCACCAGGGGCCG
The DNA here is from genome assembly GCF_051020985.1 of Nomia melanderi. Taxonomy (NCBI): domain Eukaryota; kingdom Metazoa; phylum Arthropoda; class Insecta; order Hymenoptera; family Halictidae; genus Nomia; species Nomia melanderi. Next base: position 53,104 of record NW_027475148.1, on the reverse strand, counting down.
AGAAAACCACCGTCTCATGGGGCCGGACGCTCAGGGTCGAGGAAAAATCCAATATATATCTGGTGATATCTCGGGTGCTATTAGAGATAGCGCGATAAATCAAAGTGAATTATCTGCAGGAGGCCCTGGCGCATGCATCTGTGCAGCGGGAACGACCTCGGACCACCAGGGGCCGAGAAAACCACCGTCTCATGGGGCCGGACACTCAGGGTCTGGGGAAAATCCAATATATATCTGGTGATATCTCGGGTGCTATTAGAGATAGCGCAATAAACCAAAGTGAATTGTCTGTAGGAGGCCCTGGCGCATGAATCTGTGCAGCGGGAACGACCTTTGACCTCAAGGGATCGAGAAAACCACCGTCTCGTGGGGCCGGACACTCAGGGTCGGGGAAAAATCCAATATATATCTGGTGATATCTCGGGTGCTATTACAGATAGCGCAATAAATCAAAGTGCATTGTCTGCAGGAGGCCCTGGCGCACGAATGTGTGCAGCAGCAACGACCTCGGACCACCAGGGGCCAAGAAAATTACAGATTTTTGGTATCCGTCACCCAAGGTCATATAGAAATCCAGCATATATCTGGTGATATCTCGGGTGCTATTACAGATAGCGCAATAAATCAATATGAATTATCTGCAGGAGGCCCTGGGGCATGCATCTGTGCAGCAGTAACGACCTCGGACCACCAGGGGCCGAGAAAATTACAGATATTCGGAATCCGTCACCCATGGTCATGTGAAAATCCAGCATATATCTGGTGATATTTCGGGTGCTATTACAGATAGAGCAATAAATCAAAGTGCATTGTCTGTATGAGGCACTGGCGAATGAGTCTGTGCAGCGGGAACGACCTCGGACCACCAGGGGCCGAGAAAATTACAGATATTCGGAATCCGTCACCCAAGGTCATGTAAAAATCCAGCATATATCTGGTGATATCTCGGGTGCTATTACACATAGCGCAATAAATCAAAGTGCATTGTCTGTAGGAGGCACTGGCGAATGAGTCTGTGCAGCAGGAACGACCTCGGACCACCAGGGGCCGAGAAAACCACAGTCTCATGGGGCCGGACACTCAGGGTCAGGGGAATATCCAATATATATCTGGTGCAGCGGGAACGACCTCGGACCACCAGGGGCCGAGAAAACCACAGTCTCATGGGGCCGGACACTCAGGGTCAGGGGAAAATCCAATATATATCTGGTGATATCTCGGGTGCTATTAGAGATAGCGCAATAAATCAAAGTTCTTTGTCTGTAGGAAGCCCTGGCGTATGAATCTGTTCAGCGGGAACGACCTCGGACTACCATCGGCCGAGAAAACCACAGTCTCATGGGGTCGGACAGTCAGGGTCAGGGGAAAATCCAATATATATATGGTGATATCTCGGGTGCTGTTACAGATAGCGCAATAAATCAAAGTGCATTGTCTGTAGGAGGCCCTGGCGCAGGAATCTGGCCAGCGGGAACGACCTCGGACCACCAGGGGCCGAGGAAACCACAGTCTCATAGGGCCGGACACTCAGGGTCAGGGGAAAATCCAATATATATCTGGTGATATCTCGGGTGCTATTACAGGTAGCGGAATATATCAGAGTGCATTGTCTGTAGGAGGCCCTGGCGCATGAATCTGGCCAGCGGGAACGACCTCGGACCACCAGGGGCCGAGAAAACCACAGTCTCATGGGGCCGGACACTCAGGGTCAGGGAAAAATCCAATATATATCTGGTGACATGTCGGGTGGTAATACAGATAGCGCAATAAATCAAACTGCATTGTCCGTTGGAGGCCCTGGCGCACGAATCTGTGCAGCGGGAACGACCTCGGACCACCAGGGCCCGAGAAAACCACCGTCTCATGGGGCCGGACACTCAGGGTCAGGGAAAAATCAAATATATATCTGGTGATATCTCGGGTACTATTACAGATAGCGCAATAAATCAAAGTGCATTGTCTGCAGGAGGCCCTTGCGAATGAATGTGTGCCGCAGGAAGGACCTCGGACCACCAGTGGCCGAGAAAATTACAGATATTCGGAGTCCGTAACCCAAGGTCATGTAAAAATCCAGCAAATATCTGGTGATATCTCGGGTGCTATTAGAGATAGCGTAATAAACCAAAGTGCATTGTCTGTAGGAAGCCCTGGCGCATGAATCTGGGCAGCGGGAACGACCTCGGACCACCAGGGGCCGAGAAAACCACCGACTCACGGGGCCGGACACTCAGGGTCAGGGGAAAATCCAATATATATCTGGTGATATCTCGGGTGCTATTAGAGATAGCGCAATAAACCAAAGTGAATTATCTGCAGGAGGCCCTGGCGCATGAATCTGTGCAGCGGGAACGACCTCGGACCACCAGGGGCCAAGAAAACCACCGTCTCATGGGGCCGGACACTCAGGGTCAGGGAAAAATCCAATATATATCTGGTGATTTCTCGGGTGCTATTACTGATAGCGCAATAAATCAAAGTGCATTTTCCGTAGGAGGCCCTTGCGCATGAATCTGTGCAGCAGGAACGACATCGGACCACCAGGGGCAGAGAAAGTTACAGATTTTCGGTATCCGTCACCCAAAGTCATGTAAAAATCCAGCATGTATATGGAGCTTTCTCGGGTGCTATTACAGATAGCGCAATAAATCAAACTGCATTGTCTGTAGGAGGCCCAGGCGAATGAATCTGTGCAGCGGGAACGACTTCGGACCACCAGGGGCCGAGAAAACCACGGTCTCATGGGACCGGACACTCAGGGTCAGGGAAAAATCAAATATATATCTGGTGATATCTCGGGTGCTATTACAGATAGCGCAATAAATCAAAGTGCATTGTCTGCAGGAGGCCCTTGCGAATGAATGTGTACCTCAGGCACGACCTCGGACCACCAGTGGCCGAGAAAATTACAGATATTCGGAATCCGTCACCCAAGGTCGTGTAAAAATCCATCAAATATCTGGTGATATCTCGGGTGCTATTAGAGATAGCGTAATAAACCAAAGTGCATTGTCTGTAGGAAGCCCTGGCGCATGAATCTGGGCAGCGGGAACGACCTCGGACCACCAGGGGCCGAGAAAACCACCGACTCACGGGGCCGGACACTCAGGGTCAGGGGAAAATCCAATATATATCTGGTGATATCTCGGGTGCTATTAGAGATAGCGCAATAAACCAAAGTGAATTATCTGCAGGAGGCCCTGGCGCATGAATCTGTGCAGCGGGAACCACCTCGGACCACCAGGGGCCAAGAAAACCACCGTCTCATGGGGCCGGACACTCAGGGTCAGGGAAAAATCCAATATATATCTGGTGACATCTCGGGTGGTAATACAGATAGCGCAATAAATCAAAGTGCATTGTCCGTTGGAGGCCCAGGCGCATGAACCTGTGGAGCGGGAACGACCTCGGACCACCAGGGCCCGAGAAAACCTCCGTCTCATGGGCCCGGACACTCAGGGTCAGGGAAAAATCAAATATATATCTGGTGATATCTCGGGTGCTATTACAGATAGCGCAATAAATCAAAGTGCATTATCTGCAGGAGGCCCTGGCGCATGCATCTGTGCAGCGGGAACGACCTCCGACCACCAGGGGCCGAGTAAACCAACGTCTCATGGGGCCGGACACTCAGGGTCAGGGAAAAATCCAAATATATCTGGTGATATCTCGGGTGCTATTACAGATAGCGCAATAAATCAAAGTGCATTGTCTGTAGGAGGCACTGGCGAATGAATCTGTGCCGCAGGAACGACCTCGGACCACAAGTGGCCGAGAAAATTACAGATATTCGGAATCCGTCACCCAGGGTCATGTAAAAATCCAGCATATATCTGGTGATATCTCGGCTGCTATTACAGATAGCGCAATAAACCAAAGTGCATTGTCTGTAGGAAGCCCTGGCGCATGAATCTGAGCAGCGGGAACGACCTCGGACCACCAGGGGCCGAAAAAACCACAGTCTCATGGGGCCGGACACTCAGGGTCAGGGGAAAATTCAATATATATCTGGTGATATCTCGGGTGCTATTAGAGATAGCGCAATAAATCAAAGTACATTGTCTGTAGGAGGCACTGGCGAATGAATCTGTGCCGCAGGAACGACCTCGGACCACCAGTGGCCGAGAAAATTACAGATATTCGGAATCCGTCACCCAAGGTCGTGTAAAAATCCAGCAAATATCTGGTGATATCTCGGGTGCTATTAGAGATAGCGTAATAAACCAAAGTGCATTGTCTGTAGGAAGCCCTGGCGCATGAATCTGGGCAGCGGGAACGACCTCGGACCACCAGGGGCCGAGAAAACCACCGACTCACGGGGCCGGACACTCAGGGTCAGGGGAAAATCCAATATATATCTGGTGATATCTCGGGTGCTATTAGAGATAGCGCAATAAACCAAAGTGAATTATCTGCAGGAGGCCCTGGCGCATGAATCTGTGCAGCGGGAACCACCTCGGACCACCAGGGGCCAAGAAAACCACCGTCTCATGGGGCCGGACACTCAGGGTCAGGGAAAAAGCCAATATATATCTGGTGATATCTCGGGTGCTATTAGAGATAGCGCAATAAATCAAAGTGCATTGTCTGTAGGAGGCCCTGGCGCATGAATCTGGCCAGCGGGAACGACCTCGGACCACCAGGGGCCGAGGAAACCACAGTCTCATAGGGCCGGACACTCAGGGTCAGGGGAAAATCCAATATATATCAGGTGATATCTCGGGTGCTATTACAGGTAGCGGAATAAATCAAAGTGGATTGTCTGTAGGAGGCCCTGGCGCATGAATCTGGCCAGCGGGAACGACCTCGGACCACCAGGGGCCGAGAAAACCACAGTCTCATGGGGCCGGACACTCAGGGTCAGGGAAAAATCCAATATATATCTGGTGACATCTCGGGTGGTAATACAGATAGCGCAATAAATCAAACTGCATTGTCCATTGGAGGCCCTGGCGCACGAATCTGTGCAGCGGGAACGACCTCGGACCACCAGGGCCCGAGAAAACCACCGTCTCATGGGGCCGGACACTCAGGGTCAGGGAAAAATCAAATATATATCTGGTGATATCTCGGGTGCTATTACAGATAGCGCAATAAATCAAAGTGCATTGTCTGCAGGAGGCCCTTGCGAATGAATGTGTGCCGCAGGAACGACCTCGGACCACCAGTGGCCGAGAAAATTACAGATATTCGGAATCCGTCACCCAAGGTCGTGTAAAAATCCAGCAAATATCTGGTGATATCTCGGGTGCTATTACAGATAGCGTAATAAACCAAAGTGCATTGTCTGTAGGAAGCCCTGGGCCATGAATCTGGGCAGCGGGAACGACCTCGGACCACCAGGGGCCGAGAAAACCACCGACTCACGGGGCCGGACACTCAGGGTCAGGGGAAAATCCAATATATATCTGGTGATATCTCGGGTGCTATTACAGATAGCACAATAAACCAAAGGGCATTGTCTGCAGGAGGCCCTTGCGAATGGATCTGTTCAGCGGGAACGACCTCGGATCACCAGGGGCCGAGAAAACCACCGTCTCATGGGGCCGGACACTCAGGGTCAGGGAAAGATCCAATATGTATCTGGTGATATCTCGGGTGCTATTAGAGATAGCGCAATAAACCAATGTGCATTATCTGCAGGAGGCCCTGGCGCATGAATCTGTGCAGCGGAAACATGCACGCACCACCAGGGGCCGAGAAAACCACCGTCTCATGGGGCCGGACACTCGGGGTCAGGAAAAAATCCAATATATATCTGGTGATATCTCGGGTGCTATTACAGATAGAGCAATAAATCAAATTGTATTGTCTGTAGGAGGCCCTGACGCATGAATCTGGGCAGCGGGAACGACCTCGGACCACCAGGGGCCGAGAAAACCACAGTCACATGGGGCCGGACACTCAGGGTCAGGGGAAAATCCAATACATATCTGGTGATATCTCGGGTGCTATTCGTGATAGCGCAATAAGCCAAAGTGAATTATCTGCAGGAGGCCCTGGCGCATGAATCTGTCCAGCGGGAAGGACGTCGGACCACCAGGGGCCGAGAAAACAACCGTCTCATGGAGCCGGACACTCAGGGTCAGGGAAAAATCCAATATATATCTGCTGATATCTCGGGTGCTATTACAGATAGCGCAATAAACCAAAGTGAATTATCTGCAGGAGGCCCTGGCGCATGAATCTGTGCAGCGGGAACGACCTCGGACCACCACGGGCCGAGAAAACCACCGTCTCATGGGGCCGGACACTAAGGGTCACGGAAAAATCCAATATATATCTGATGATATCTCGGGTGCTATTACAGATAGCGCAATATATCAAAGTGCATTGTCTGTAGGAGGCACTGACGCATGAATATGGGCAGCGGGAACGACCTCGGAACACCAGGGGCCGAGAAAACCACCTTCTCATGGCGCCGGACACTCAGGGTCAGGGGAAAATCAAATATATATCTGGTGATATCTCGGGTGCTATTACAGATAGCGCAATAAATCAAAGTGCATTGTCTGTAGGAGGCCCTGGCGCATGAATCTGTGCAGCTCGAACGACGTCGGACCACCAGGGGCCCAGAAAACCACCGTCACATAGGGCCGGACACTCAGGGTCAGGGGAAAATCCAATATATATCTGGTGTCATCTCGGGTGCTATTACAGATAGCACAATAAATCAAAGTGCATTGTCTGTAGGAGGCCCTGGCGCATGAACCTGTGCAGCTCGAACGACTTTGGACCACCAGGGGCCGAGAAAACCACCGTCTCATGGGGCCGGACACTCAGGGTCAGGGGAAAATCCAATATATATCTGGTGATATCTCGGGTGCTATTACAGATAGCGCAATAAATCAAAGTGCATTGTCTGTAGGAGGCACTGGCGAATGAATCCTTGTCGCAGGAACAACCTCGGACCTCCAGTGGCCGAGAAAATTACAGATATTCGGAATCCGTCACCCAAGGTCATGTAAAGATCCAGCATATATCTGGTGATATCTCGGGTGCTATTACAGATAGCGCAATAAACCAAAGTGCTTTGTCTGTAGGAGGCCCTGGCGCATGAATCTGGGCAGCGGGAACGACCTCGGACCACCAGGGGCCGAGAAAACCACCGTCTCATGGGTCCGGACACTCAGGGTCAGGGGAAAATAAAATATATATATGGTGATATCTCGGGTGCTATTACAGATAGCGCAATTAATAAAATGCATTGTCTGTAGGAGGCCCTGGCGCATGAATCTGGCCAGCGGGAACGACCTCGGACCACCAGGGGCCGAGAAAACCACAGTCTCATGGGGCCGGACACTCAGGGTCAGGGGAAAATCCAATATATATCTGGTGATATCTCGGGTGCTATTACAGATAGCACAATAAATCAAAGTGCATTGTCTGTAGGAGGCCCTGGCGCATGAACCTGTGCAGCTCGAACGACCTCGGACCACCAGGGGCCGAGAAAACCACCGTCTCATGGGGCCGGACAATCATGGTCAGGGGAAAATCCAATATATATCTGGTGATATCTCGGGTGCTATTAGATATAGCGCAATAAACCAAAGCGAATTATCTGCGGGAGGCCATGGCGCATGAATCTGTGCAGCGGGAACGACCTCGGACCACCAGGGGCCGAGAAAACCACAGTCTCATGGGGCCGGACACTCAGGGTCAGGGGAAAATTCAATATATATCTGGTGATATCTCGGGTGCTATTAGAGATAGCGCAATAAATCAAAGTGAATTATCTGCAGGAGGCCCTGGCGCATGCATCAGTGCAGCGGGAACGACCTCCGACCACCAGGGGCCGAGAAAACCACCGTCTCATGTGGCCGGACACTCAGGGTCGGGGAAAAATCCAATATGTATCTGGTGGTATCTCGGGTGCTATTACAGATAGCGCAATAAATCAAAGTGCATTATCTGTAGGAGGGCCTGGCGCATGAATCTGGCCAGCGGGAACGACCTCGGACCACCAGGGGCCGAGAAAACCACCGTCTCATGGGGCCGGACACTCAGGGTCAGGGGAAAATCCAATATATATCTGGAGATATCTCGGGTGCTATTAGAGATAGCGCAATAAACCAATGTGAATTATCTGCAGGAGGCCCTGGCGAATGAATCTCTGCTGCGGGAACGACCTCGGACCACCAGGGGCCGAGAAAACCACCGTTTCATGATTCCGGACACTCAGGGACGAGGGAAAATCCAATATATATCTGGTGATATCTCGGGTGCTATTAGAGATAGCGCAATAAACCAAAGTGAATTATCTGCAGGAGGCCCTGGCGCATGCATTTGTGCAGCGGGAACGACCTCCGACCACCAGGGGCCGAGAAAACCACCGTCTCATGGGCCCGGACACTGAGGGTCAGGGAAAAATCCAATATATATCTGCTGATATCTCGGGTGCTATTACAGATAGCGCAATAAACCAAAGTGAATTATCTGCAGGAGGCCCTGGCGCATGAATCTGTGCAGCGGGAACGACCTCGGACCACCACGGGCCGAGAAAACCACCGTCTCATGGGGCCGGACACTCAGGGTCAGGGGAAAATTCAAAATATATCTGGTGATATCTCGGGTGCTATTAGAGATAGCGCAATAAATCAAAGTGAATTATCTGCAGGAGGCCCTGGCGCATGCGTCAGTGCAGCGGGAACGACCTCGGACCACCAGGGGCCGAGAAAACCACAGTCACATGGGGCCGGACACTCAGGGTCAAGGGAATATTCAATATATATCTGGTGATATCTCGGGTGCTATTAGAGATAGCGCAATAAACCAATGTGCATTATCTGCAGGAGGCCCTGGCGCATGAATCTGTGCAGCGGAAACATCCACGCACCACCAGGGGCCGAGAAAACCACCGTCTCATGGGGCCGGACACTCGGGGTCAGGAAAAAATCCAATATATATCTGGTGATATCTCGGGTGCTATTACAGATAGAGCAATAAATCAAATTGTATTGTCTGTAGGAGGCCCTGACGCATGAATCTGGGCAGCGGGAACGACCTCGGACCACCAGGGGCCGAGAAAACCACAGTCACATGGGGCCGGACACTCAGGGTCAGGGGAAAATCCAATACATATCTGGTGATATCTCGGGTGCTATTCGTGATAGCGCAATAAGCCAAAGTGAATTATCTGCAGGAGGCCCTGGCGCATGAATCTGTCCAGCGGGAAGGACGTCGGACCACCAGGGGCCGAGAAAACAACCGTCTCATGGAGCCGGACACTCAGGGTCAGGGAAAAATCCAATATATATCTGCTGATATCTCGGGTGCTATTACAGATAGCGCAATAAACCAAAGTGAATTATCTGCAGGAGGCCCTGGCGCATGAATCTGTGCAGCGGGAACGACCACGGACCACCACGGGCCGAGAAAACCACCGTCTCATGGGGCCGGACACTAAGGGTCACGGAAAAATCCAATATATATCTGATGATATCTCGGGTGCTATTACAGATAGCGCAATATATCAAAGTGCATTGTCTGTAGGAGGCACTGACGCATGAATATGGGCAGCGGGAACGACCTCGGACCACCAGGGGCCGAGAAAACCACCTTCTCATGGCGCCGGACACTCAGGGTCAGGGGAAAATCAAATATATATCTGGTGATATCTCGGGTGCTATTACAGATAGCGCAATAAATCAAAGTGCATTGTCTGTAGGAGGCCCTGGCGCATGAATCTGTGCAGCTCGAACGACGTCGGACCACCAGGGGCCCAGAAAACCACCGTCACATAGGGCCGGACACTCAGGGTCAGGGGAAAATCCAATATATATCTGGTGTCATCTCGGGTGCTATTACAGATAGCACAATAAATCAAAGTGCATTGTCTGTAGGAGGCCCTGGCGCATGAACCTGTGCAGCTCGAACGACTTTGGACCACCAGGGGCCGAGAAAACCACCGTCTCATGGGGCCGGACACACAGGGTCAGGGGAAAATCCAATATATATCTGGTGATATCTCGGGTGCTATTACAGATAGCGCAATAAATCAAAGTGCATTGTCTGTAGGAGGCACTGGCGAATGAATCCTTGTCGCAGGAACAACCTCGGACCTCCAGTGGCCGAGAAAATTACAGATATTCGGAATCCGTCACCCAAGGTCATGTAAAGATCCAGCATATATCTGGTGATATCTCGGGTGCTATTACAGATAGCGCAATAAACCAAAGTGCTTTGTCTGTAGGAGGCCCTGGCGCATGAATCTGGGCAGCGGGAACGACCTCGGACCACCAGGGGCCGAGAAAACCACCGTCTCATGGGTCCGGACACTCAGGGTCAGGGGAAAATAAAATATATATCTGGTGATATCTCGGGTGCTATTACAGATAGCGCAATTAATCAAAATGCATTGTCTGTAGGAGGCCCTGGCGCATGAATCTGGCCAGCGGGAACGACCTCGGACCACCAGGGGCCGAGAAAACCACAGTCTCATGGGGCCGGACACTCAGGGTCAGGGGAAAATCCAATATATATCTGGTGATATCTCGGGTGCTATTACAGATAGCACAATAAATCAAAGTGCATTGTCTGTAGGAGGCCCTGGCGCATGAACCTGTGCAGCTCGAACGACCTCGGACCACCAGGGGCCGAGAAAACCACCGTCTCATGGGGCCGGACAATCATGGTCAGGGGAAAATCCAATATATATCTGGTGATATCTCGGGTGCTATTAGATATAGCGCAATAAACCAAAGCGAATTATCTGCGGGAGGCCATGGCGCATGAATCTGTGCAGCGGGAACGACCTCGGACCACCAGGGGCCGAGAAAACCACAGTCTCATGGGGCCGGACACTCAGGGTCAGGGGAAAATTCAATATATATCTGGTGATATCTCGGGTGCTATTAGAGATAGCGCAATAAATCAAAGTGAATTATCTGCAGGAGGCCCTGGCGCATGCATCAGTGCAGCGGGAACGACCTCCGACCACCAGGGGCCGTGTAAACCACCGTCTCATGGGGCCGGACACTCAGGGTCAGGGAAAAATCCAATATATATCTGGTGATATCTCGGGTGCTATTACAGATAGCGCAATAAATCAAAGTTCATTGTCTGTGGGAGGCCCTGGCGCATGAATCTGTGCAGCGGGAACGACCTCGGACCACCAGGGGCCGAGAAAACCACCGTCTCATGGGGCCGGACCCTCAGGGTCAGGGAAAAATCCAATATATATCTGGTGATATCTCGGGTGCTATTACAGATAGCGCAATAAATCAAAGTGCTTTGTCTGTAGGAGGCACTGACGCATGAATCTGGGCTGCGGGAACGACCTCGGACCACCAGGGGCCGAGAAAACCACCTTCTCATGGCGCCGGACACTCAGGGTCAGGGGAAAATCAAATATATATCTGGTGATATCTCGGGTGCTATTACAGATAGCGCAATAAATCAAAGTGCATTGTCTGTAGGAGGCCCTGGCGGATGAATCTGTGCAGCTCGAACGACGTCGGACCACCAGGGGCCCAGAAAACCACCGTCACATGGGGCCGGACACTCAGTGTCAGGGGAAAATCCAATATATATCTGGTGTCATCTCGGGTGCTATTAGAGATAGCGCAATAAACCAAAGTGAATTATCTGCAGGAGGCCATGGCGCATGAATCTGTGCAGCGGGAACGGCCTCGGACCACCACGGGCCGAGAAAACCACCGTCTCATGGGGCCGGACACTCAGGGTCAGGGAATAATCCAATATATATCTGGTGATATCTCGGGTGCTATTACAGATAGCGCAATAAATCAAAGTGCATTGTCTGTAGGAGGCCCTGGCGCATGAATCTGGCCAGCTCGAACGACCTCGGACCACCAGGGGCCAAGAAAACCACCGTCTCATGGGCCGGACACTCAGGGTCAGAGGAAAATCCAATATATATCTGGTGATATCTCGGGTGCTATTAGAGATAGCGCAATAAATCAAAGTGCATTGTCTGTAGGAGGCCCTGCCGCATGAATCTGGCCAGCGGGAACGACCTCGGACCACCAGGGGCCAAGAAAACCACCGTCTCATGGGGCCGGAAACTCAGCGTCAGAGAAAAATGCAATATATATCTGGTGATATCTCGGGTGCCATTGGAGATAGCGCAATAAATCAAAGTGCGTTGTCTGCAGAAGGCCCTGGCGCATGAATCTGGCCAGCGGGAACGACCTCGGACCACCAGGGGCCGAGAAAACTACCGTCTCATGGGGCCGGACACTCAGGTTCAGGGGAAAATCCAATATATATCTGCTGATATCTCCGCTGCTATTAGAGATAGCGCAATAAATCAAAATGCATTGTCTGTAGGAGGCCCTGGCGCATGAATCTGTGCAGCTCGGACGACCTCGGAACACCAGTGGCCGAGAAAATTACAGATATTCGGAATCCGTCGCCAAAGGTCATGTAAAAATCCAGCATATATCTGGTGATATCTCGGGTGCTATTAGAGATAGCGCAATAAACCAAAGTGCATTGTCTGTAGAGGGCCCTGGCGCATGAATCTGGGCAGCGGGAACGACCGCGGACCACCAGGGGCCGAGAAACCCACCGACTCACGGGGCCGGACACTCAGGGTCCGGGGAAAATCATATATATATCTGCTGATATCTCGGGTGCTATTAGAGATAGCGCAATAAACCAAAGTGAATTATCTGCAGGAGGCCCTGGCGCATGAATTTGTGCGGCGGGAACGACCTCGGACCACCAGGGGCCGAGAAAACCACCGTCTCATGGGGCCGGACACTCAGGGTCAGGGAAAAATCCAATATATATCTGGTGATATCTCGGGTGCTATTACAGATAGCGCAATAAATCAAAGTGTATTGTCTGTAGGAGGCCCTGGCGCATGAATCTGTGCAGCTCGGACGACCTCGGAACACCAGGGGCCGAGAAAACCACAGTCTCATGGGGCCGGACACTGAGGGTCAGGGGAAAATCCAATATATATCTGGTGATATCTCGGGTGCTATTACAGATAGGGCAATAAACCAAAGTGCATTGTCTGTAGGAGGCCCTAGCGCATAAATGTGTTCAGCGGGAACGACCTCGGACCACCAGGGGCCGAGAAAACTACCGTCTCATGGGGCCGGACTGTCAGGGTCAAGGAAAAATCCAATATATATCTGGTGATATCTCGGGAGCTATTACAGATAGCGCAATAAATCAAAGTGCATTGTCTGTAGGAGGCCCTGGCGCATGAATCTGTGCAGCGGGAACGACCTCGGACCACCAGGGGACGAGAAAACCATCATCTCATGGGGCCGGACAGTCGGGGTCGGGGAAAAATCAAATATATATCTGGTGATATCTCGGGTGCTATTACAGATAGCGCACTAAACCAAACTGAATTATCTGCAGGCGGCCCTGGCGCATGAATCTGTGCAGCGGGAACGACCTCGGACCACCAGGGGCCGAGAATACCACCGTCTCATGGGGCCGGACACTCAGTGTCAGGGGAAAATCCAATATATATATCTGGTGATATCTCGGGTGCTCTTACAGATAGCTTACTAAACCAAACTGAATTATCTGCAGGCGGCGCTTTCGCATGAATCTGTGCAGCGGGAACGACCTCGGACCACCAGGGGCCGAGAAAACCACCGTCTCATGGGGCCGGACACTCAGGGTCAGGGGAAAATCCAATATATATCTGGTGATATCTCGGGAGCTATTACAGATAGCGCAATAAATCAAAGTGCATTATCTGTAGGAGGCCCTGGCACATGAATCTGTGCAGCGGGATCGACCTCGGACCACCAGGGGCCGAGAAAACCACCGTCTCATGGGGCCGGACACTCAGGGTCAGGGGAAAATCCAATATATATCTGGTGATATCTCGGGTGCTATTACAGATAGGGCAATAAATCAAAGTGCATTGTCTCATGGGGCCGGACACTCAGGGTCAGGGAAAAATACAATGTATATCTGGTGATATCTCGGGTGCTATTAGAGATAGCGCAATAAACCAAAGTGAATTATCTGCAGGAGGCCCTGGCGCATGAATCTGTGCGGCGGGAACGACCTCGGACCACCACGGGCCGAGAAATCCACCGTCTCATGGGGCCGGACACTCAGGGTCAGGGAATAATCCAATATATATCTGGTGATATCTCGGGTGCTATTACAGATAGCGCAATAAACCAAAGTGAATTATCTGCAGGAGGCCCTGGCGCATGAATTTGTGCGGCGGGAACGACCTCGGACCACCAGGGGCCGAGAAAACCACCGTCTCATGGGGCCGGGCACTCAGGGTCAGGGAAAAATCCAATATATATCTGGTGATATCTCGGGTGCTATTAGAGATCGCGCAATAAACCAAAGTGAATTATCTGCAGGAGGCCGATGGCGCATGAATCTGGCCAGCGGGAACGACCTCGGACCACCAGGGGCCGAGAAAACAACAGTCTCATGGGGCCGGACACTCAGGGTCAGGGGAAAATCCAATATATATCTGGTGATATCTCGGGTGCTATTACAGATAGCGCAATAAATCAAAGTGTATTGTCTGTAGGAGGCCCTGGCGCATGAATCTGTGCAGCTCGGACGACCTCGGAACACCAGGGGCCGAGAAAACCACAGTCTCATGGGGCCGGACACTGAGGGTCAGGGGAAAATCCAATATATATCTGGTGATATCTCGGGTGCTATTAGAGATAGCGCAATAAATCAAAGTACATTATCTATAGGAGGCCCTGGCGCATGAATCTGTGCAGCGGGAACGACCTCGGACCACCAGGGGCCGAGAATACCACCGTCTCATGGGGCCGGACACTCAGTGTCAGGGGAAAATCCAATATATATATCTGGTGATATCTCGGGTGCTCTTACAGATAGCGCACCAAACCAAACTGAATTATCTGCAGGCGGCCCTTTCGCATGAATCTGTGCAGCGGGAACGACCTCGGACCACCAGGGGCCGAGAAAACCACCGTCTCATGGGGCCGGAAACTCGGGGTCAGGGGAAAATCCAATATATATCTGGTGATATCTCGGGTGCTATTAGAGATAGCGCAATAAATCAAAGTACATTGTCTATAGGAGGCCCTGGCGCATGAATCTGTGCAGCGGGAACGACCTCGGACCACCAGGGGCCGAGAAAACTACCGTCTCATGGGGCCGGACTGTCAGGGTCAGTGAAAAATCCAATATATATCTGGTGATATCTCGGGAGCTATTACAGATAGCGCAATAAATCAAAGTGCATTATCTGTAGGAGGCCCTGGCGCATGAATCTGTGCAGCGGGATCGACCACGGACCACCAGGGGCCGAGAACATCACCGTCTCATGGGGCCGGACTGTCAGGGTCTGGGAAAAATCCAATATATATCTGGTGATATCTCGGGTGCTCTTACAGATAGCGCACTAAACCAAACTGAATTATCTGCAGGCGGCCCTGGCGCATGAATCTGTGCGGCGGGAACGACCTCGGACCACCAGGGGCCGAGAAAACCACCGTCTCATGGGGCCGGAAAATCCGGGTCAAGGGAAAATCCAATATATATCTGGTGATATCTCGGGTGCTATTAGAGATAGCGCAATAAATTAAAGTACATTGTCTATAGGAGGCCCTGGCGCATGAATCTGTGCAGCGGGAACGACCTCGGACCACCAGGGGCCGAGAAGACTACCGTCTCATGGGGCCGGACTGTCAGGGTCAGGGAAAAATCCAATATATATCTGGTGATATCTCGCGAGCTATTACAGATAGCGCAATAAATCAAAGTGCATTATCTGTAGGAGGCCCTGGCGCATGAATCTGTGCAGCGGGATCGACCTCGGACCACCAGGGGCCGAGAACATCACCGTCTCATGGGGCCGGACTGTCAGGGTCAGGGAAAAATCCAATAAATATCTGGTGATATCTCGGGTGCTATTACAGATAGCGCAATAAATCAAAGTGCATTGTCTGTAGGAGGCCCTGGCGCATGAATCTGTGCAGCGGGATCGACCTCGGACCACCAGGGGCCGAGAAAATCACCGTCTCATTGGGCCGGACTGTCAGGGTAAGGGAAAAATCCAATGTATATCTGGTGATATCTCGGGTGCTATTAGAGATAGCGCAATAAATCAAAGTGCATTGTCTGTAGTAGGCACTGGCGAATGAATCTGTGCAGCAGGAACGACCTCGGACGACCAGGCGCCGAGAAAATTACAGATATTCGGAATCCGTCACCCAAGGTCATGTAAAAATCCAGCATATATCTGGTGATATCTCCGGTGCTATTACAGATAGATCAATAAACCAAAGTGAATTGTCTGCAGGAAGCCCTGGCGCATGAATCTGTTCAGCGGGATCGACCTCGGACCACGAGGGACCGAGAAAACCACCGTCTCATGGGGCCGGAAACTCGCGGTCAGGGAAAAATCCAATATATATCTGGTGATATCTCGGGTGCTATTAGAGATAGCGCCATAAATCAAAGTACATTGTCTATAGGAGGCCCTGGCGCATGAATCTGTGCAGCGGGAACGACCTCGGACCACCAGGGGCCGAAAAACTACCGTCTCATGGGGCCGGACACTCAGTGTCAGGGGAAAATCCAATATATATCTGGTGATATCTCGGGTGCTATTACAGATAGCGCAATAAATCAAAGTGCATTGTCTGTTGTAGGTACTGGCGAATGAATCTGTGCAGCAGGAACGACCTTGGACGACCAGGGGCCGAGAAAATCTCCGTCTCATGGGGCTGGACTGTCAGGGTCAGGGAAAAATCCAATATATATCTGGTGATATCTCGGGTGCTATTAGAGATAGCGAAATAAATCAAACTGCATTGTCTGCAGGAGGCCCTGGCGCATAAATCAGTGCCGCGGGATCGACCTCGGACCACCAGGGGCCGAGAAAACCACCGTCTCATGGGGCCGGAAACTCAGGGTCGAGGAAAAATTCAATATATATCTGGTGATATCTCGGGTGCGCTTACAGATAGCGCACTAAACCAAAGTGAATTGTCTGTAGGAGGCCCTGGCGCATGAATCTGTGCAGCGGGAACGACGTCGGACCACCAGGGGCCGAGAAAACCACCGACACATGGGGCCGGACTGTCAGGGTCTGGGAAAAATCCAATATATATCTGGTGATATCTCGAGTGCTATTAGAGATAGCGCAATAAACCAAAGTGAATTATCTGCAGGAGGGCCTGGCGTATTAATCTGAGCAGCAGGAACGACCTCGGACCACCAGGCGCCGAGAAAATTACAGATATTCGGAATCCGTCACCCAAGGTCATGTAAAAATCCAGCATATATCTGGTGACATCTCGGGTGCGCTTACAGATAGCGCACTAAACCAAAGTGAATTGTCTATAGGAGGCCCTGGCGCATGAATCTGTGCAGCTCGGACGCCCTCGGAACACCAGGGGCCGAGAAAACCACAGTCTCATGGGGCCGGACACTCAGGGTCAGGGGAAAATCCAATATATATCTGGTGATATCTCGGGTGCTATTACAGAAAGGGAATTAAATCAAAGTGCATAGTCTGTAGGAGGCCCTGGCGCATGAATCTGTGCAGCGGGAACGACCTCGGACCACCAGGGGCCGAGAAAACCACCGTCTCATGGGGCCGGACACACAGGGTCAGGGAAAAATCCAATATATATCTGGTGATATCTCGGGTGCTATTAGAGATCGCGCAATAAACCAAAGTGAATTATCTGCAGGAGGCCCTGACGCATGAATCTGGCCAGCCGGAACGGCCTCGGACCACCAGGGGCCGAGAAAACCACAGTCTCATGGGGCCGGACACTCAGGGTCAGGGGAAAATCCAATATATATCTGGTGATATCTCGGGTGCTATTACAGATAGCGCAATAAATCAAAGTGTATTGTCTGTAGGAGGCCCTGGCGCATGAATCTGTGCAGCTCGGACGACCTCGGAACACCAGGGGCCGAGAAAACCACAGTCTCATGGGGCCGGACACTGAGGGTCAGGGGAAAATCCAATATATATCTGGTGATATCTCGGGTGCTATTACAGATAGGGCAATAAACCAAAGTGCATTGTCTGTAGGAGGCCCTAGCGCATAAATGTGCTCAGCGGGAACGACCTCGGACCACCAGGGGCCGAGAAAACTACCGTCTCATGGGGCCGGACTGTCAGGGTCAAGGAAAAATCCAATATATATCTGGTGATATCTCGGGAGCTATTACAGATAGCGCAATAAATCAAAGTGCATTGACTGTAGGAGGCCCTGGCGCATGAATCTGTGCAGCGGGAACGACCTCGGACCACCAGGGGACGAGAAAACCATCATCTCATGAGGCCGGACACTCGGGGTCGGGGAAAAATCAAATATATATCTGGTGATATCTCGGGTGCTATTACAGATAGCGCACTAAACCAAACTGAATTATCTGCAGGCGGCCCTGGCGCATGAATCTGTGCAGCGGGAACGACCTCGGACCACCAGGGGCCGAGAATACCACCGTCTCATGGGGCCGGACACTCAGTGTCAGGGGAAAATCCAATATATATATCTGGTGATATCTCGGGTGCTCTTACAGATAGCGCACTAAACCAAACTGAATTATCTGCAGGCGGCCCTTTCGCATGAATCTGTTCAGCGGGAACGACCTCGGACCACCAGGGGCCGAGAAAACCACAGTCTCATGGGGCCGGACACTCAGGGTCAGGGGGAAATCCAATATAGATCTGGTGATATCTCGGGTGCTATTACAGATAGCGCAATAAGTCAAAGTGCATTGTCTGTAGGAGGCCCTGGCGCATGAATCTGTGCAGCGGGAACGACCTCGGACCACCTGGGGCCGAGAAAACTACCGTCTCATGGGGCCGGACTGTCAGGGTCAGGGAAAAATCCAATATATATCTGGTGATATCTCGGGAGCTATTACAGATAGCGCAATAAATCAAAGTGCATTATCTGTAGGAGGCCCTGGCGCATGAATCTGTGCAGCGGGATCGACCTCGGACCACCAGGGGCCGAGAACATCACCGTCTCATGGGGCCGGACTGTCAGGGTCTGGGAAAAATCCAATATATATCTGGTGATATCTCGGGTGCTCTTACAGATAGCGCACTAAACCAAACTGAATTATCTGCAGGCGGCCCTGGCGCATGAATCTGTGCAGCGGGAACGACCTCGGACCACCAGGGGCCGAGAAAACCACCGCCTCATGGGGCCGGAATCTCCGGGTCAGGGGAAAATCCAATATATATCTGGTGATATCTCGGGTGCTATTAGAGATAGCGCAATAAATCAAAGTACATTGTCTATAGGAGGCCCTGGCGCATGAATCTGTGCAGCGGGAACGACCTCGGACCACCAGGGGCCGAGAAGACTACCGTCTCATGGGGCCGGACTGTCAGGGTCAGGGAAAAATCCAATATATATCTGGTGATATCTCGGGAGCTATTACAGATAGCGCAATAAATCAAAGTGCATTGTCTGCAGGAGGCCCTGGCGCATGAATCTGTGCAGCGGGAACGACCACGGACCACCAGGGGCCGAGAAAACCACCGTCTCATGGGGTCGGACTGTCAGGGTCAGGGAAAAATCCAATATATATCTGGTGATATCTCGGGCGCTATTAGAGATAGCGCCATAAATCAAAGTGCATTGTCTGCAGGAGGCCCTGGCGCATGAATCTGTGCAGCAGGAACGACCTCGGACCACCAGGGGCCGAGAAAACCACCGTCTCATGGGGTCGGACTGTCAGGGCCAGGGAAAAATCCAATAATATCTGGTGATATCTCGGGCGCTATTAGAGATAGCGCAATAAACCAAACTGAATTATCTGCAGGCGGCCCTGGCGCTTGAATCTGTGCAGCGGGAACGACCTCGGACCACCAGGGGCCGAGAAAACCACCGTCTCATGGGGCCGGAAACTCGGGGTAAGGGGAAAATCCAATATATATCTGGTGATATCTCGGGTGCTATTAGAGATAGCGCAATAAATCGAAGTACATTGTCTATAGGAGGACCTGGCGCATGAATCTGTGCAGCGGGAACGACCTCGGACCACCAGGGGCCGAGAAAACTACCGTCTCATGGGGCCGGACTGTCAGGGTCTGGGAAAAATCCAATATATATCTGGTGATATCTCGGGCGCTATTTGAGATAGCGCAATAAATCAAAGTGCATTGTCTGCAGGAGGCCCTAGCGAATGAATCTGTGCCGCAGGAACGACCACGGACCACCAGGGGCCGAGGAAATCACCGTCTCATGGGGCCGGACTGTCAGGGTCAGGGAAAAATCCAATATATATCTGGTGATATCTCGGGTGCTATTAGAGATAGCGCAATAAAAAAAAGTGCATTGTCTGTTGTAGGTACTGGCGAATGAATCTGTGCAGCAGGAACGACCTCGGACGACCAGGGGCCGAGAAAATCTCCGTCTCATGGGGCTGGACTGTCAGGGTCAGGGAAAAATCCAATATATATCTGGTGATATCTCGGGTGCTATTAGAGATAGCGAAATAAATCAAACTGCATTGTCTGCAGGAGGCCCTGGCGCATAAATCAGTGCCGCGGGATCGACGTTGGACCACCAGCGGCCGAGAAAACCACCGACACATGGGGCCGGAAACTCAGGGTCGAGGAAAAATTCAATATATATCTGGTGATATCTCGGGTGCGCTTACAGATAGCGCACTAAACCAAAGTGAATTGTCTGTAGGAGGCCCTGGCGCATGAATCTGTGCAGCGGGAACGACGTCGGACCACCAGGGGCCGAGAAAACCACCGACACATGGGGCCGGACTGTCAGGGTCTGGGAAAAATCCAATATATATCTGGTGATATCTCGGGTGCTATTACAGATAGGGAATTAAATCAAAGTGCATAGTCTGTAGGAGGCCCTGGCGCACGAATCTGGCCAGCGGGAACGACCTCGGACCACCAGGGGCCGAGAAAACCACCGTCTCATGGGGCCGGACACTCAGGGTCAGGGAAAAATCCAATATATATCTGGTGATATCTCGGGTGCTATTAGAGATCGCGCAATAAACCAAAGTGAATTATCTGCAGGAGGCCCTGACGCATGAATCTGGCCAGCCGGAACGACCTCGGACCACCAGGGGCCGAGAAAACCACAGTCTCATGGGGCCGGACACTCAGGGTCAGGGGAAAATCCAATATATATCTGGTGATATCTCGAGTGCTATTACAGATAGCGCAATAAATCAAAGTGTATTGTCTGTAGGAGGCCCTGGCGCATGAATCTGTGCAGCTCGGACGACCTCGGAACACCAGGGGCCGAGAAAACCACAGTCTCATGGGGCCGGACACTGAGGGTCAGGGGAAAATCCAATATATATCTGGTGATATCTCGGGTGCTATTACAGATAGGGCAATAAACCAAAGTGCATTGTCTGTAGGAGGCCCTAGCGCATAAATGTGTTCAGCGGGAACGACCTCGGACCACCAGGGGCCGAGAAAACTACCGTCTCATGGGGCCGGACTGTCAGGGTCAAGGAAAAATCCAATATATATCTGGTGATATCTCGGGAGCTATTACAGATAGCGCAATAAATCAAAGTGCATTGACTGTAGGAGGCCCTGGCGCATGAATCTGTGCAGCGGGAACGACCTCGGACCACCAGGGGACGAGAACATCACCGTCTCATGGGGCCGGACTGTCAGGGTCTGGGAAAAATCCAATATAAATCTGGTGATATCTCGGGTGCTCTTACAGATAGCGCACTAAACCAAACTGAATTATCTGCAGGCGGCCCTGGCGCATGAATCTGTGCAGCGGGAACGACCTCGGACCACCAGGGGCCGAGAAAACCACCGTCTCATGGGGCCGGAAACTCCGGGTCAGGGGAAAATCCAATATATATCTGGTGTTATCTCGGGTGCTATTAGAGATAGCGCAATAAATCAAAGTACATTGTCTATAGGAGGCCCTGGCGCATGAATCTGTGCAGCGGGAACGACCGCGGACCACCAGGGGCCGAGAAGACTACCGTCTCATGGGGCCGGACTGTCAGGGTCAGGGAAAAATCCAATATATATCTGGTGATATCTCGGGAGCTATTACAGATAGCGCAATAAATCAAAGTGCATTGTCTGCAGGAGGCCCTGGCGCATGAATCTGTGCAGCGGGAACGACCTCGGACCACCAGGGGCCGAGAAAACCACCGTCTCATGGGGTCGGACTGTCAGGTTCAGGGAAAAATCCAATATATATCTGGTGATATCTCGGGCGCTATTAGAGATAGCGCAATAAATCAAAGTGCATTGTCTGCAGGAGGCCCTGGCGCATGAATCTGTGCAGCAGGAACGACCTCGGACCACCAGGGGCCGAGAAAACCACCGTCTCATGGGGTCGGACTGTCAGGGCCAGGGAAAAATCCAATAATATCTGGTGATATCTCGGGCGCTATTAGAGATAGCGCAATAAACCAAACTGAATTATCTGCAGGCGGCCCTGGCGCATGAATCTGTGCAGCGGGAACGACCTCGGACCACCAGGGGCCGAGAAAACCACCGTCTCATGGGGCCGGAAACTCGGGGTAAGGGGAAAATCCAATATATATCTGGTGATATCTCGGGTGCTATTAGAGATAGCGCAATAAATCGAAGTACATTGTCTATAGGAGGACCTGGCGCATGAATCTGTGCAGCGGGAACGACCTCGGACCACCAGGGGCCGAGAATACTACCGTCTCATGGGGCCGGACTGTCAGGGTCTGGGAAAAATCCAATATATATCTGGTGATATCTCGGGTGCTATTACAGATAGCGCAATAAATCAAAGTGCATTGTCTGCAGGAGGCCCTGGCGCATGAATCTGGACAGCGGGAACGACCTCGGACCCCCAGGGGCCGAGAAGACCACCGTCTCATGGGGCCAGACACTCAGGGTCAGGGAAAAATCCAATATATATCTGGTGATATCTCGGGTGCTATTACAGATAGCACAATAAATCAAAGTGCATTGTCTGTAGGAGGCCCTGGCGCATGAATCTGTGCAGCTCGGACGACCTCGGAACACCAGGGGCCGAGAAAACCACAGTCACATGGGGCCGGACACTCAGGGTCAGGGGAAAATCCAATATATATCTGGTGTTATCTCGGGTGCTATTACAGATAGCACAATAAATCAAAGTGCATTATCTGCAGGCGGCCCTGGCGCATGAATCTGTGCAGCGGGAACGACCTCGGACCACCAGGGGCCGAGAAAACCACCGTCTCATGGGGCCGGAAACTCCGGGTCAGGGGAAAATCCAATATATATCTGGTGATATCTCGGGTGCTATTAGAGATAGCGCAATAAATCAAAGTGCATTGTCTGTAGGAGGCCCTGGCGCATGAATCTGGCCAGCGGGAACGACCTCGGACCACCAGGGGCGAGAAAACCACAGCCTCATGGGGCCGGACACTCAGGGTCAGGGGAAAATCCAATATATATCTGGTGATATCTCGGGTGCTATTAGAGATAGCGCAATAAACCAAAGTGAATTATCTGCAGGAGGCCCTGGCACATGAATCTGGCTAGCGGGAACGACCTCGGACCACCAGGGGCCGAGAAAACCACCGTCTCATGGGCCGGACACTCAGGGTCAGAGGAAAATCCAATATATATCTGGTGATATCTCGGGTGCTATTAGAGATAGCGCATTAAATCAAAGTGCATTGTCTGTAGGAGGCCCTGCCGCATGAATCTGGCCAGCGGGAACGACCTCGGACCACCAGGGGCGAGAAAACCACCGTCTCATGGGGCCGGACACTCAGGGTCAGGGAAAAATCCAATATATATCTGGTGATATCTCGGGTGCTATTAGAGATCGCGCAATAAACCAAAGTGAATTATCTGCAGGAGGCCCTGGCGCATGAATCTGGCCAGCGGGAACGACCTCGGACCACCAGGGGCCGAGAAAACTACCGTCTCATGGGGCCGGACTGTCAGGGTCAAGGAAAAATCCAATATATATCTGGTGATATCTCGGGTGCTATTACAGATAGCGCAATAAATCAAAGTGTATTGTCTGTAGGAGGCCCTGGCGCATGAATCTGTGCAGCTCGGACGACCTCGGAACACCAGGGGCCGAGAAAACCACAGTCTCATGGGGCCGGACACTGAGGGTCAGGGGAAAATCCAATATATATCTGGTGATATCTCGGGTGCTATTACAGATAGGGCAATAAACCAAAGAGCATTGTCTGTAGGAGGCCCTAGCGCATAAATGTGTTCAGCGGGAACGACCTCGGACCACCAGGGGCCGAGAAAGCTACCGTCTCATGGGGCCGGACTGTCAGTGTCAAGGAAAAATCCAATATATATCTGGTGATATCTCGGGAGCTATTGCAGATAGCGCAATAAATCAAAGTGCATTGACTGTAGGAGGCCCTGGCGCATGAATCTGTGCAGCGGGAACGACCTCGGACCACCAGGGGCCGAGAATACCACCGTCTCATGGGGCCGGACACTCAGTGTCAGGGGAAAATCCAATATATATATCTGGTGATATCTCGGGTGCTCTTACAGATAGCGCACTAAACCAAACTGAATTATCTGCAGGCGGCCCTTTCGCATGAATCTGTGCAGCGGGAACGACCTCGGACCACCAGGGGCCGAGAAAACCACCGTCTCATGGGGCCGGAAACTCGGGGTCAGGGGAAAATCCAATATATATCTGGTGATATCTCGGGTGCTATTAGAGATAGCGCAATAAATCAAAGTACATTGTCTATAGGAGGCCCTGGCGCATGAATCTGTGCAGCGGGAACGACCTCGGACTACCAGGGGCCGAGAAAACTACCGTCTCATGGGGCCGGACTGTCAGGGTCAGGGAAAAATCCAATATATATCTGGTGATATCTCGGGAGCTATTACAGATAGCGCAATAAATCAAAGTGCATTATCTGTAGGAGGCCCTGGCGCATGAATCTGTGCAGCGGGATCGACCTTGGACCACCAGGGGCCGAGAACATCACCGTCTCATGGGGCCGGACTGTCAGGGTCTGGGAAAAATCCAATATATATCTGGTGATATCTCGGGTGCTCTTACAGATAGCGCACTAAACCAAACTGAATTATCTGCAGGCGGCCCTGGCGCATGAATCTGTGCAGCGGGAACGACCTCGGACCACCAGGGGCCGAGAAAAACACCGTCTCATGGGGCCGGAAACTCCGGGTCAGGGGAAAATCCAATATATATCTGGTGATATCTCGGGTGCTATTAGAGATAGCGCAATAAATAAAAGTACATTGTCTATAGGAGGCCCTGGCGCATGAATCTGTGCAGCGGGAACGACCTCGAACCACCAGGGGCCGAGAAGACTACCGTCTCATGGGGCCGGACTGTCAGGGTCAGGGAAAAATCCAATATATATCTGGTGATATCTCGGGAGCTATTACAGATAGCGCAATAAATCAAAGTGCATTGTCTGCAGGAGGCCCTGGCGCATGAATCTGTGCAGCGGGAACGACCTCGGACCACCAGGGGCCGAGAAAACCACCGTCTCATGGGGTCGGACTGTCAGGGTCAGGGAAAAATCCAATATATATCTGGTGATATCTCGGGCGCTATTAGAGATAGCGCAATAAATCAAAGTGCATTGTCTGCAGGAGGCCCTGCCGCATGAATCTGTGCAGCAGGAACGACCTCGGACCACCAGGGGCCGAGAAAACCACCGTCTCATGGGGTCGGACTGTCAGGGCCAGGGAAAAATCCAATAATATCTGGTGATATCTCGGGCGCTATTAGAGATAGCGCAATAAACCAAACTGAATTATCTGCAGGCGGCCCTGGCGCATGAATCTGTGCAGCGGGAACGACCTCGGACCACCAGGGGCCGAGAAAACCACCGTCTCATGGGGCCGGAAACTCGGGGTAAGGGGAAAATCCAATATATATCTGGTGATATCTCGGGTGCTATTAGAGATAGCGCAATAAATCGAAGTACATTGTCTATAGGAGGACCTGGCGCATGAATCTGTGCAGCGGGAACGTCCTCGGACCACCAGGGGCCGAGAAAACTACCGTCTCATGGGGCCGGACTGTCAGGGTCTGGGAAAAAAGCAATATATATCTGGTGATATCTCGGGTGCTATTAGAGATAGCGCAATAAATCAAAGTGCATTGTCTGTTGTAGGTACTGGCGAATGAATCTGTGCAGCAGGAACGACCTCGGACGACCAGGGGCCGAGAAAATCTCCGTCTCATGGGGCTGGACTGTCAGGGTCAGGGAAAAATCCAATATATATCTGGTGATATCTCGGGTGCTATTAGAGATAGCGAAATAAATCAAACTGCATTGTCTGCAGGAGGCCCTGGCGCATAAATCTGTGCCGCGGGAACGACCTCGGACCACCACGGGCCGAGAAAACCACCGTCTCATGGGGCCGGACACTCAGGTTCAGGGAATAATTCAATATATATCTGGTGATATCTCGGGTGCTATTAGAGATAGCGCAATAAATCGAAGTACATTGTCTATAGGAGGACCTGGCGCATGAATCTGTGCAGCGGGAACGACCTCGGACCACCAGGGGCCGAGAAAACTACCGTCTCATGGGGCCGGACTGTCAGGGTCTGGGAAAAATCCAATATATATCTGGTGATATCTCGGGCGCTATTAGAGATAGCGCAATAAATGAAAGTGCATTGTCTGCAGGAGGCCCTAGCGCATGAATCTGTGCAGCGGGAACGACCTCGGACCACCAGGGGCCGAGAAAACCACCGACACATGGGGCCGGACACTCAGGGTCAGGGGAAAATCCAATATATATCTGGAGATATCTCGGGTGCTATTACAGATAGCGCAATAAATCAAAGTGCCTTTTCTGTAGGAGGCCCTGGCGCATGAATCTGTGCAGCGGGATCGACGTCGGGCCACCAGGCGCCGAGAAAATTACAGATATTCGGAATTAGTCACCGAAGGTCATGTAAAAATCCAGCATATATCTGGTGATATCTCGGGTGCTATTAGAGAGAGCGCAATAAATCAAAGTGCATTGTCTGCAGGAGGCCCTAGCGCATGAATCTGTGCAGCAGGATCGACGTCGGGCCACCAGGCGCCGAGAAAATTACAGATATTCGGAATCCGTCACCGAAGGTCATGTAAAAATCCAGCACATATCTGGCGATATCTCGGGTGCTATTAGAGAGAGCGCAATAAATCAAAGTGCATTGTCTGCAGGAGGCCCTAGCGCATGAATCTGTGCAGCAGGATCGACGTCGGGCCACCAGGCGCCGAGAAAATTACAGATATTCGGAATCCGTCACCGAAGGTCATGTAAAAATCCAGCACATATCTGGCGATATCTCGGGTGCTATTACAGATAGCGCAATAAATCAGAGTGCATTGTCTGTAGGAGGCCCTGGCGCATGATTCTGGCCAGCGGGAACGACCTCGGAACACCAGGGTCCGAGAAAACCACAGTCTCATGGGGCCGGACACTCAGGGTCAGGGGAAAATCCAATATATATCTGCTGATATCTCGGCTGCTATTAGAGATAGCGCAATAAGCCAAAGTGAATTATCTGCAGGAGGCCCTGGCGCATGAATCTGTGCAGCGGAAACGACCTCGGACCACCACGGGCCGAGAAAACCACCGGCTCATGGGGCCGGACACTCAGGGTCAGGGGAAAATCAAATATATATCTGGTGATATCTCGGGTGCTATTAGAGATGGCGCAATAAACCAAGGTGAGTTATCTGCAGGAGGCCCTGGCGCATGCATCTGTGCAGCGGGAACGACCTCGGTCCGCCAGGGGCCGAGAAAACCACCGTCTCATGGGGCCGGACACTCAGGGTCAGGGAAAAAGCAAATATATATCTGGCGATATCTCGGGTGCTATTACAGATAGCGCAATAAATTAATGTGCATTGTCTGCAGGAGGCCCTTGCGAATGAATCTGTGCTGCAGGAACGACCTCGGACCACCAGGGGCCGAGAAACCCACCGACTCACGGGGCCGGACACTCAGTGTCAGGGGAAAATCCAATATATATCTGGTGATATCTCGGGTGCTATTAGAGATAGCTAAATAAACCAAAGTGAATTATCTGCAGGAGGCCCTGGCGCATGCATCTGTGCAGCGGGAACGACCTCGGACCACCAGGGACCAAGAAAACCACCGTCTCATGGGGCCGGACCCTCAGGGTCAGGGAAAAATGCAATATATATCTGGTGATATCTCGGGTGCTATTAGAGATAGCGCAATAAATCAAAGTACATTGTCTATAGGAGGCCCTGGCGCATGAATCTGTGCAGCGGGAACGACCTCGGACCACCAGGGGCCGAGAAAACTACCGTCTCATGGGGCCGGACACTCAGTGTCAGGGGAAAATCCAATATATATCTGGTGATATCTCGGGTGCTATTACAGATAGCGCAATAAATCAAAGTGCCTTTTCTGTAGGAGATCCTGGCGCATGATTCTGTGCAGCGGGATCGACCTCGGACCACCAGGCGCCGAGAAAATTACAGATATTCGGAATCCGTCACCGAAGGTCATGTAAAAATCCAGCATATATCTGGTGATATCTCGGGTGCTATTAGAAAGAGCGCAATAAATCAAAGTGCATTGTCTGCAGGAGGCCCTAGCGCATGAATCTGTGCAGCTGGAACGACCTGGGACCACCAGGGGCCGAGAAAACTACCGTCTCATGGTGTCCGACACTCAGGGTCAGGGAAAATCCAATATATATCTGGTGATATCTCGGGTGCTATTACAGAGAGCGCAATAAACCAAAGTGAATTGTCTGGAGGAAGCCCTGGCGCATGAATCTGTGCAGCGGGAACGACCTCGGACCACGAGGGAACGAGAAAACCATCGACACATTGGGCCGGACTGTCAGGGTCAGGGAAAAATCCAATATATATCTGGTGATATCTCGGGTGCTATTACAGATAGCGCAATAAATTAATGTGCATTGTCTGCAGGAGGCCCTTGCGAATGAATCTGTGCCGCTGGGACGACCTCGGACCACCAGGGGCCGAGAAACCCACCGACTCACGGGGCCGGACACTCAGGGTCAGGGGAAAATCCAATATATATCTGGTGATATCTCGGGTGCTATTAGAGATAGCGAAATAAATGAAAGTGCATTGTCTGCTGAAGGCCCTGGCGCACAAATCTGTGCCGCGGGATCGACCTTGGACCACCAGGGGCCGAGAAAACCACCGACACATGGGGCCGGACACTCAGGGTCAGGGGAAAATCCAATATATATCTGGTGATATCTCGGGTGCTATTAGAGATAGCGCAATAAACCAAAGTGAATTATCTGCAGTAGGCCCTGGCGCATGCATCTGTGTATCGGGAACGACCTCGGACCACCAGGGGCCAAGAAAACCACCGTCTCATGGGGCCGGACACTCAGGGTCAGGGAAAAATGCAATATATATCTGGTGATATCTCGGGTGCCATTAGAGATAGCGCAATAAATCAAAGTGCGTTGTCTGTAGGAGGCCCTGGCGCATGAATCTGGCCAGCGGGAACGACCTCGGACCACCACGGGCCGAGAAAACCACCGTCTCATGGGGCCGGACACTCAGGGTCTGGGAAAAATCCAATATATATCTGGTGATATCTCGGGTGCTATTAGAGATAGCGCAATAAATCAAAGTACATTGTCTATAGGAGGCCCTGGCGCATGAATCTGTGTAGCGGGAACGACCTCGGACCACCAGGGGCCGAGAAAACCACCGTCTCATGGGGCCGGACACTCAGTGTCAGGGGAAAATCCAATATATATCTGGTGATATCTCGGGTGCTATTACAGATAGCGCAATAAATCAAAGTGCATTTTCTGTAGCAGGCCCTGGCGCATGAATCTGTGCAGCGGGATCGACCTCGGACCACCAGGGGCCGAGAAAATCACTTTCTCATGAGGCCGGACTGTCAGGGTCAGGGAAAAATGCAATATATATCTGGTGATATCTCGGGTGCTATTAGAGATAGCGCAATAAATCAAAGTGCATTGCCTGCAGAAGGCCCTGGCGCATGAATCTGTGCAGCGGGAACGACCTCGGACCACCAGGGGCCGAGAAAACTACCGTCTCATGGGGTCGGACACTCAGGGTCATGGAAAAATCCAATATATATCTGGTGATATCTCGGGTGCTATTAAAGATAGCGCAATAAACCAAAGTGCATTGTCTGCAGGAGGTCCTGGCGCATGAATCTGTGCAGCGGGAACGACCTCGGACCACCAGGGGCCGAGAAAACCACCGTCTCATGGGGCCGGAAACTCGGGGTCAGGGGAAAATCCAATATATATCTGGTGATATCTCGGGTGCTATTAGAGATAGCGCAATAAATCAAAGTACATTGTGTATAGGAGGCCCTGGAGCATGAATCTGTGTAGCGGGAACGATCTCGGACCACCAGGGGCCGAGAAAACCACCGTCTCATGGGGCCGGACACTCAGTGTCAGGGGAAAATCCAATATATATCTGGTGATATCTCGGGTGCTATTACAGATAGCGCAATAAATCAAAGTGCCTTTTCTGTAGGAGATCCTGGCGCATGAATCTGTGCAGCGGGATCGACCTCGGACCACCAGGCGCCGAGAAAATTACAGATATTCGGAATCCGTCACCGAAGGTCATGTAAAAATCCAGCATATATCTGGTGATATCTCGGGTGCTATTAGAAAGAGCGCAATAAATCAAAGTGCATTGTCTGCAGGAGGCCCTAGCGCATGAATCTGTGCAGCTGGAACGACCTGGGACCACCAGGGGCCGAGAAAACTACCGTCTCATGGTGTCCGACACTCAGGGTCAGGGAAAATCCAATATATATCTGGTGATATCTCGGGTGCTATTACAGATAGCGCAATAAACCAAAGTGAATTGTCTGGAGGAAGCCCTGGCGCATAAATCTGTGCAGCGGGAACGACCTCGGACCACGAGGGAACGAGAAAACCATCGACACAATGGGCCGGACTGTCAGGGTCAGGGAAAAATCCAATATATATCTGGTGATATCTCGGGTGCTATTACAGATAGCGCAATAAATTAATGTGCATTGTCTGCAGGAGGCCCTTGCGAATGAATCTGTGCCGCTGGGACGACCTCGGACCACCAGGGGCCACGAAACCCACCGACTCACGGGGCCGGACACTCAGGGTCAGGGGAAAATCCAATATATATCTGGTGATATCTCGGGTGCTATTAGAGATAGCGCAATAAACCAAAGTGAATTATCTGCAGGAGGCCCTGGCGCATGCATCCGTGCAGCGGGAACGACCTCGGACCACCAGGGGCCAAGAAAACCACCGTCTCATGGGGCCGGACACTCAGGGTCAGGGAAAAATGCAATATATATCTGGTGATATCTCGGGTGCTATTACAGATAGCGCAATAAATCAAAGTGCATTGTCTGTAGGATGCCCTGGCGCATGAATCTGTGCAGCAGAATCGACCTCGGACCACCAGGGGCCGAGAAAATCTCCGTCTCATGGGGCTGGACTGTCAGGGTCAGGGAAAAATCCAATATATATCTGGTGATATCTCGGGCGCTATTAGAGATAGCGAAATAAATGAAAGTGCATTGTCTGCTGAAGGCCCTGGCGCACAAATCTGTGCCGCGGGATCGACCTTGGACCACCAGGGGCCGAGAAAACCACCGACACATGGGGCCGGACACTCAGGGTCGAGGAAAAATTCAATATATATCTGGTGATATCTCGGGTGCTCTTACAGATAGCGCACTAAACCAAACTGAATTGTCTGTAGGAGGCCCTGGCGCATGAATCTGTGCAGCGGGAACGACCTCGGACCACCAGGGGCCGAGAAAACCACCGACACATGGGGCCGGACTGTCAGGGTCTGGGAAAAATCCAATACATATCTGGTGATATCTCGAGTGCTATTAGAGATAGCGCAATAAACCAAAGTGAATTATCTGCAGGAGGGCCTGGCGTATTAATCTGAGCAGCAGGAACGACCTCGGACCACCAGGCGCCGAGAAAATCTCCATCTCATGGGGCCGGACTGTCAGGGTCAGGGAAAAATCCAATATATATCTGATGATATCTCGGGTTCTATTGGAGATAGCGAAATAAATCAAAGTGCATTGTCTGCAGGAGGCCCTGGCGCATAAATCTGTGCCGCGGGAACGACCTCGGACCACCACGGGCCGAGAAAACCACCGTCTCATGGGGCCGGACACTCAGGTTCAGGGAATAATTCAATATATATCTGGTGATATCTCGGGTGCTATTAGAGATAGCGCAATAAACCAAAGTGAATTATCTGCAGGAGGCCCTGGCACATGAATCTGGCCAGCGGGAACGACCTCGGACCACCAGGGGCCGAGAAAACCACCGTCTCATGGGCCGGACACTCAGGGTCAGAGGAAAATCCAATATATATCTGGTGATATCTCGGGTGCTATTAGAGATAGCGCATTAAATCAAAGTGCATTGTCTGTAGGAGGCCCTGCCGCATGAATCTGGCCAGCGGGAACGACCTCGGACCACCAGGGGCGAGAAAACCACCGTCTCATGGGGCCGGACACTCAGGGTCAGGGAAAAATCCAATATATATCTGGTGATATCTCGGGTGCTATTAGAGATAGCTAAATAAACCAAAGTGAATTATCTGCAGGAGGCCCTGGCGCATGCATCTGTGCAGCGGGAACGACCTCGGACCACCAGGGGCCGAGAAAACTACCGTCTCATGGGGCCGGACTGTCAGGGTCAAGGAAAAATCCAATATATATCTGGTGATATCTCGGGTGCTATTACAGATAGCGCAATAAATCAAAGTGTATTGTCTGTAGGAGGCCCTGGCGCATGAATCTGTGCAGCTCGGACGACCTCGGAACACCAGGGGCCGAGAAAACCACAGTCTCATGGGGCCGGACACTGAGGGTCAGGGGAAAATCCAATATATATCTGGTGATATCTCGGGTGCTATTACAGATAGGGCAATAAACCAAAGAGCATTGTCTGTAGGAGGCCCTAGCGCATAAATGTGTTCAGCGGGAACGACCTCGGACCACCAGGGGCCGAGAAAGCTACCGTCTCATGGGGCCGGACTGTCAGGGTCAAGGAAAAATCCAATATATATCTGGTGATATCTCGGGTGCTATTACAGATAGCGCACTAAACCAAACTGAATTATCTGCAGGCGGCCCTGGCGCATGAATTTGTGCAGCGGGAACGACCTCGGACCACCAGGGGCCGAGAATACCACCGTCTCATGGGGCCGGACACTCAGTGTCAGGGGAAAATCCAATATATATATCTGGTGATATCTCGGGTGCTCTTACAGATAGCGCACTAAACCAAACTGAATTATCTGCAGGCGGCCCTTTCGCATGAATCTGTGCAGCGGGAACGACCTCGGACCACCAGGGGCCGAGAAAACCACCGTCTCATCGGGCCGGAAACTCGGGGTCAGGGGAAAATCCAATATATATCTGGTGATATCTCGGGTGCTATTAGAGATAGCGCAATAAATCAAAGTACATTGTCTATAGGAGGCCCTGGCGCATGAATCTGTGCAGCGGGAACGACCTCGGACCACCAGGGGCCGAGAAAACTACCGTCTCATGGGGCCGGACTGTCAGGGTCAGGGAAAAATCCAATATATATCTGGTGATATCTCGGGAGCTATTACAGATAGCGCAATAAATCAAAGTGCATTATCTGTAGGAGGCCCTGGCGCATGAATCTGTGCAGCGGGATCGACCTCGGACCACCAGGGGCCGAGAACATCACCGTCTCATGGGGCCGGACTGTCAGGGTCTGGGAAAAATCCAATATATATCTGGTGATATCTCGGGTGCTCTTACAGATAGCGCACTAAACCAAACTGAATTATCTGCAGGCGGCCCTGGCGCATGAATCTGTGCAGCGGGAACGACCTCGGACCACCAGGGGCCGAGAAAAACACCGTCTCATGGGGCCGGAAACTCCGGGTCAGGGGAAAATCCAATATATATCTGGTGATATCTCGGGTGCTATTAGAGATAGCGCAATAAATCAAAGTACATTGTCTATAGGAGGCCCTGGCGCATGAATCTGTGCAGCGGGAACGACCTCGAACCACCAGGGGCCGAGAAGACTACCGTCTCATGGGGCCGGACTGTCAGGGTCAGGGAAAAATCCAATATATATCTGGTGATATCTCGGGAGCTATTACAGATAGCGCAATAAATCAAAGTGCATTGTCTGCAGGAGGCCCTGGCGCATGAATCTGTGCAGCGGGAACGACCTCGGACCACCAGGGGCCGAGAAAACCACCGTCTCATGGGGTCGGACTGTCAGGGTCAGGGAAAAATCCAATATATATCTGGTGATATCTCGGGCGCTATTAGAGATAGCGCAATAAATCAAAGTGCATTGTCTGCAGGAGGCCCTGCCGCATGAATCTGTGCAGCAGGAACGACCTCGGACCACCAGGGGCCGAGAAAACCACCGTCTCATGGGGTCGGACTGTCAGGGCCAGGGAAAAATCCAATAATATCTGGTGATATCTCGGGCGCTATTAGAGATAGCGCAATAAACCAAACTGAATTATCTGCAGGCGGCCCTGGCGCATGAATCTGTGCAGCGGGAACGACCTCGGACCACCAGGGGCCGAGAAAACCACCGTCTCATGGGGCCGGAAACTCGGGGTAAGGGGAAAATCCAATATATATCTGGTGATATCTCGGGTGCTATTAGAGATAGCGCAATAAATCGAAGTACATTGTCTATAGGAGGACCTGGCGCATGAATCTGTGCAGCGGGAACGTCCTCGGACCACCAGGGGCCGAGAAAACTACCGTCTCATGGGGCCGGACTGTCAGGGTCTGGGAAAAATCCAATATATATCTGGTGATATCTCGGGTGCTATTAGAGATAGCGCAATAAATCAAAGTGCATTGTCTGTTGTAGGTACTGGCGAATGAATCTGTGCAGCAGGAACGACCTCGGACGACCAGGGGCCGAGAAAATCTCCGTCTCATGGGGCTGGACTGTCAGGGTCAGGGAAAAATCCAATATATATCTGGTGATATCTCGGGTGCTATTAGAGATAGCGAAATAAATCAAACTGCATTGTCTGCAGGAGGCCCTGGCGCATAAATCTGTGCCGCGGGAACGACCTCGGACCACCACGGGCCGAGAAAACCACCGTCTCATGGGGCCGGACACTCAGGTTCAGGGAATAATTCAATATATATCTGGTGATATCTCGGGTGCTATTAGAGATAGCGCAATAAATCGAAGTACATTGTCTATAGGAGGACCTGGCGCATGAATCTGTGCAGCGGGAACGACCTCGGACCACCAGGGGCCGAGAAAACTACCGTCTCATGGGGCCGGACTGTCAGGGTCTGGGAAAAATCCAATATATATCTGGTGATATCTCGGGCGCTATTAGAGATAGCGCAATAAATCAAAGTGCATTGTCTGCAGGAGGCCCTAGCGCATGAATCTGTGCAGCGGGAACGACCTCGGACCACCAGGGGCCGAGAAAACCACCGACACATGGGGCCGGACACTCAGGGTCAGGGGAAAATCCAATATATATCTGGAGATATCTCGGGTGCTATTACAGATAGCGCAATAAATCAAAGTGCCTTTTCTGTAGGAGGCCCTGGCGCATGAATCTGTGCAGCGGGATCGACGTCGGGCCACCAGGCGCCGAGAAAATTACAGATATTCGGAATCCGTCACCGAAGGTCATGTAAAAATCCAATATATATCTGGTGATATCTCGAGTGCTATTAGAGATAGCGCAATAAACCAAAGTGAATTATCTGCAGGAGGGCCTGGCGTATTAATCTGAGCAGCAGGAACGACCTCGGACCACCAGGCGCCGAGAAAATCTCCATCTCATGGGGCCGGACTGTCAGGGTCAGGGAAAAATCCAATATATATCTGATGATATCTCGGGTTCTATTGGAGATAGCGAAATAAATCAAAGTGCATTGTCTGCAGGAGGCCCTTGCGCATAAATCTGTGCCGCGGGAACGACCTCGGACCACCACGGGCCGAGAAAACCACCGTCTCATGGGGCCGGACACTCAGGTTCAGGGAATAATTCAATATATATCTGGTGATATCTCGGGTGCTATTACAGATAGCGCAATAAATCAAAGTGCATTGTCTGTAGGAGACCCTGGCGCATGAATCTGTGCAGCTAGAACGACCTCGGACCCCCAGGGGCCGAGAAAACCACCGGCTCATTGGGCCGGACACTCAGGGTCAGGGGAAAATCCAATATATATCTGGTGATATCTCGGGTGCTATTAGAGATAGCGCAATAAACCAAAGTGAATTATCTGCAGGAGGCCCTGGCGCATGCATCTGTGCAGCGGGAACGACCTCGGTCCACCAGGGGCCGAGAAAACCACCGTCTCATGGGGCCGGACACTCAGGGTCAGGGAAAAAGCAAATATATATCTGGTGATATCTCGGGTGCTATTACAGATAGCGCAATAAATTAATGTGCATTGTCTGCAGGAGGCCCTTGCGAATGAATCTGTGCCGCAGGAACGACCTCGGACCACCAGGGGCCGAGAAACCCACCGACTCACGGGGCCGGACACTCAGGGTCAGGGGAAAATCCAATATATATCTGGTGATATCTCGGGTGCTATTAGAGATAGCGCAATAAACCAAAGTGATTTATCTGCAGGAGGCCCTGGCGCATGCATCTGTGTATCGGGAACGACCTCGGACCACCAGGGGCCAAGAAAACCACCGTCTCATGGGGCCGGACACTCAGGGTCAGGGAAAAATGCAATATATATCTGGTGATATCTCGGGTGCCATTAGAGATAGCGCAATAAATCAAAGTGCGTTGTCTGTAGGAGGCCCTGGCGCATGAATCTGGCCAGCGGGAACGACCTCGGTCCACCAGGGGCCGAGAAAACCACCGTCTCATGGGGCCGGACACTCAGGGTCAGGGAAAAAGCAAATATATATCTGGTGATATCTCGGGTGCTATTACAGATAGCGCAATAAATCAAAGTGCATTGCCTGCAGAAGGCCCTGGCGCATGAATCTGTGCAGCGGGAACGACCTCGGACCACCAGGGGCCGAGAAAACTACCGTCTCATGGGGTCGGACACTCAGGGTCATGGAAAAATCCAATATATATCTGATGATATCTCGGGTGCTATTAAAGATAGCGCAATAAACCAAAGTGCATTGTCTGCAGGAGGTCCTGGCGCATGAATCTGTGCAGCGGGAACGACCTCGGACCACCAGGGGCCGAGAAAACCACCGTCTCATGGGGCCGGAAACTCGGGGTCAGGGGAAAATCCAATATATATCTGGTGATATCTCGGGTGCTATTAGAGATAGCGCAATAAATCAAAGTACATTGTCTATAGGAGGCCCTGGAGCATGAATCTGTGTAGCGGGAACGATCTCGGACCACCAGGGGCCGAGAAAACCACCGTCTCATGGGGCCGGACACTCAGTGTCAGGGGAAAATCCAATATATATCTGGTGATATCTCGGGTGCTATTACAGATAGCGCAATAAATCAAAGTGCCTTTTCTGTAGGAGATCCTGGCGCATGAATCTGTGCAGCGGGATCGACCTCGGACCACCAGGCGCCGAGAAAATTACAGATATTCGGAATCCGTCACCGAAGGTCATGTAAAAATCCACCATATATCTGGTGATATCTCGGGTGCTATTAGAAAGAGCGCAATAAATCAAAGTGCATTGTCTGCAGGAGGCCCTAGCGCATGAATCTGTGCAGCTGGAACGACCTGGGACCACCAGGGGCCGAGAAAACTACCATCTCATGGTGTCCGACACTCAGGGTCAGGGAAAATCCAATATATATCTGGTGATATCTCGGGTGCTATTACAGATAGCGCAATAAATCAAAGTGGGATTATCTGCAGGAGGCCCTGGCGCATGAATCTGTGAAGCGGGAACGACGTCGGAACACCAGGGTCAGAGAAAAACACCGTCTCATGGGGCCGCACACTCAGGGTCAGTGAAAAATCCGATATATATCTGGTGATATCTCGGGTGCTATTACGCATAGCGCAATAAATCAAAGTGCATTGTCTGTAGGAGGCCCTGGCGCATGAATCTGTACAGCGGGAACGACCTCGGACCACCAGGGGCCGAGGAAACCACCGTCTCATGGGGCCGGACACTCAGGGACAGTGAAAAATCCAATATATATCTGGTGATATCTCGGGTACTATTACAGATAGCGCAATAAACCAAAGTGAATTATCTGCAGGAGGCCCTGGCGCATGAATCTGTGCAACGGGAACGACCTCGGACCACCAGGGGCCGAGAAAACCACAGTCTCATGGGGCCGGACACTCAGGGTCAGGGGAAAATCCAATATATATCTGGTGATATCTCGGGTGCTAATAGAGATAGCGCAATAAACCAAAGTGAATTATCTGCAGGAGGCCCTGGCGCATGAATCTGTGCAGCGGGAACGACCTCGGACCACCAGGGGCCGAGAAAACCACAGTCTCATGGGGCCGGACACTCAGGGTCAGTGAAATATCCAATATATATCTGGTGATATCTCGGGTGCTATTACAGATAGCGCAATAAATCAAAGTGCATTGTCTGTAGGAGGCCCTGGCGCATGAATCTGTGCAGCGGGAACGACCTCGCACCACCAGGGGCCGAGAACACGACCGTCTCATGGGGCCGGACACTCAGTGTCAGTGAAAAATCCAATATAAATCTGGTGATATCTCGGGTGCTATTAGAGATAGCGCAATAAACCAAAGTGAATTATCCGCAGGAGGCCCTGGCGCATGAATCTGTGCAACGGGAACGACCTCGGACCACCAGGGGCCGAGAAAACCACAGTCTCATGGGGCCGGACACTCAGGGTCAGGGGGAAATCCAATATAGATCTGGTGATATCTCGGGTGCTATTACAGATAGCGCAATAAGTCAATGTGCATTGTCTGTAGGAGGCCCTGGCGCATGAATCTGTGCAGCGGGAACGACCTCGGACCACCAGGGGCCGAGAAAACCACAGTCTCATGGGGCCGGACACTCAGGGTCAGGGGAAAATCCAATATATATCTGGTGATATCTCGGGTGCTAATAGAGATAGCGCAATAAACCAAAGTGAATTATCTGCAGGAGGCCCTGGCGCATGAATCTGTGCAGCGGGAACGACCTCGGACCACCAGGGGCCGAGAAAACCACAGTCTCATGGGGCCGGACACTCAGGGTCAGTGAAATATCCAATATATATCTGGTGATATCTCGGGTGCTATTACAGATAGCGCAATAAATCAAAGTGCATTGTCTGTAGGAGGCCCTGGCGCATGAATCTGTGCAGCGGGAACGATCTCGCACCACCAGGGGCCGAGAACACGACCGTCTCATGGGGCCGGACACTCAGAGTCAGTGAAAAATCCAATATATATCTGGTGATATCTCGGGTGCTATTACAGATAGCGCAATAAATCAAAGTGCAGTGTCTGTAGGAGACCCTGGCGCATGAATCTGTGCAGCGGGTACGACCTCGGACCACCAGGGGCCGAGAAAACCACAGTCTCATGGGGCCGGACACTCAGGGTCAGGGGAAAATCCAATATATATCTGGTGATATCTCGGGTGCTATTAGAGATAGCGCAATAAACCAAAGTGAATTATCCGCAGGAGGCCCTGGCGCATGAATCTGTGCAACGGGAACGACCTCGGACCACCAGGGGCCGAGAAAACCACAGTCTCATGGGGCCGGACACTCAGGGTCAGGGGGAAATCCAATATAGATCTGGTGATATCTCGGGTGCTATTACAGATAGCGCAATAAGTCAAAGTGCATTGTCTGTAGGAGGCCCTGGCGCATGAATCTGTGCAGCGGGAACGACCTCGGACCACCTGGGGCCGAGACAACCACCGTCTCATGGGGCCGGACACTCAGGGTCTGGGGAAAATCCAATATATATCTGGTGATATCTCGGGTGCTATTACAGATAGCGCAATAAATCAAAGTGCATTGTCTGTAGGAGGCCCTGGCGCATGAATCTGTGCAGCGGGAACGACCTCGGACCACCAGGGGCCGAGAAAACCACAGTCTCATGGGGCCGGACACTCAGGGTCAGGGGAAAATCCAATATATATCTGGTGATATCTCGGGTGCTAATAGAGATAGCGCAATAAACCAAAGTGAATTATCTGCAGGAGGCCCTGGCGCATGAATCTGTGCAGCGGGAACGACCTCGGACCACCAGGGGCCGAGAAAACGACCGTCTCATGGGGCCGGACACTCAGGGTCAGTGAAAAATCCAATATATATCTGGTGATATCTCGGGTGCTATTACAGATAGCGCAATAAATCAAAGTGCATTGTCTGTAGGAGGCCCTGGCGCATGAATCTGTGCAGCGGGAACGACCTCGGACAACAAGGGGCCGAGAAAACCACCGTCTCATTGGGCCGGACACTCAGGGTCAGGGGAAAATCCAGTATTTATCTCTTGATATCTCGGGTGCTATTAGAGATAGCGCAATAAACCAAAGTGAATTATCTGCAGGAGGCCCTGGCGCATGAATCTGTGATGCGGGAACGTCCTCGGACCTCCAGGGGCCGAGACAACCACCGTCTCATGGGGCCGGACACTCAGGGTCAGGTTAAAATCCAATATATATCTGGTGATATCTCGGGTGCTATTACAGATAGCGCAATAAATCAAAGTGGGATTATCTGCAGGAGGCCCTGGCGCATGAATCTGTGAAGCGGGGACGACGTCGGAACACCAGGGTCAGAGAAAAACACCGTCTCATGGGGCCGCACACTCAGGGTCAGTGAAAAATCCGATATATATCTGGTGATATCTCGGGTGCTATTACGCATAGCGCAATAAATCAAAGTGCATTGTCTGTAGGAGGCCCTGGCGCATGAATCTGTACAGCGGGAACGACCTCGGACCACCAGGGGCCGAGAAAACCACAGTCTCATTGGGCCGGACACTCAGTGTCAGGGAAAATCCAATATATATCTGGTGATATCTCGGGTGCTATTGCAGATAGCGCAATAAGTCAATGTGCATGGTCTGTAGGAGACCCTGGCGCATGAATCTGTGCAGCGGGAACAAAGTCGGACCACCAGGGGCCGAGAAAACCACAGTCTCATGGGGCCGGACACTCAGGGTCAGGGAAAATCCAATATATATCTGGTGATATCTCGGGTGCTATTACAGATAGCGCAATAAACCAAAGTGAATTATCTGCAGGAGGCCCTGACGCATGAATCTGTGCAGCGGCAACGACCTCGGACAACCTGGGGCCGAGAAAACCACCGACACATGGGGCCGGACACTCAGGGTCAGGGAAAAATCCAATATATATCTGGTGATATCTCGGGTGCTATTACAGATAGGGCAATAAATCTAAGTGCATTGTCTGTAGGAGGCCCTGGCGCATGAATCTGTGCAGCGGGAACGACCTCGGACGACCAGGGGCCGAGAAAACCACCGTCTCATGGGGCCGGACACTCAGGGTCAGGGAAAAATCCATTATATATGTGGTGATATCTCGGGTGCTATTACAGATAGCGCAATAAATCAAAGTGCTTTGTCTGCGGGAGGCCCTGGCGCATGAATCTGTGCAGCGGCAACGACCTCGGACAACTAGGGGCCGAGAAAATCACCGACACATGGGGCCGGACACTCAGGGTCAGGGAAAGATCCAATATGTATCTGGTGAGATCTCGGGTGCTATTACAGATAGCGCAATAAATCAAAGTGCATTGTCCGTAGGAGGCGCTGGCGCATGAATCTGTGCAGCGTGAACGACCTCGGACAACCAGGGGCCGAGAAAACCACCGTCTCATGGGGCCGGACACTCAGGGTCAGGGAAAAATCAAATATATATCTGGTGATATCTCGGGTGATATTACAGATAGCGCAATAAATCAAAGGGCATTGTCTGCAGGATGCCCTTGCGAATGAATCTGTTCAGCGGGAACGACCTCGGATCACCAGGGGCCGAGAAAACCACCGTCTCATGGGGCCGGACACTCAGGGTCAGGGAAAAATCAAATATATATCTGATGATATCTCGGGTGCTATTATAGATAGCGCAATAAATCAAAGTGCATTGTCTGTAGGAGGCACTGGCGCATGAATCTGGGCTGCGGGAATGACGTCGGACCACCAGGGGCCGCGAAAACCTCCGTCTCATGGGGCGGACTGTCAGGGTCAGGAATAAATCCAACATATATCTGGTGATATCTCGGGTGCTATTACAGATAGCGCAATAAATCAAAGTGCATTGTCTGCAGGAAGCCCAGGCGCAAGATTCTGTGCAGCGGGACGAGCTCGGACCACCAGGGGACGAGAAAACCACCGTCTCATGGAGCCGGACTGTCAGGGTCAGGGAAAAATCCAATATATATCTGGTGATATCTCGGGTCTTATTATAGATAGCGCAATAAATGAAAGTGCATTCCCTGTAAGAGGCACTTGCGAATGAATCTGTGCAGCAGGAACGACCTCGGACCACCAGGGGCCGAGAAAATTACAGATATTCGGAATCCGTGACCCAAGGTCATGAAAAAATCCAGCATATATCTGGTGATATCTCGGGTGCTATTACAGATAGGGCAATAAATCAAAGTGCATTCTCTGTAGGAGGCCCAGGCGAATGAATCTGGGCAGCGGGAACGACCTCGGACCACCAGGGGCCGAGAAAACCACCGTCTCATGGGGCCGGACATTCAGGGTCAGGGAAAAATCCAATATATATCTGGAGATATGTCGGGTGCTATTAGAGGTAGCGAAATAAACCAAAGTGAATTATCTGCAGGAGGCCCTGGCGCATGAATCTGTACAGCGGGAACGACCTCGGACCACCAGTGGCCGAGAAAACAACAGTCTCATGGAGCCGGACACTCAGGGTCAGGGAAAAATCCAGCATATATCTGGTGGTATCTCGGGTGCTATTACAGATAGCGCAATAAACCAAAGTGCATTGTCTGCAGGAGGCCCTCGCGCATGAATCAGAGAAGCGGGATCGACCTCGGACCACCAGGGGCCGAGAAAATCACCGTCTCATGGGGCCGGTCTGTCAGGGTCAGGGAAAAATCCAATATATATCTGGTGATATCTCGGGTGCTATTAGAGATAGCGCAATAAATCAAAGTGCATTGTCTGCAGAAGGCCCTGGCGCATGAATTTGTGCAGCGGGAGCGTCCTCGGACCACCAGGGGCAGCGAAAATCACCGTCTCATGGGGCCGGTCTGTCAGGGTCAGGGAAAAATCCAATATATATCTGGTGATATCTCGGGTGCTATTAGAGACAGCGCAGTAAATCAAAGTTCATTGTCCGTATGAGGCCCTTGCGCATGAATCTGTGCCGCGGGAACGACCTCGGACCACCAGGGGTCGAGAAAACCACCGACGCATGGGGCCGGACACCCAAGGTCATGTAAAAATCCAGAATGTATCTGATGATATCTCGGGTGCTATTACAGATAGCGCAATAAATCAAAGTGCATTGTCTGTAGGAGGCCCTGGCGCATGAATCTGTGCAGCGGGATCGACCTCGGACCACCGGGGGCTGAGAAAATCACCGTCTCATGGGGCCGGTCTGTCAGGGTCAGGGAAAAATCAAATATATATCTGGTGAAATCTCGGATGCTATTAGAGATAGCGCTATAAATCAAAGTATCAATATAGTTTTATCAGTTTTACATAGTTTTACATAGTTGTATATAGTTTTATATCGTTTTATATAGTGTTATATGGTGTTATATAGTTGCATAGAGTTTTATATAGTTTTATATAGTTTTTTATATTTTTATATAGTTTTACATAGCTTTATATAGTTTTATATAGTTCTATAGTGTTTTATATGGGTTTATATAGTTTTGTTAGTTTTATATAGTTTTATATAGCTTTATTAGTTTTATATACTTTCATATAGTTTTATATAGTTTTATATAGTTTTGTTACTTTTATGTAGTTTTTTATATTTTTATATTGTTTTGTTTGTTTTATACACTTTTATATAGTTATATATAGTTTTATATAGTTTTATTAGTGTTATTAGTTTTATATAGTTTTATATAGTTTTATATAGTTTTGATGGTTTTGTATAGTTTTATATAGTTTTATATAGTTATATATATTTTTATATAGTTTTATATAGTTTTATACAGTTTTATAGAGTTTTATATAGTTTTATATAGTTTTGTTAGTTTTATATAGTTTTATATAGTTTTATATAGTTTTATTTAGTTTTATATAATTTAATATACATTGTATAGATTTATATAGTTTTTAATAGTTTTCTTAGTTTTACATAGTTTTATATAGTTTTGTTAGTTTTACATAGTTTTACATAGTTTTATATAGTTTTGTTAGTTTTACATAGTTTTACATAGTTTTATATAGTTTTATATAGTTTTGTTAGTTTTATATAGTTTTATATAGTTTTATATAGTTTTATATAGTTTTACATAGTGTTATATAGTTTTATAGAGTTTTATATAGTTTT
Source organism: Nomia melanderi (assembly GCF_051020985.1). Classification (NCBI taxonomy): domain Eukaryota; kingdom Metazoa; phylum Arthropoda; class Insecta; order Hymenoptera; family Halictidae; genus Nomia; species Nomia melanderi. Next base: position 8,753 of record NW_027475148.1, on the reverse strand, counting down.
ATATAGTTTTGTTAGTTTAATATAGTTTTATATAGTTTTATATAGTTTTGTTAGTTTTGTATAGTTTTATACAGTTTTAAATATTTTTATAGAGTTTTATATAGTTTTGTTAGTTTTATATGGTTTTATATAGTTTTATATTGTTTTATATTGTTTTATATAGTTTTATATAGTTTTATATAGTTTTATATAGTTTTATATAGTTTTATATAGTTGTATATAGTTTTATATAGTTTTATATAGTTTTATATAGTTTTATGTAGTACTATATAGTTTTATATAGTTTTATATAGATTCATATAGTTTTGAATCGTTTTATATAGTTTTATATAGTTTTGTTAGTTTAATATAGTTTTATATAGTTTTCTATAGTTTTAAATAGTTTAATATAGTTTTATAGAGTATTGTATAGATTTACGTAGTTTTACATAGTTTTATATAGTTTTCTTAGTTTTACATAGTTTAATATAGTTTTATGTGGTTTTATATAGTTTTATAGAGTTATATACAGTTTTATATAGTTTTGATAGTTTTATATTGTTTTACATAGTTTTAAACAGTTTTATATAGTTTTATATAGTTTCATATAGTTTTGTATTGTTTTATATAGTTTTATATAGTTTTTTTAGTTTCATATTGTTTTATATAGGTTTATATAGTTTTATATAGTTTTACATAGTTTTATATAGTACTATATAGTTTTATATAGTTTTATATAGTTTTATATAGTTTTATATAGTTTTATATAGTTTTATATAGTTTTATGTAGTACTATATAGTTTTATATAGTTTTATATGGATTCATATAGTTTTGAATCGTTTTATATAGTTTTATATAGTTTTGTTAGTTTAATATAGTTTTATATAGTTTTCTATAGTTTTCTATAGTTTTAAATAGTTTAATATAGTTTTATAGAGTATTGTATAGATTTACGTAGTTTTACATAGTTTTATATAGTTTTCTTAGTTTTACATAGTTTAATATAGTTTTATGTGGTTTTATATAGTTTTATAGAGTTATATACAGTTTTATATAGTTTTGATAGTTTTATATTGTTTTACATAGTTTTAAACAGTTTTATATAGTTTTATATAGTTTCATATAGTTTTGTATCGTTTTATATAGTTTTATATAGTTTTTTTAGTTTCATATTGTTTTATATAGGTTTATATAGTTTTATATAGTTTTACATAGTTTTATATAGTACTATATAGTTTTATATAGTTTTATATAGTTTTATATAGTTTTATATAGTTTTACATACTACTATATAGTTTTATATAGTTTTATATAGATTCATATAGTTTTGTATCGTTTTATATAGTTTTATATCGTTTTTTTAGTTTCATATTGTTTTATATAGTTTTATATAGTTTTATATAGTTTTATATAGTTTTATATAGTTTTAAACAGTTTTATAGAGTTTTATATAGTTTTATATAGTTTTGTATAGTTTTATAAAGTTTTATATAGTTTTATATAGTTTTATATAGTTTTATGTAGTTTTATATAGATTTATAAAGTTTTATATAGTTTTATTAGATTTTCATAGTTTTATATAGTTTTACATAGTTTTATATAGGTTTATACAGTTTTATAATGTTTCATGTAGCTTTATATAGTTTCATATAGTTTTATATAGTTTTATACAGTTTTATATAGTTTTATACAGTTTTATAATGTTTTATATAGTTTTATATTGTTTTATATTGTTTTATATAGTTTTATATAGTTTTATATAGTTTCATATTGTTTTATATAGTTTAATATAGTTTTATATAATTTTATATAGTTTTATATAGTTTTGGTAGTTTTATATAGTTTTATATAGATTTATATAGTTTTACATAATTTTACATAGTGTTATATAGTTTTATAGAGTTTTATATAGTTTTATATAGTTTTGTTAGTTTTACATTGTTTTATGTAGTTTTATATAGTTTTATATAGTATTATATAGTTTTATATAGTCTTATCAGTTTTATATACTTCTATATAATTTAATACAGTTTTATATTGTTTTATGTAGGTTTATATAGTTTTATATTGTTTTATATAGCTCCATATAGTTTTATGTAGCTTTATATAGTTTTATACAGTTTTATATAGCTTTGTATAGTTTTATATAGTCTTATACAGTTTTATACAGTTTTACATTGTTTTATATAGTTTTATATAGTTTTATATTGTTTTATATAGCTTCATATAGTTTTATATAGCATTATATAGTTTTATATAGTTTTATACAGTTTTGTACAGATTTATACAGTTTTATATAGTTTTATACAGTTTTATATAGTTTTATATAGTTTTATATAGTTTTGTTAGTTTAATATAGTTTCATATAGTTTTATATAGTTTTATTCAGTTTTATATAGTTTTGTATAGTTTTGTTAGTTTTATATAGTATTATACAGTTTTATATTGCTTTATATAGTTTCATATAGTTTTATATTGTTTTATATAGCTTCATATAGTTTTATAAGTCATTATATAGTTTTATATAGTTTTATATAGCTTTATATAGTTTTGTATAGGTTTACATAGTTTCATATAGTTTTATACAGTTTTATACAGTTTTATACAGTTTTATATAGTTTATATAGTTTTATACAGTTTCAGACCGTTTTATATAGATTTATGTAGTTTTATATAGTCCTCTTAGCGTTATATAGTTTTATATAGTTTTATATAGATGTATGTTGTTTTATATAGTCCTCTTAGCGTTATATAGTTTTATATAGTTTTATATAGTTTTATACAGTTTTATCAGTTTTATGTACTTCTATATAATTTAATACAGTTTTATATTGTTTTATATAGTTTTATATAGTTTTATATTGTTTTATATAGCTTCATATAGTTTTAGGTAGCTTTATATAGTTTTATATAGTTTTATATAGCTTTGTATAGTTTCATATAGTTTTATATAGTTTTCTACAGTTTTATATAGTCTTATACAGGTTTATATAGGTTTATACAGTTTTATATTGTTTTATATAGTTTTATATAGTTTTATATAGTTTTATATAGTTTTATACAGTTTTATACAGTTTTATACAGTTTTATACAGTTTTATACAGTTTTACATTGTTTTATATAGTTTTATATAGTTTTATTAGCGTTATATAGTTTTATATAGTTTTATATCGTTTTATATAGGTTTATATAGTTTTACATAGTTTTATAGAGTTTTATATAGTTTTGTTAGTTTTGTATAGTTTTATATAGTTTTATAAAGTTTTATTAGCGTTATATAGTTTTATATAGTTTTACATAGTACTATATAGTTTTATATAGTTTTATATAGATTCATATAGTTTTGTATCGTTTTATATAGTTTTATATCGTTTTTTTAGTTTCATATTGTTTTATATAGTTTTATATAGTTTTATATAGTTTTATATAGTTTTATATAGTTTTATATAGTTTTATATAGTTTTATATAGTACTATATAGTTTTATATAGTTTTATATAGTGTTATATAGTTTTATAGAGTTTAATATAGTTTTGTATAGTTTTATATAGTTTAATATTGTTTTATTAGTATTATTTGGTTTTATATAGTTTTATATTGTTTTATATAGTTTTGTTAGTTTTATATAGACTGATATAATTTTATATAGTATTATATAGTTTTATATAGTACTATATAGTTTTATATAGTTTTATTAGGTTTATTTGGTTTTATATAGTTTTATTAGGTTTATTTGGTTTTGTTGGTTTCATATAGTTTTATGTCGTTTTGATAGTTTTATATTGATTGATATAATTTTATATAGTATTATATAGTTCTATATAGTTTTATATTGTTTTAATAGATTTACATAGTTTAATTTAGTTTTATATACTTTTATATAGTTTTATATAATTTTATGTAGCTCAATATTGTATAATATAGTTTTATATAGTTTTATAATGTTTTCTATAGTTTTCTATAGTTTTATAAAGTTTTATAGAGTTTTATATAGTTTTATATAGTTTTGTTAGTTTTATATAGTTTTATATAGTTTTATTTAGTTTTATATAATTTAATATACATTGTACAGATTTATATAGTTTTTAATAGTTTTCTTAGTTTTACATAGTTTTATATAGTTTTGTTAGTTTTACATAGTTTTACATAGTTTTATATAGTTTTATATAGTTTTGTTAGTTTTATATAGTTTTATATAGTTTTATATAGTTTTATATAGTTTTACATAGTGTTATATAGTTTTATAGAGTTTTATATAGTTTTATATAGTTTTGTTAGTTTAATATAGTTTTATATAGTTTTATATAGTTTTGTTAGTTTTGTATAGTTTTATACAGTTTTAAATATTTGTATAGAGTTTTATATAGTTTTGTTAGTTTTATATAGTTTTATATAGTTTTATATAGTTTTATATAGTTTTATATAGTTTTATATACTTTTATATACTTTTATATTGTTTAATATAGTTTTATACACTTTTATGTAGTTTTATATAGTTTGATTAGTTTTATATAGTTTTATGTAGTTTTGAATAGTTTTAAATAGTTTTATATAGTTTTATATAGTTTTATATAGTTTTATATAGTTTTATATAGTTTTGCATAGTTTTATATAGTTTTATGTAGTTTTATATACATTGATATCGTTTTATACTGTTTTGTATAGTTTTATATAGTTCTATATAGTTTTATATAGTTTTGCATAGATTTATATAGTTTTATGTAGTTTTATATAGATTGATATCGTTTTATACAATTTTGTATAGTTTTGAATAATTTTATATAGTTTTATTAGTTTTGTTAGTTTTATATGGTTTTATACAGTTTCACATAGTTTTATATAGTTTTATATAGTTTTATATAGCTTTGTTAGTTTTATATAATTTTACATAGTTTTATTAGTTTTATATAGTTTTATATATATGTTTATATACTTTTACATAGTTTTATTAGTTTTATATAGTTTTATATATATGTTTATATACTTTTACATAGTTTTATATAGATTTATATAGTTTTATATAGTTTTATATAGTTTTAATAGTTTTGTTAGTTTTATATAATTTTATACAGTTTCATATAGATTTATATAGTTTCATATAGTTTTATATAGTTTTATATAGTTTTATATAGTTTTATATAGTTTTACGTAGTTTTATATAGATTTATACAATTTTGTCTAGGCTTATATAGTTTTATAAGTTTTATATCGTTTTACATAGTTTTATTAGTTTTATATAGTTTTATATATATTTTTATATACTTTTACATAGTTTTATTTAGATTTATATAGTTTCATATAGTTTTATACAGTTTTATATTGTTTTATATAGTTTTGTATAGTTTTATATAGTTTTATATAGTACTATATAGTTTTATATAGTTTTATATAGTTTTCTATAGTTTTATATAGTTTTACATAGTTTTATATAGTTTTATATAGTATTATATAATTTTATATGGTTTTATATAGTTTTGGTAGCTTTATATAGTTTTATATAGATTTATATAGTTTTATACAGTTTTATAAAGTTCTATATAGTTTTATATTGTTTTATATAGTTTTATATAATTTTATATAGTTTCATATAGTTTTCTAAAGTGTTATATAATTTTATATTGGTTTACATTGTTTTATGTAGTTTATATGGTTTTTTATAGTTTTATTAGTTTTACATAGGTTTATATAGTTTTATACAGCTTTTTATAATTTTATACAGTTTTACTAGGTATATAGTTGTATATAGTTTATATAGTTTTTTTTAGTTTTGTATAGTTTTGTATAGTTTTGTATAGTTTTATTAGTTTTACATAGTTTTATATAGTTAGCATATAGTTCTATATAGTTTTATATAGTTTTATATAGTTTTATATAGCTTTATATAGTTTTACATAGTTTTATATAGTTTTATATAGTTTTAAGAAGTCTTGTATTGTTTTATATAGTTTTATTGGGATTACATAGTTTTACATAGTATTATATAGCTTCGTATAATTTTATATAGTTTTACTAGGTTTACATAGTTTTACATAGTTTTATATAGTTATATATAGTTTTATGTAGTTTTATATAGTTTTATGTAGTTTTGTATAGTTTTACATAGTTTTATTAGTTTTACATAGTTTTATATATTATTATATTGCTTCATGTAATTTTATATAGCTTTACTAGGTTTATATAGTATTATATAGTTTTATATAGTTTTATATAGTTTTACATAGTTTTATATAGTTTTATACAATTTTAAGAAGTCTTGTATTGTTTTATATAGTTTTATTGGGATTACATAATTTTATATAGTTTTATATTGTTTTATATAGTTTTATATACTTTTATATAGTTTTATGTAGTTTTATATACTTTTATATACTTTTATATAGTTTTATGTACTATTATATAGTTTTATATAGTTTTATATAGATTGATATTGTTTTATACAGTTTTATATAGTTTAATATAGTTTCAATAGATTTATATAGTTTTATGTAGTTTTATATAGTTTTATATAGTTCTATATACTTTTATGTAGCTTTATATAGTTTTATTAGTTTTTTATAGTTTTACATAATTTTATATAGTTTTATATAGTTTTATATACTTTTATATACTTTTATATTGTTTAATATAGTTTTATACACTTTTATGTAGTTTTATATAGTTTGATTAGTTTTATATAGTTTTATATAATTTTGAATAGTTTTATATAGTTTTATATAGTTTTATATAGTTTTATATAGTTTTATATAGTTTTATATAGTTTTGCATAGTTTTATATAGTTTTATGTAGTTTTATATACATTGATATCGTTTTATACTGTTTTGTATAGTTTTATATAGTTCTATATAGTTTTATATAGTTTTGCATAGATTTATATAGTTTTATGTAGTTTTATATAGATTGATATCGTTTTATACAATTTTGTATAGTTTTGAATAATTTTATATAGTTTTATTAGTTTTGTTAGTTTTATATGGTTTTATACAGTTTCACATAGTTTTATATAGTTTTATATAGTTTTATATAGCTTTGTTAGTTTTATATAATTTTACATAGTTTTATTAGTTTTATATAGTTTTATATATATGTTTATATACTTTTACATAGTTTTATTAGTTTTATATAGTTTTATATATATGTTTATATACTTTTACATAGTTTTATATAGATTTATATAGTTTTATATAGTTTTATATAGTTTTATGTAGTTTTATATGGTTTTGTTTGTTTTATGTAGTTTTACATAGTTTTACATAGTTTTGCATAGTTTTATATAGATTTATATAGTTTTATATAGCCTTACATAGTCTTCCTTAGATTTGTTTAGGTTTACATAGTTCTATATAGCTTCATTTAATTTTATACAGTTTTACTATGTTTCTATAGTTTTATATAGCTTTATATAGTTTTGTATAGCTTCATATAGTTTTATTAGTTTCATATAGTTTTATATAGCATTATATAGTTTTATATAGTTTTATATAGCTTTATATAGTTTTGTATAGTTTTACATAGATTTATATAGTTTTATACAGTTTTATACAGTTTTATATAGTTTATATAGTTTTACACAGTTTCAGACCGTTTCATATAGATTTATATAGTTTTATACAGTTTTATATAGTTTTATATTGTACTATATAGTTTTATATAGTTTTATTAGTTTTATATAGATTTATATTGTACTATATAGAATTATATAGTTTTATTAGTTTTATATAGTTTTATATAGGTTTATATAGTTTTGTTAGTTTTATATAGTTTTATATAGTTTTGTTAGTTTTATATAGTTTTATATAGTTTTATATAGTTATACATACTTTTATATAGTTTTATATACTTTTATATAGTTTTATATAGTTTTATGTACTATTATATAGTTTTATATAGTTTTATATAGATTGATATTGTTTTATACAGTTTTATATAGTTTAATATAGTTTTAATAGATTTATATAGTTTTACATAATTTTATATAGTTTTATATAGTTTTATATATATTTTTATATACTTTTACATAGTTTTATATAATTTTATATAGTTTTATATAGTTTCATATAGCTTTATGTAGTTTTATGTTGTTTTATGTAGTTTTATATACATCGATATTGTTTGATGTAGTTTTACCAAGTTTCATATAGACTGAAATTGTTTTTTCTAGGTTTATATAGTTTTGCATAGTTTTGTATAGTTTTACAAAGTTTCACATAGTTGTGTTCAGTTTTATATAGTTTTATTTGGATTACATAGTTTTAAATTGTTTTATTTGGTTTATATAATTTTATATAGTTTTATATAGTTTCATATAGTTTTATGTAGTTTTATGTTGTTTTATGTAGTTTTATTAGTTTTTTATGGTTTTACATAGTTTTTTATGGTTTTGTATAGTTTTATATAGTTTTATATAGTTTTATATAGTTTTATATAGTTTTATATTGTACTATATAGTTTTATTAGTTTTATATAGTTTTATATAGGTTTATATAGTTTTGTTAGTTTTATATCGTTTTATATAGGTTTATATAGTTTTACATAGTTTTATAGAGTTTTATATAGTTTTGTTACTTTTGTATAGTTTTATATAGTTTTATAAAGTTTTATTAGCGTTATATAGTTTTATATAGTTTTGTATAGTTTTGTTAGTTTTATATAGTTTTATATAGTTTTATATAGATTTATATAGTTTTATATAGTTTCATATAGGTTTATATAGTTTTATATTGTACTATATAGTTTTATATAGTTTTATTAGTTTTATATAGTTTTATATAGGTTT